>NC_059225.1:23376154-23702017 GCF_020615455.1 Coregonus clupeaformis | reverse complement strand
TAGACAAAAACATTTTATTTTGACTGAGTGGTAAATCAATCATGTTTTTTTATAAGAGAAATGTGATTATTTATTTCCCTACTTTCATGAGATTCATATTCCTTCCTTGACCCACTTATATTATTGTACCTCTTGTTTTCATTAACCAGTGTTCCATCATTCATTGGAATTGCAGTCGGTCTATTATACACTTGACTTGACTGTGGATGCATCCAAAAAGGCACCCTATTCCCTAAATAGTGCACTACTTTTGACCAGGGCCTGGTCAAAAGTAATGCACTATATATGGATAAGGGTGCAATTTGGGATGGAACTGTGTGTCTTTCTACTCTCTCTCTCAATCTCCTGGTATTTCCAATCACTCAGAATAGCACCAAAGCAACTTAACCAAAATTATACCACCCAGCTCTTAGTGATCCGGCTGCTCTGTCCCCCGGTGGGTCAAAGCGAGTGCGCCCCACATGTTGTTGCGTGCAGTGCAACAGAACTGTAGGCCACTCCAGTGGTTAAAGGCCTGCATCTGTTTGCATTTAATTGATTTGAGAATTATATGGAGAGTTGAACAAATTTCTCTATTTAATATACTATAACGGTGCTTAAAACCTCTTAAATGTAATGACAAAAATGTAGATTTCCGCCCTAAATAGACATACCCAAAAGTAACTGCTATTCATGTCTAATTTATGATTCTGACATGCATAAACTTGGTATATTTGGGAAAGAAGACATCTGGGAGATTATGAGGAAATGATCACAAGATAGATATGAGTCACATAGTTCAGAATACACAAGATCAAGCACACACAAAATAACAATTTTCTTATTTTGAAAGTCATCTTTCATTGACAAGCTATACGTGTATTATTGATCGCTAGAGCTGGAAACACATCAGATGGCTTGCACAACATGTGAACAATATCAGAAAAAAAATTGGATTGATAGACCTAACAACTATAAATGGGCAGATGTTTTAGCAAGTGGTGTCAGGTGTGGTCACGGGACATTTCAAAGTGTCCCTAAACCTCTCCAACGTGGCATATGTCTGTACATTTTATAATTCCAATGCTATTACATATTTGCAATCACTAAATGCTATTTGTTCAGTACATTCAAGTGTCCTTTCAACCTCTCCAAAGTGTCCGAATGTGGTAATTGCACTGTTTTTGCACACTGGATGTGCCTAAAAGTTCTTGTTCACTATAAAAACAAAATTTCTACAACACCAACCTCTCTCAAACATTGTGGTGGTGTCGGGGGACATACAGGGGATATGGATGCCTACAGCACGTAAGCAGGCATCGCATCATATTTTTTGATGCGCAAAGATATAGTCACTCGTGGACATCTGGTGTTGCCATTAAGTCATTCATCATCAGATAAGGAATAGATATCGGAACTTTACATTTAAGAGGTGTTAAATGCCTAAATAATCAAATACATTTTATTCTCAATTAACACAGTGAATGCAGTGCTTTTTATGTTGTTTTTCTCTTGTTATTGACCCTGAGCGGGATAACCTATTCCTTTCCTTTGGCTTAAAAAAAAAACTGAGGTAGGCCTATCACGCTGGCCAGAACAAATCAAAGGATGCAGTGAACAGTGTTGCAGTACAATCATCTCAAGCAAATTTGGTGATACACAAAGCAACTCAAACAACATTGGAAACGCATCAATGATATCCTCCAAAATAAAAACATCTCCCACGTTTGGCATGTCTCTTGACTGATGGGTTGACTTGACAACTGTTTCAGAGTTTTGAACGACCCCCCCCCCTTTTTGTTCCATGCTGGCTGAAGACCTAGCTAGCCAGTAACTAGCTAACACCAGATAGATGATAGGGAGATATATAAATATTTTTGCCATTAATCTCAGTTACCCAGAGGTAAAATACTTGCGAAAGTTGTCACTTCCATTTAACTTCTGGGGAAATTACATTAACAATTGTGATGACCGTTGTGTGAAGGAAGCAAAGTCTCTTCCCTCACAAAAGGAAACTCTCTGCCAAATTCCTCCCTTCCGCTAATGTCACCCGTGTGGACACGCGCAAAGCAGAGTGAGGATGTTTTCAACACAGCTATTTAGGATCTTAGTAGTGTCCATTCCATCCCATTGTTTAAGGCACTGCAACAGTTATGCTTAAATGTTTCAAATCAAATCAAATCAAATCAAATTTTATTGGTCACATGCGCCGAATACAACAGGTGCAGACATTACAGTGAAATGCTTACTTACAGCCCTTAACCAACAGTGCATTTATTTTAAACAAAAAAGTAAGAATAAAACAACAACAAAAAAGTGTTGAGAAAAAAAGAGCAGAAGTAAAAATAAAGTGACAGTAGGGAGGCTATATATACAATAGAATAAAGTGACAGTAGGGAGGCTATATATACAGGGGGTACCGTTGCACAGTCAATGTGCGGGGCACCGGCTAGTTGAGGTAGTTGAGGTAATATGTACATGTGGGTAGAGTTAAAGTGACTATGCATAAATACTTAACAGAGTAGCAGCAGCGTAAAAAGTATGGGGTGGGGGGCAGTGCAAATAGTCCGGGTAGCCATGATTAGCTGTTCAGGAGTCTTATGGCTTGGGGGTAGAAGCTGTTGAGAAGTCTTTTGGACCTAGACTTGGCACTCCGGTACCGCTTGCCACTCGCGGTAGCAGAGAGAACAGTCTATGACTAGGGTGACTGGAGTCTTTGACAATTTTGAGGGCCTTCCTCTGACACCGCCTGGTATAGAGGTCCTGGATGGCAGGGAGCTTTGCCCCCTGTGATGTACTGGGCGTACGCACTACCCTCTGTAGTGCCTTGCGGTCAGAGGCCAAGCAGTTGCCATACCAGGCGGTGATGCAACCAGTCAGGATGCTCTCGATGGTGCAGCTGTAGAATTTTTGAGGATCTGAGGACCCATGCCAAATCTTTTTAGTCTCCTGAGGGGAATAGGCTTTGTCGTGCCCTCTTCACGACTGTCTTGGTGTGTTTGGACCATGATAGTTCGTTGGTGATGTGGACACCAAGGAACTTGAAGCTCTCAACCTGTTCCACTACAGCCCCGTCGATGAGAATGGGGACGTGCTCAGTCCTCTTTTTTTTCCTGTAGTCCACAATCATCTCCTTTGTCTTGGTCACGTTGAGGGAGAGGTTGTTGTCCTGGCACCACACGGCCAGATCTCTGACCTCCTCCCTAGGCTGTCTCATCGTTGTCGGTGATCAGGCCTACCACTGTTGTGTCGTCGGCAAACTTAATGATGGTGTTGGAGTCGTGCCTGGCCATGCAGTCATGGGTGAACAGAGAGTACAGGAGGGGACTGAGCACGCACCCCTGAGGGGCCCCCGTGTTGAGGATCAGTGTGGCAGATGTGTTGTTACCTACCCTTACCACCTGGGGGCGGCCCGTCAGGAAGTCCAGGATCCAGTTGCAGAGGGAGGTGTTTAGTCCCAGGATCCTTAGCTTAGTGATGAGCTTTGAGGGCACTATGGTGTTGAATGCTGAGCTGTAGTCAATGAATAGCATTCTCACGTAGGTGTTCCTCTTGTCCAGGTGGGAAAGGGCAGTGTGGTGCGATAGAGATTGCATCATCTGTGGATCTGTTGGGGCGGTATGCAAATTGGAGTGGGTCTAGGGTTTCTGGGATTATGCTGTTGATGTGAGCCATGACCAGTCTTTCAAAGCACTTCATGGCTACGGGCGTCAGTGCCACGGGTCGGTAGTCATTTAGGCAGGTTATCTTAGAGTTCTTGGGCACGGGGACTATGGTGGTCTGCTTGAAACATGTTGGTATTACAGACTCAGTCAGGGACATGTTGAAAATGTCAGTGAAGACACTTGCCAGTTGGTCAGCACATGCTCGGAGTACACGTCCTGGTAATCCGTCTGGCCCTGCGGCCTTGTGAATGTTGACCTGCTTAAAAGTCTTACTCACATCGGCTACGGAGAGCGTGATCACATAGTCGTCCGGAACAGCTGGCAAAGGATACGTTTTAGCATGCTTGCCAACTGGCTATGGCAAAAGTTTAATATATCAAACAATGTATGGAGAAAAGTTATTCAAGCAACCGTGTTCAGCAAGCAGTTGATTGGACTGGCAGTGGACTAAGTGCACAAGGTGAGGTAAGTCTACATTTCAGATGAGCTAAATGACAACCCTATTAAAGTATGGACTCTACTGCTTAAGTAGGCTACACCTCCTAATTACATTCGGAGCTAGCTAGCTGATGGGATCCAGCTAACATGAGGTAGCTTATCAACATGCATTGCTTCTAAAAAATGCCATGATTCTTCTTGCTTTACATCTGACAGATATAGCTACCAGAGGTAGCTAGATAACAATGGTTTATGATAATTGCAGTTTAGTTCATTATCTAGCTAGCTATGTGTAAAAGTCTGGCTGTAAAACACAACTAGTTAGCTAGCTAGAGTAACTAACAAGCTAGCTAGCTACTGTAGCTAGCTTGACACTCACCTAGTAACTTTAGCTAACCCTGCTTTTCAGGACAACTCAACATTCTTCTTGCCAATCCAGGTCGACTCCTTCTTGCCTACTCCTGTCTCTTGTTCTTCTTCTAGGTTCAAACCGTTTTGGCTGTAGACAGTCCAGTGCTCTATTTTCAAAAAACAACCCACTCCTTAAATAGCCACCTGCTGCAGTAAATGGCTGTGTTCAAAAGCTGTTAGAAGTATGTGATTAATGACGTCCGAGCTTTGGTTTTTGTCGAACAACTAACTCATTGGGTTAGTATTGGTTTCGTGAAGACAAAAAAGGCTACCCTGCGCATGATGTCATCTATAATAATTTGGCTGTCTTAAATTATTTTAACCAGCAGGTGCCACTAGTGTACAATGTGTTGATCAAAGCCTCGAGTAATGAACATATTTTCGACACAATTGGCTAGAAATGCTCAGTGCTTCAGGAAGCTTTGTTTTCCCATCACTATTTCACAGGAGAGGCATTTGAACGTAATGCGTTTTGGGGCAGAAATGCCTTCTTGAACATGTGAACTTAATATAATATAATAAACATGTGCCTTAATAACAAACTCGTTTGTCATCTGTAAATATAAATAAAATGTGAAATCACAAAGCTGTTCAGACATGGAGAAAATACTGAATCTTGCCTAGCCATGATTGGATATCAGTTTTTTTTGCATTGGTGCATCTCAATCCACCGATTCACATCTGCGGTGAAAAGTGACAGTGCTAGAGCGTTGTTTGTCAGACCATGAGACATCCGAATTCGGTCTTCTCGCAGACCATGATACATCCTGAAAATCGGTTTTCTCACAAAATCATTTGTAGCATCCGAAAGGTTTGGCTAACTGTTATGACCCTTCTATGGAAAGATGAGACTCTTACGAACACAATGATGTTCTCTGTTTTGCTCTACGACCCCCACAATCTTCTTAGGATTGCAGTTGGTAAAGCTGATTATGTAAAAACATAATAGAATATGTGACCAACCGTCTCAATTCGGTCTTAAGTAGCAAAATTTGAAATTGTGTTTTTTAAATTGAATAAAAGTAGAGACTCAGAGCTAGAAATTGTATATCTTACACTACAGTTGAGGAACAATGGGAAAGTAATTATCCTTTGAAATTTGATATACTTTTGAGAAAATTTTGCTTGAATGTTTTGGTACTCCTACTGGAGAGCTCTTCTTTGTCTACACCCATTCAGCATTGTTCACGCCCTAGTAAGCCTTAGCCCCACCCGTCTCTTTAAGGATTCACATGAGGTCATGTGCTAAACAATGAGTACGGTCTTGTACTAAACCACCAAAGATTTCAAGACTCACATGTCTATCGACATGTCTGCATACAGTTGTCATTCATTATTACAGGAAAATAAACTCACAAGATTATTATTTACAAGTTAATGGCGAGGTAATTACAGAAAATAGCTTACGGTTGTGAGTATGACTAAATAAAAGCAGGGCATTCTACCAGATAATTTTTGAACTTGGACACTGTCTCATTGGCCTAATGTTATATCCAAATTTGACTTTGGTGAAGGTCATGTTGTTCTTCACATTACCGTCTCTGGTAAACACACACTATATCAAATAAAATCAAAGTTTACTTGTCACATGCACAGGATACAGAAGGTGTGAACTGTAAAGTGAAATGGTTACTTGCATAGTGAATTATTTTGTTTAGACATGTAGCTACCTAGCTGGCTAAACAATTAACCATAATCCAAACTCATAAAGTTACTACCCTGCATGAATCTACAGGTAGTTAAACGCTAACCAACAAGGCTTAATGTTAGCTAGCTAGCTAACAGTATGCTTTAACTTGCAATGAAAACGACTTTCTGACAAAATTTGAAACGTATAATATCTGAAAATGTAGACTCTCTTACCTATATACATGGATGAACGCTTCTCCCCTCTCTGTCACGGATGCCATGGTTGCCCTTAGTTTGAAGATATAATCAGGAGATAAGTGTTTTATACAACAGCCTTCTGAGTTCTCTTTTTGACTCCCCTCCGCATTTGCAATCAAACGTCTGAATATTCTCCATCTTGGTCCTCAAGAAAGTGGAGAGCTATCTTTCAAAAAAATCTGCTTTAGAAAGGATTACCTACACATACTGAGCAGGTCATTGTAGACAGAAGCGTGATAAATGGCAGACCAATCTGAACTCATCTCTCGGCATGTCCAGCCCATCCATTATCTCAGCCAATCATGGCTAGCTGGACGGTTCCTGTCTTTTTCCGTGGCTAAACCAACTAGGCCCATAATTTAACAATTGTATTAGTATTTACAGATTGCATACAAGCTTGTTATTAAGGCACAAGAAAGTTCACATGTTCCAGAAGGCATTTCTGCCAGGAAAAAAAAACATTTTTAAAATAACGTTCAAATGCCTCTCCTGTGAAGTAGTGACAAACAACGTACATCTAGTTTCCTGAAATGATTCACATACAGTACCAGTGAAAGGTTTGGACACACCTATTCATTCAAGGGTTTTTCTCCTTCAAGACTGTTGGAAAAGCATTCCTCATGAAGCTGGTTGAGAGAATGCCAAGAGTGTGCAAACCTGTCATCAAGGCAAAGGGTGGCTACTTTTAAGAATCTCAAGTATAAAATATATTTTGATTTGTTTTACAATTTTTTAGTTACAACATGATTCCATATGTGTTATTTCCTAGTTTTGATGTATTCACTATTATTCTACAATGTAGAAAATAGTAAAAATAAAGAAAAACCCTGAAATGAGTAGGCTTGTCCAAACTTTTGACTGGTACTGTAGGTATTCCTCCTGTCCAGAGGGGATAGGGCCGTGTGCAGTGCGATGGCGATTGCATCGTCTGTGGATCTATAGGGGCGGTATGCAAATTGAAGTTGGTCTAGGGCAGGGTTCTTCAACTCCGGTCCTGGAGGGCCGAAACACCTCTGTTTTTCATCCTCTCCTTTTAATCAGCGGCTAATTCAGACCTGGGACACCAGGTGAGTGCAATTAACTACCAGGTAGAAATAAAAAACAGAAGTGTTTCGGCCCTCCAGGACCGGAATTGAAGAACCCTGGTCTAGGTTGTCAGTTAAGGCAGAGGTGATCTGAACCTTAACCTCTACGTGATCGGTGTCCCGTATACGGGACGGTTGAGCTAACGTGCGCTAATGTGATTAGCATGACTGTTGTAAGTAACAGCAAACTTTCCAGGACATAGACATGTCTTATATGGGAAGAAAGCTTAAATTCTTGTTAATTTAACTGCACTGTCCAATTTACAGTAGCTATTACAGTGACAAAATACCATGCTATTGTTTGAGGAGAGTGCACAACAACCAAAAACGTATCACGGCAACTGGTTTGATACATTCACCTCTGAAGGTAAATAATGTACTTACATTCAGTAATCGTGCTCTGATTTGTCATCCTGAGGGTCCCAGAGATAAAATGTAGCATAGTTTTGTTTGATAAAATCAATTTTAATATTCAAATGTAGGAACTGGGTTGTACAGTTTGAACCCTTGCTGTCTCTGGCTCCACCCCCACCCCGCCCGGCCATCTAGATGGGTTAAAGTTAGTGTATAAGCTAATGATCTATCATGTATGACATTCCTGGGAGTGTTTAAACTTACATTTTGTATTACCATATCATTTTTATATGTTCTCTATAGTTATTTACTTGAAAATGTATCATTTCACCAATTCAGCACATTTGGGGAGACTTCATACAAAATAATCCAATATTGCAATGCTTCACTGGATCAATCTGAAACTTTGCACACACACTGCTGTCATCTAGTGGCCAAAATCTAAATTGTGCCTAAACTGCAATATTATATTGTGGCCTTTCTCTTGCATTTCAAAGATGATGGAACAAAAACAATATTGAAAACCCATGTTTTTTTGTTTTTATATCTTTTACCAGATCTAATGCGTTATATTATCTTACCTTAATTTCACATTTCCACAAACTTCAGTGTTTCCTTTCAAATGACATCAAGAATATGCATATCCTTGCTTCAGGTCCTGAGCTACAGGCAGTTAGATTTGGGTATGTCGTTTTAGGCTAATTAGCCTCTCAAAGCACTTCATGATGACAGGAGTGAGTGCTACTGGGTGATACCTTTCCTTTCTTGGGTACAGGAACAATGGTGGACATCTTGTAACAAGTGGGGACAGCAGACTGGGATAGGGAGAGATGGAATATGTCCGTAGACACTCCAGCCAGCTGGTCTGCGCATGCTTTGAGGACGCGGCCAGGGATGCCGTCTGGGCCGGCAGCCTTGCGAGGGTTAACACGCTTAAATTACTTACTCACGTCAGCCACGGAGAACGAGAGCCCACAGTCCTTGGGAGCGGGCCGTGTCGGTGGCACTGTGTTATCCTCAAAGCGGGAGAAGAAGGTGTTTAGCTTTTCCGGGGGCAAGACATCGGTTTTCCCTTTGTAATCCGTGATTGTCTGTAGACCCTGCCACATACGTCTCGTGTTGGCGCCATTGAATTGCGACTCCACTTTGTCTCTGAACTGACGTTTTGCCTGTTTGATTGCCTTACGGAGGGAATAACTACACTGTTTGTATTCGACCATATTCCCAGTCAACTTGCCATGGTTAAATGCGGTGGTTCGCGCTTTCAGTTTTGCGCAAATGCTGCCATCTATCCACGGATTCTGGTTTGGGTAGGTTGAATATTGAGACTACCTCAATCATCTAAACTGGAACAACCATCCCAATAACAGGTGCAAGAAGTCCAACTACTAACAGATTGGATGAGTTTAGAAATATTTATGTTATTTATCTTTGTGTAGCATAAAATGTATCAACCAATCTATGTACAGTGGGGAAAAAAGTATTTAGTCAGCCACCAATGTGTGCAAGTTCTCCCACTTAAAAAGATGAGAGAGGCCTGTCATTTTCATCATAGGTACACGTCAACTATGACAGACAAATTGAGGAAAAAGAATCCAGAAAATAACATTGTAGGATTTTTTATGAATTTATTTGCAAATTATGGTGGAAAATAAGTATTTGGTCACCTACAAACAAGCACGATTTCTGGCTCTCACAGACCTGTAACTTCTTCTTTAAGAGGCTCCTCTGTCCTCCACTCGTTACCTGTATTAATGGCACCTGTTTGAACTTGTTATCAGTATAAAAGACACCTGTGCACAACCTCAAACAGTCACACTCCAAACTCCACTATGGCCAAGACCAAAGAGCTGTCAAAGGACACCAGAAACAAAAGTGTAGACCTGCACCAGGCTGGGAAGACTGAATCTGCAATAGGTAAGCAGCTTGGTTTGAAGAAATCAACTGTGGGAGCAATTATTAGGAAATGGAAGACATACAAGACCACTGATAATCTCCCTCGATCTGGGCTCCACGCAAGATCTCACCCCGTGGGGTCAAAATGATCACAAGAACGGTGAGCAAAAATCCCAGAACCACACGGGAGGACCTAGTGAATGACCTGCAGAGAGCTGGGACCAAAGTAACAAAGCCTACCATCAGTAACACACTACGCCGCCAGGGACTCAAATCCTGCAGTGCGAGACGTGTCCCCCTGCTTAAGCCAGTACATGTCCAGGCCCGTCTGAAGTTTTCTAGAGTGCATTTGGATGATCCAGAAGAGGATTGGGAGAATGTCATATGGTCAGATGAAACCAAAATAGAACTTTTGGTAAAAACTCAACTCGTCGTGTTTGGAGGACAAAGAATGCTGAGTTGCATCCAAAGAACACCATACCTACTGTGAAGCATGGGGGTGGAAAAATCATGCTTTGTGGCTGTTTTTCTGCAAAGGGACTAGGACGACTGATCCGTGTAAAGGAAAGAATGAATGGGGCCATGTATCGTGAGATTTTGAGTGAAAACCTCCTTCCATCAGCAAGGGCATTGAAGATGAAATGTGGCTGGGTCTTTCAGCATGACAATGATCCCAAACACACCGCCCGGCAATGAAGGAGTGGCTTCGTAAGAACCATTTCAAGGTCCTGGAGTGGCCTAGCCAGTCTCCAGATCTCAACCCCTATAAAATCTTTGGAGGGAGTTGAAAGTCCGTGTTGCCCAGCGACAGCCCCAAAACATCACTGAGATCTGCATGGAGGAATGGGCCAAAATACCAGCAACAGTGTGTGAAAAACTTGTGAAGACTTACAGAAAACGTTTGACCTGTGTCATTGCCAACAATGGGTATGTAACAAAGTATTGAGAAACTTTTGTTATTGACCAAATACTTATTTTCCACCATAATTTGCAAATAAATTCATTAAAAATCCTACAATGTGATTTTCTGGATTTTTTTTCCTCATTTTGTCTGTCATAGTTGACGTGTACCTATGATGAAAATTACAGGCCTCTCTCATCTTTTTAAGTGGGAGAACTTGCACAATTGGTGGCTGACTAAATACTTTTTTCCCCCACTGTATATGCAAAAATACAGATATTAAAACAGAAAATTCTGAAAATCACCCTGCAATAGAGCATACTGGGAAATAAGATATATGGCTCTATGTAGAACCATTCTTGCCTTCCAAATAATCATTAAAGAACACTTTCTTCCAGAAACGGTTCTTAGGATGTTAAAGGTTCTAGGTAGAACCCATTGCCTTACAAAGAACCCTTGTCTTCCAAAAAAGGTTATTCAGATCAAAACGGTTCTTGGTAGAACCCTATTCCTCCACATAGAACCCTTTTAGAACCTTTGATCTAATAGTGTATGGAGGCTTAATAAACCAGACCTGGTAAGATATTGTATTCTTGAAAGAGGCTAAATCAAGCTAGTCGGATTGATTACTTTCTGGTATCCTTTTCTATGGTGCCAAAAGTGAAGAAAAAATACGGATTGAAGATCGAATGAGATCAAACCATCAGTTTACAGCCCTCCATGTAACTATGACAGACTTTCCACGAGGGCTGGAATATTTGAAATTTAACCAAAATTAAATGTAACCAAAGTTAAATTAGACAGTAGTTATTTTCAATTTTTTTCAGAATGCAGGTTTAGCGAACCACTTATTGTTATGATTTAACTGGATAGAACCCAAATGCAGACAAGTACACCAAGCCAGAGAAGTTTTAACAGGTTTATTATAATGTTCAATAGTCCAGGTTTCCAATAAATGGGGAAGAGCAAGTCCAGGTTACAGGGAGGGTACAGATCCAGGTCAGGGCAGGTGTGGTACCGTAATGTCCTAGTGTCCGTGGTGAGTCCAAAGGAGAGGCCCGATAGTGAAGAGCAGGATGGTGGTGGCAGGAGTGAAGCGGAGGCAGGAGTCAGGTTCCAAATATATGGTTGTCTTGACTATGATCTGACGATGAGTGGAAAGTTTGACCGGGTCTTAAAGGCTGAGGTGATTATGGTGAATGAGCTGCAGCTGGAACCCTGACTCCCGCACACCAGACTTCACTCCTGCAATCAAGGACAGACAGAGGGGAGGGGGAGAGCAGAGAGAGAGCTACCTAGCAGCAGTAGGCCTAACAGTACCCCCCCCTCTACGGACGCCACCTGGCGGCCGACAGGGTTTATCAGGATGTAACCTATGAAACTCACGAACCAGAGCAGGATCCACAATGAAGCTCCTGGGCACCCAGGAACGTTCCTCAGGACCATAACCCTCCCAATCCACCAGGTACTGGAAACCACGACCCCGGCGGCGAACATACAGAAGTCGCCGGACAGTGTAGACCGGACCCCACCCACGATCTTGGGCGGAGGAGGGGACGAGAGGGCGGGCACAAAGGGCTAACCGACACAGGCTTAATCTGGGAAACATGAAAGGTGGAATGAACCCGTAGGGAGGCAGGAAGCTGTAGCTTAACCGCGCAGGGGTTAACAATAGACAGTATCTTGAACGGTCCTATAAAACGAGGCGCCATCTTCTTCGACTCCACCTTCAATGGAAGGTCCCGTGACTTCAGCCATACCTCTTGACCAGGAGAGTAACCGGGAGCCTGGGACCGGTGACGGTTGGCTTGCCTCTGCATGTACGCCGAAGCTTCGGGACAGAGCTACCCTGGCCTTCCTCCAGACCTTGCAGCAGCGGCGCATGTGGGACTGCACCGAGGGTACCGCAAGTTCCCTCTCTTGGGAAGGGAACAGGGGAGGTTGATAACCCAGAGCACACAGAAACGGAGACAAACCAGAGGAAGCGTTAGTCAAGGTGTTATGAGCATATTCCACCCAGGGAAGCATGGAGCTCCATGACCCAGGGTTAGACCCAGTGACACAGCCGAAGTGCGGTCTCCATCTCCTGGTTCGCTCTCTCGGCTTGCCCGTTGGTCTGGGGGTGATATCCAGAGGACAGGCTGGATGTAATGCCCAAAGCTTTGCAGAAAGCTTTCCACACCTGGGAGACAAACTGGGGACCCCTGTCAGAGACAATATCCGTGGGTAGACCATGAGAGCGGAACACATGTTCAACCAAAATATCAGCCGTCTCTCTGGCAGTGGGCAGTTTAGGTAGGGCCAAAAAATGAGCGAACTTAGAAAAACGATCAATCACCGTAAGAATGACAGTCTTACCAGATGAGGGGGAAGTCCAGTGACAAAATCCATAGCGATATGCGACCAGGGCCGGCTGGGTATAGGTAGAGGTCGTAGATGACCAGCGCTGGCCTGGGTGGAGTTTTTACTTCGTGCACATACCGTACAAGCAGCAATGAAGGCTCGAGTGTCCGCCTCCATCGTGGCCCACCAGAACTTCCGTCGCACAAAGTCAAGGGTCCCGCGAAACTCCAGGGTGACAGGTAAGGGGAGACGAGTGAGCCCACTGAAGTACCTGGGAGCGAGCAGACTCAGGGACAAACATCCGGTTAGGAGGGCCCCTCCCAGGGTCAGCTTGATGATGTTGAGCCTGTCTAACAATCCCCTCGATGTCACATGTGATGACTGCAATACTGCAGGTAGGAGGCAAAATGGGTTCAGGGTTACTACCAGTATCAACAGCCGAATGAACACGAGACAGGGCGTCAGGCTTGACGTTGCGTGACCCAGGACGGTAAGACAGAGAAAAATTGAATCTCCCAAAAAATAGTGCCCACCTGGCTTGACGGGGGGTTGAGCTGTCGCTGACTGGAGGTAAGCCAGATTCTTATGATCCGTCCAAAACGATGAAGGGTTGTTCCGCCCCCCTCCAACCAATGTCGCCACTCCTCGAGAGCCAGCTTAACGGCGAGCAGTTCCCGATTTCCAACATCATAATTCCTCTCTGCCTGAGAAAGTTTCCTTGAGAGAAAAGCACAGGGATGCAGTTTGTTATCTTCAGGAGAACGTTGTGACAACACTGCACCTACCCCAGTGTCGGATGCATCCACCTCCACGACAAACTGGCGGTCGGGGTCCGGCTGCATCAGAATGGGAGCCGAGGCGAAGCGATGTTTCAGTTCTTGAACGCTGATTCGGCCCCTTCATTCCAAGCGAACGGTCGTGAGATGGAGGTGAGAGCGGTGAGTGGCGCCGCAATGCGGCTGTAGTCCTTGATGAACCTCCTATAGAAGTTCGCAAACCCCAGGAATCGTTGAAGTTGTTTTGCGGGTAGAGGGAGCTGGCCAGTCCGTGACAGCAGAGATCTTAGCTGGGTCCATCCGCAGCTCCCCTGAGCTATGATGTAACCCAAAAAAGAGGTCTCAGACACATGAAATTCACATTTCTCCATCTTCACAAACAGTTTGTTCTCCAACAACCTTTGCAACACCTGGCGCACATGCAGTTCATGTTCCTGGGAGGACTCTGAGAAAATCAAGATATCATCCAGATAGACAAAAACAAACCGATTCAACATGTCCCGAAGGACATCATTGACTAGTGCCTGAAAAACAGCAGGGGCATTAGACAACCCAAAAGGCATAACCCGATACTCAAAATGTCCCAAGGGTGTGTTGAAGGCAGTCTTCCATTCATCACCCTTACGAATGCGCACCAGGTGATACGCATTTCGTAGATCCAGTTTCGTAAAGATGGTAGCACCATGAAGGAGGGGAAAAGCAGAATTAATCAAAGGCAGAGAATACTTGTTCTTAATGGTGATGTTGTTAAGTCCACGGTAATCAATACAGGGTCTGAGGGTCTTATCCTTCTTAGCAACAAAAAAGAATCCCGCTCCTACAGGTGACGAGGAAGGACGCATAATACCTGCCGCCAAGGAGTCCCGAATGTAGTTCTCCATAGCCTCCGTCTCCGGCCGGGAGAGATTGTACAGGCGACTGCTGGGGAGCGGGGCTCCTGGCTGGAGGTCAATGGCGCAGTCGTAAGGGCCGGTGAGGAGGAAGAGAAGTAGCTCTGTGTTTGCAGAAAACGGATGCCAGGTCATGATACACGTCAGGAACAGCAGAAAGATCCATGGACTCCAGTGGAGGTTGAGGCACAGTACTGGCAGGAGTCTGAGCAGAACACAAACAATTCACATGACAAAATGTGCTCCATGAAACAATGCTACCTGTCACCCAATCAATGTGTGGATTGTGTTTTATGAGCCAGGGGATACCAAGGACCAGGGGAGTCTGTGGGCAGTCGATAATATGGAATTGAATGTTCTCCTGATGATTTCCCGACACTCTAAGACAAACAGGAACAGTCTGATGGGTAATGCGGGTCAACAATTGTCCATTTAGACCCTTAGCCTGCAGCGGACAGTCCATAGGAACAGTCTCCAAATCCATTTGTTGAGCCCACTCTCTATCCAAAAGCTTTTCGTCGGCACCAGAGTCAATCAGCGCACTAACAGAGAAATTCTGGGACTGCCACTGGAGGGATGCCTGGAGCAGAATGCGGGGAGAAGAGGAAGAATCCGCTGCTCGGCTCACCAAAACTTCTCCCATAAATGATGAGCCGGCCCTTTTCCCCGGACGAACTGGGCAGGAAGGAACGAAATGACCAGCTTCTCCACAATACAGGCAGACCCGAGCCTGAATACGACGTGCACGCTCCTCTGAGGACAACCGTGCACGACCCACCTCCATGGCCGGGTTCAGTGCTCCTCGTATCGACTCGGGAAGACACGGCTCTCTCCGTAGGGACGATGCAGGGAGGAGTTTGTTGATGACAGACAGGTTGCTTGGAACTAACACTCCTCTCCCGGCGGCGCTCCCGAATCCGATTATCCAACCTGATAGTGAGTGAAATAAGATTATCCAGCGTAGGCGATTCATCATATGACACCAATTCATCTTTTAAAATCTCAGACAAAGCATTGATGAACACTCCTTGTAATGCCTCGTCATTCCAACCACTCACTGCTGCTAAAGTCCGAAACTCCACTGCCATCTCCGCCACACTACGAGCCCCCTGCCGAAGAGAAAACAACCGTTTCGCAGCCTCCTTGCCTCGTACGGGGTGGTCAAAAACCTTCCTCATCTCCGTGGTGAAGGCCACGTAAGCGTTGCAAATGTCCGACTGACTCTCCCAGACCGCGGATCCCCAGGCACGAGCGGAACCGCTAGTAGAGTTGATAAGGTAGGCAATACGGGCTCTTTCTGAGGCGTAGGTGAGGGGGCTGTTGTTCAAACACTAACGAGCATTGAGTCAAAAATCGCCACAGGTTCCCATGTTCCCGTCATAGCGCTCTGGAGCAGGAACAAAAGGCTCTCTGATCTGGGCTGAAGGGGTAGTAAGGGCAGACACTTGATTGGTGAGTAATTGAACCTGATTAAGCAGCACCTGACTGTCCTCAGCAATCGTCTTAAACAGGGTATCATGTTGGCCAAGTAGAATGCCCTGATTGGCTATGGCAGTCCAAATTTGAGTGCACTCTGGGGTGGTATCCGAGCTACTGTCTGCTGGGTTCATGTTGGTCAGATCATACTGTTATGATTTAACTGGATAGAACCCAAATGCAGACAAGTACACCAAGCCAGAGAAGTTTTAACAGGTTTATTATAATGTTCAATAGTCCAGGTTTCCAATAAATGGGGAAGAGCAAGTCCAGGTTACAGGGAGGGTACAGATCCAGGTCAGGGCAGGTGTGGTACCGTAATGTCCTAGTGTCCGTGGTGAGTCCAAAGGAGAGGCCCGATAGTGAAGAGCAGGATGGTGGTGGCAGGAGTGAAGCGGAGGCAGGAGTCAGGTTCCAAATATATGGTTGTCTTGACTATGATCTGACGATGAGTGGAAAGTTTGACCGGGTCTTAAAGGCTGAGGTGATTATGGTGAATGAGCTGCAGCTGGAACCCTGACTCCCGCACACCAGACTTCACTCCTGCAATCAAGGACAGACAGAGGGGAGGGGGAGAGCAGAGAGAGAGCTACCTAGCAGCAGTAGGCCTAACACTTATAGTATATGATGCCTTTAAGTGTGTGCAACCGTAATACCAGCACACTCATCTAGGAGGGTGCATTTTCTGTAAAACAAAGGGCCGGCCAGTGTTGTACACAGGTATAAACCATATACCCACTTTCTTTTCAGTGGACCTTGCGTATACTTACTTCTTAATCCCTACTGATGTGTATCAAAGGAGTGTATCGGAGGTATACGATTTATCAATTATGTAGTACAATAGAGAAATCATGCACAAAGTAGCCTACACAATCGCAAAGTACGTGAAATATATTCACATGCGCGCCACACACATAGCCTAGTTTCAGCGGAATATCATCTGCAGACAGCAAGTGTGCAGCTCTCAACTGGTTTTGGCATGGAGCAGCTCACAGAAGAATGACATCGGTAGCCGGTAGGTTAGGGAAGACGATTCAACTTATGATATCTACAAGTAAATGCTAACTATAGCAACAATGGGTATGCAAACCAGGTATTGAAAATGTTTAGTCCGAAGTTTTGGTTGGTACGCTATTTGTGATGCACAATTGTCAACATGAGCTGTTTGCATCAGGTGCGTAGACATGGATGGGCCTGGGTGGACAGAGGCCCACCCACTGGGGAGCCAGGCCCTGACAAGCCCACCCAATCAGATTGATGTGGTTTAGCATTGTTGTGGACTTAGACCATCACATTCTTGTATTTGTTCTAAAAAAACAAAGGTGTGATTTTGAGAGTGAAAATCTGAAAATTATATAGGAAAACCCATTTAAAAAACCATAGGAAAACATAGGATTTTTCACACAAGGTGCCTTTCCTTCGCTGGGTGGGCCATTTGGGAACTTTTTGGCAAAATTTTAGTAAACCCACTTCTCCAGGCACCACTACACCACTGCTTAGTGCCAATGGAAAGACAGCAGTCACACACAGCATGATGTTAAAGGATAAGCAGCCCATTAACTCTGACATAATAAGCCAGTAGGTCCCAATCATAAGAATACAAAAATACAACCATTAAGCATTTCCCAATCTAAATGTACAACTATTACATCCCATTGCAAAAAACAATGCATGACTAATATAATTCACCAAAACATTTCTTGGTAGTCCGATTTCTTTTACTATCAGGTTGTAAATCACAGCTGGCCTGGTACATTGTTTGCTGCCTCCATTCAGGATACACTGTTTCAGTTTCAATGATCCAATATTCTGGACAAAAACTGACAAATGTAACTAAGGCTGAGAACGTCAATACAATCAAATTAGGAAGGGCAATGACCACAAGTCAGTCATAACGTGGCTAATAGGCTAGCGTATCTATTTATGAAGGAAGCTAAAAACACAGAGCCTAACGTTAGCTAGATAGCTAGTTAGCTAGCTGCTAGGAGGATATGTCATGCCATTGGAGGAGTGGGTGAGTGACCTATCCCCCCTCATACCGTTTTTTGGTGGCTATACACAGCAAGAGATGCAGGTGTCATTTGGTTAGCTAGCAAGAACTTGGAACAACTGTTATCCAGTTAGCATATCTCTTGCATTCACAAATTCACTCTGGCTATTTACTCCGATTTCAAAGCACTCTCGTCTGAGTGTGCCAGAGCGCAAGACAACTGATGAATTTACGAACAAGCAACACCCGCTGAATATGACCGGTGTCAGTAAACGTAGACAAAAAAAGTAATAGTAAGTCAAGAGCGCTCTAGATAACATGTAAACATCCTAACCAGCTCTGCTAAGGTGAGTAAAATGGTCAGAGTGAGGTGTTCTCTCATGTGTGTCTGGAAGTAGCTAGCTAGTAAGGTAGCCAACTTTAGCCAGTTAGCTTGGGTGCTTAGTTGGGACAAGCATGCATTGACAGGCAAGCTGCAGAAGGATTAGGAGGCTACAATTCCCCATTGTTTATCAGTGCAATTTTGAAGGCCAACTAGCTGAAAAGGTTTGAGAGGGTTTATCTAATGTTCCTTCGTTAGATTTTAGCTCATCTTGCTCTGGCTAGCATTAGTTGTTGATCTTGTTGTTGTTGATGTGCATAACTAAGGGAGAGAGAGCCTACCTTTTCATGGTTGTTTGCGCAATAGGACTGTGAAGTTCCAAAATGTAAGAGGACTCCTGTGGTGTTTACATTTTTGCAGAAATCCACTCAGGTGTATTTTTTGGCTTTTGGAGAATTTCGCGCTGTTGCAACTGCCTGTAAACACACAGTCCAGTTCAAAGTGAATGATGGCAGGCCCGTGTGGCAAATGGCTTGTTTGTATAAAGGCCTACTGTAGCTCTGATTGGCTATAGCGCACCGGTCTGTGTAGAATCCGGCCCTGGACAAGACATATGTTTTTATTAGGTTTTATTTACTGCAGTGTCTATTAATTGTTCAAACACTTGGTCGCTTTCCCACTCTATATTGCTATAGAATTTTCACAAATGGCTTAGTATACATAATTCCCAAACATTCTAAGAATTGATGAACACATGAAAAGGACCATATCTAAGTGGTCGCTTCTCAGATAAAAAAAAAAAAATATGGTAATATTCTTCCTGGGGTGTATATTAACAGATCTTAATACGATTTCATGTTGCTAAAATGCTGTCAGTTTAACTTTAAATGCAAACATTTCTCACACACATAAGTTATTATAACAACAGCAAACACACTGCAATAAAAAAAAAACACAGTTCTAATCACCAGATGATGATAATTTTAAATTTTTTGAAAGTTATTATTGAAAAGGGAGAAGCTAATTAGCAACAACATCCTCTGTGATAACACCTGATGCAGCTGCTGCAAACTAGCCAACAAAAAAAGCGAACTGGCTAGACCGTGGGAAAACTACTGCTCGCTATTGCGGAGTGACCTGTTGGCCTTCAAGAAGGCAGAAGTTTCCATACGTTTTTGTAAAAAAACGTTCCCACCCATTAAGTCAATATGTGATTGGTTGATTCCACTGTCACTCCAAAATGTTGCCCTAATACAGTTGAATGGAATATGCCTTTACAGTGTCTTGCAAAAGTATTCAGCCCCATTGGCGTTTTTCCTATTTTGTTGCATTACAACCTGTAATTTAAATTGATTTTTATTTGGATTTCATGTAATGGACATACACAAAATAGTCCAAATTGGTGAAGTGAAATTTAAAAAAAGAACTTGTTTCAAAAAATTATAAAAAATTAATAACAGAAAAGTGGTGCGGGCATATGTATTCAACACCTTTGCTATGAATTTTTTTAATTTTTTTTATTTCACCTTTATTTAACCAGGTAAGCCAGTTGAGAACAGGTTCTCATTTACAACTGCGACCTGGCCAAGATAAAGCAAAGTAGTGCAATAAAAACAACACAGAGTTACATATGGGGTAAAAAACTAAGTCAGAAATACAACAGAAAATATATATACAGTGTGTGCAAATGTAGCAAGTTATGGAGGTAAGGCAATAAATAGGCTATAGTGCAGAATAATTACAATAGTATTAACACTGGAATGCTAGATGTGCAAGAGATTATGTGCAAATAGAGATACTGGGGTGCAAAAGAGCAAAATAAATAACAATATAGGGATGAGGTAGTTGGGTGGGCTAATTTCAGATGGGCTGTGTACAGGTGCAGTGATCGGTAAGGTGCTCTGACAACTGATGCTTAAAGTTATTGAGGGAGATAAGAAGCCCCTAAATAAGATCTCGTGCAACCAATTACCTTCAGAAGTCACATAATTAGTTAAATAAAGTCCACCTATGTGCAATCTATGTGTCACATGATCTGTCACATGATCTCAGTATATATGCACCTGTTCTGAAAGGCCCCTGAGTCTGCAACACCACTAAGCAAGGGGCACCACCAAGCAAACGGCACCATGAAGACCAAGGAGCTCTCCAAACAGGTCAGGGACAAATTTGTGGAGAAGTACAGATCAGGGTTGAGTTATAAAAAAATATCCGACACTTTGAACATCCCACGGAGCACCATTTAAATCCATTGTTAAAAAATGGAAAGAATATGGCACCACAACAACCCTGCCTAGAAAGGGCCGCCCACCAGAACTCATGGACCAGGCAAGGAGGACATTAATCAGAGAGGCAACAAAGAGACTGAAGATAACCCTGAAGGAGCTGAGATTGGAGTATCTGTCCATTGGACCACTTTAAGCCGTACACTCCACAGAGCTGGGCTTTACGGAAGAGTGGCCAGAAAAAAGCCATTGCTTAAAGAAAAAAATAAGTAAACACGTTTGGTGTTCGCTAAAAGGCATGTGGGAGACTTCCCAAACATATGGAAGAAGGTACTCTGGTCAGATGAGACTAAAATTGAGGTTTTGGGCCATGAAGGAAAACGCTATGTCTGGCACAAACCCAACACCTCTCATCACCCCAAGAACACCATCCCCACAGTGAAGCATGATGGTGGCAGCATCATGCTGTGGGGATGTTTTTCATCGGCAAGGACTGGGAAACTTGTCAGAATTGAAGGAATGATGGATGGCGCTAAATACAGTGACATTCTTGAGGGAAACCTGTTTCAGTCTTCCAGAGATTTGAGACTGGGACGGAGGTTCACCTTCCAGCAGGACATTGACCCTAAGCATACTGCTAAAGCAATACTCGAGTGGTTTAAGGGGAAATATTTACATGTTTTGGAATGGCCTAGTCAAAGCCCAGACCTCAATCCGATTGAGAATCTGTGGTATGACTTAAAGATTGCTGTACAACAGTGGAACCCATCCAACTTGAAGGAGCTGGAGCAGTTTTGCCTTGAAGAATGGGCAAAAATCCCAGTGGCTAGATGTGCCAAGCTTATAGAGACATACCCCAAGAGACTTGCAGCTGTAATTGCTGCAAAAGGTGGCTCTACACAGTATTGACTTTGGAGTGGTGAATAGTTCTGCATGCTCAAGTTTTCTGTTTTTATTGTTTGAAGATGCAAAATATGTTTGGGGGTGAAACAAAGTGGTAGGCATGTTGTGTAAATCCCCCAAAAAAATCTATTTTAATTCCAGGTTGGAAGGCAACATAATAGGAAAAATGCCAAGGGGGGTGAATACTTTCGCAAGCCACTGTATCTAGCTTCTGATGGCCTAGCCAATGGCTGACTTAGCTAGCTAGATTTATTTTCCCAGAGACCAGAAAAGAAAAATCCTGATTGGATTTTTTTTTCTCTTCCGTGTTAACCCTTTCCTTTCCAACAAAAACTGAAGAGATTAAATCAGAACATCATTGAAAATAATAATACAATTATCATTATTATTACATTATTATAATCATTATTTTATCAATTCTTAACCCTTCTATGAAGGTGTAGAAGGCCCATTGTTTCCCACTGTGTTTGGGTTAGTAAAAATGTGTAGATTGGCTCTATTTTCCCTCAGCATGCATCTGTCCACTATTTTGAGCGTCTAAAGAATCCATATGTTGTTCTGAAATATGAACACAGTAATACTGGACATTTGAACTCTTATTATGGTGGTGATTTGCCAAAATTGCTATTATGGTCTTGAATTAGACTCGCATTTCTCTGGTATCAGTCTTGACTCGGTCTCGGAACCCTTGTCCCCTTTCCAGTCTTGACTCGGTCTCGCCCCCTCTCCGGTCTTGGTCTTGACTCGGACTCGATTTGCCCTGGTCTTGGTCTTGAATCGGTCTCGCTTTAGATGGTCTCGAACACAACACTGCTATATGGTCTCCCGAATAAGTGCACGGATGGTGCAGTTGATGTGCTTGGTGTACACATCCCAGAAAAGTTTAATGATCTTGCAACTATCAATTTTGATAGAAAAGAGGATCTTGAAACCATGGAAAGGGAAACACCTGCCCATCTATCGGACAAATACCCTGATTAATTATCTAGTGATATTGCTGTTTACGTACTGTATCTATTCATTGCTCTACCGACTCCAGCAGAACCTTTTTTCAAGTGATGTGAGCCCAAAAAATGTTTTCATTTATTTGGAATGGCAAACCAGATATGTGACTCATTTCAGGAAACTAGGCATATGTCGCGCGTCACTACTTCACAGGAGAGCCATTTGAACGTAAACTTTTTTTTTTATCGAAATGAATTTTTTGACAGAAAGGCCTTCTGGAACATGTGAACTTTCATGTGCCTTAATAACAAATGTGTATGCCATCTGTAAATACGAATAAAATTGTTAAATTATGGGCCTAGTTGGTTTAGCCACAGAAAAAGACAGGAACCTTCCCTCTAGCCATGATTGGCTGAGATAATGGGTGGGCTGGACATGCCGAAAGATGAGTTTGGATTGGTCTGCCATGTAGCATGCTTCTGTCTATAACATGAGCTGGTCAGTATGTGTAGGCTTTTTTGAAAGATATCATGTAGTAGAACTGCAACGGTCTTGCTCTCCACTTTCTGGAGGACTGAGTTTTGAAATCAGTGGAATGCACAGTGCAATTAGAGTATGAAAGCTAAGGAGATGGAGAAAATTCTGGTGTTTTATTGCAAATATGCAGACAGAGTCGAAAAGAGAACACACAGAAGGCTGTTGTATAAAACACCTGTCTCTGGATTACATGTTCAAACTAAGGCAACCATGGCATCCGTGACAGAGAGGAAGCGTCCATCCATGTATATGGGTAAGATAGTCTAGCTAGCTACATTTTCAGTTATTACACGTTTCTAATTTAGTCAGAAAGTCATTTTCATTTCAAGTTAAAGCGTGCTATTAGCTAGCTAGCTAATGTTAGCTGGCTGGCTCGCTTGCTAACATTACTTGTATAATCTGTGTAGTAATATTATTTGTATCTCAGAGCTAGCTAGCTAGTTATAACCTAATTTTAGCTAGCTAGCTAGCTAACATTGAACCTGGTTGGTTAGCTACCTGCAGATTCATGCAGGGTAGTAATGTTATGAGTTGGGATTATGGTTAATTGTTTAGCTAGCTAGCTACACGTCTAAACAAAAGACTCCACTATACATGTAACCATTTCAATAGAATGTTCATGATGCTTATGTCATGCAATAAAATGCAAATTAATTACTTAAAAATCATACAATGTGATTTTCTGGATTTTTGTTTTAGATTCCGTCTCTCACAGTTGAAGTGTACCTATGATAAAAATGACAGACCTCTACATGCTTTGTAAGTACGAAAACCTGCAAAATCGGCAGTGTATCAAATACTTGTTCTCCCCACTAAGGAAGGTATTATGTTTATGAATGACATTGTAAACAACGACGGTAAAATTATGTCACACAAGAAATTGATCAAGGTGTATGGAGATGTATGCTCAATACAAATTATAACCAACTCATTGCAGCCCTGACACAAAAATGGAAGAGGAAATTACTTTGTTTGTCTGCCATCAATTGAAAATCATAAATAGCTTAAATGACCAATATACAGTACATCTTAAAATGTATTAAATTCACTTACGGTCAAGAGGGTTGACAGCTATTCCACATAAAATTCAAGATATAGTTGGGAACAGATTGTCAATGTCCCAATACCATGGCATCGGGTTTGTGAACTGATATACAGTGCATTCGGAAAGTATTCAGGCCCCTTGACTTTTTCCACATTTTGTTACGTTACAGCCTTATTCTAAAATGGATTAAATATTTTTTCCCCTCATCAATACAACACAATACCCGATAATAACATTTTTTGCAAATGTATAAAAAATAAAAAACGTAGTATTCGGACCCTTTACTCAGGACTTTGTTGAAGCACCTTTGGCAGTGATTACTGCCTTGGGTCTTCTTGGGTATGACGCTACAAGCTTGGAACACCTGTATTTGGGGAGTTTCTCCCATTCTTCTCTGCAGATACTCTCAAGCTCTGTCATGTTGGATGGGAGCGTCGCTGCAAAGCTATTTTCTTATCTCTCCAGAGATGTTTGATTTGGTTCAAGTCAGGGCTCTGGCTGGGCCACTCAAGGACATTCAGAGACTTGTCCCGAAGCCACTAATGCGTTGTCTTGGCTGTGTGCTTAGGGTCGTTGTCCTATTGGAAGGTGAACCTTTGCCCCAGTCTGAGGTCCTGAGCACTCTGGAGCAGGTTTTCATCAAGGATCTCTCTGTACTTTGCTCTGTACTTTGCTCTGTACTTTCATCTTTCCCTGGATCCTGACTAGTCTCCCAGGTCCCTGTCGCTAAAAAACATCCCCATGCTTCACCGTAGGGATGGTGCAAGGTTTCCTCCAGACGTGACACTTGGCATTCAGGCCAAAAAGTTCAATCTTGGTTTCATCAGACCAGAGAATCTTGTTTCTCATTTTTTATTTCAGCTCATGAAACATGGGACCAACACTTTTTTTGGAGGGTCAGCGTACAAAACATCAATTGAGGCATCAATCTGTTCCTTCCAATTTAGGCTATTATATAACGTTTTCACTACAAGAAGAATGCTCAGTATATGGGGCACTGAACAGTCAGCTCTGTGCAGACTCTGCCACGCGGAAACAGAATCATGGTACTGTCCATGTTTTTTGTAGTCAGGTCCATGAATGATTGTTATATCATAATATCAGGGTGCGGTTGGACCTGCAATCTGTATTGTTGGGGGATTTGAATGACCACAGTCAGTCAATAGGAAATATCCTTGTTCTATTGGGTAAGATTTTTATTTTGGTGGCAATTTCGCAGAAATGTTGCACATGGGGAGGTTCAAGTCCTTAGTGAGATACCATGGTAAAATGGAGGGATGTTTTGCAAGAGGAAATTATAGAATGATGATTTACTGGGAAAGATGGGCTGATCTGAAGGTTGGAATTAATGAGGGAATAAATACATACACACATACACAGTATAAATGTTTGAGGTCCTCCATGCAGGGATGAGGGTGGGGATATGATTATTGTATGTTTTGCGTTTAGTTATTTCTGTTTTCTGTTTCTGTTTCATGCTGTGAGTGGTGTGTGTGCTGGTCCTGGTGGTTGTGGGTTTGCTCGCTTCCATGCCCGCCCAGACGTCGGGCGGGGCTTGGTCCTTCCCACCTTTGGAAAATCCCTTTGGGGTGGGGGCTTCGCCCAGCCGGCGTCTCAGGGTGGGTGGGGGCGAGCGCACCCACTGACCAGAGCACCCATTGATGGGAGTGACCAACCGTTTTGTCTTTGTATTGTATTGTATTGTTGTTGTTTTTAAAAAATATATTATATTCTTGTCTCATGAGCAAACATGAAAAATAGATCAGTATTAATATGATGTAATATTCCCAAGAATCCTTGCTGTGGTTGTTTCTGATAGCAGAGTACGAGAGCTCATTTTGTTGCCTAAGAAAAAAGCCTCAAACCTGACTAATTTCTGTCTCACAGCTAATGTTTGGTGACAGGTCATTACTTACTGTTATTCAAGGTTATTCACTAAATGCCACGAATAGTATGATGATGACGCATAAAGAGAAAAGTCTCTGCTGTGTATAAATTGGTCATTCTCTTATCCTGTGGGGAATATACTGTAGATTGACTATTTTACTTCCATGTCCTCTCTCTCTCTCCCTCTCTCTCTTCTCTCTCCTCTCTCCTCTCTCCTCTCTCTCTCCTCTCTCATTATTGTCCATGGATCAGTTTTGGAGAGATCAAGTCTCTTTAGTCCCAGACAGTTTGTGTCTCTCCACCCCCTCGAATAAGTGCATCCTAATCAGCTATTGTGCACGGAAAATATGATTTGTTTTTTTGGTGGGCTGCTTTTGAGACTGATATCTCTAATAGGTACTGTATATTTCTGTAGAAAAGTCTGGGTAGCTATTTCTTCTCATTTGTTGGATAAAGTGCCCATGGGTAACAGTATTCACTGTATTTCCTCCATTACTGCAGTGAAACAATAGTGTATGTATTTTTAATGGAAGAATGCAATGTAACCTTGATACTTGTCCAGCACCACATAAATTAGACGAGTTATGGGAGGAAGACAAATTCTTTATTCCAGCTCGGTGATGTGTCTCCCTATAGCTCCACTGAAGCTGGAGCCCACAGAGTTGGCCATTTGTCTGTGTCCCCAGCATGTCCCACGCACACACCCACCTAAACCACAAACCATCAGCTTGAAATGAGATTCAGTCGACTGCATAATCTCTCTGTTCTGCTTAGCTGTGATTAATTGACACAAGTGTTTCTTATGGAGGGGACCAACCACAGCAACACACAACCATCTCACACCACATGAATCTATGAATCCATGGTCACACTCGCTCACTCACTGTTTGAGCTAACAAAATGGCGGACCAGCTTGGAAGTCAATGGCCAGGGCTTAAAGTCCAATGAGCAGGCAGTGAGGTGGATGCCCTCGGTTTGAACAAAGTGACAGTTTGTAATTGTATTTATTTGAAAAACAAAATGGCCACGTTTAGACACTCTGGTGTGGTGTCTGTAATGAAATGCCATGTGGTTAAATGCTAACTTGGTGGCCAGTTATTAGTCAACGGTTTCGGAATGACACTGTAATTTGATGTTTTCTCATTTGTAATGTTTTCTCCTACAATTAGCCCGGTTGGTGAGATTATTTAGAGAGCTATCATTTAAGAGCCATCAGGTGAATGGCCATCACGGTGTGAAAGGACCCTTTGATCAATACACAAGTATCCCTCAAAGATCCATGGACCATGTCATTAATACCACAGCTCTCATCCCAGGACTTAACATTCATGTATGACTGCAACTAGGTGGCTTACTGACCCCCATCAATAAACCATCAATAACCTCCATTTAGTTTCTATTATAGCCCACCCAGTCATTAGATGTTTGTGTCATGTGAATGCAGAATGGATCGGGGTCAAAAATGGCCGAAATCCTCCAAAACAACCAAACCATTTCAAATATTCTAAGTCGGTTCATCTAAAAAGAGTTTCGAAAATCTTACACATATCCTACATTTCAGAAATGTTTAGCTAGTAGTATGCAGATAAACTCTTTAGTAAATGTGATAAATGAGAACGCTTCTTGTCTGGTCTGTCTGAGAGAACTGGGTCTGGATGATAGATGAAGGAGAGGGAGCACTGTGTTAAGGAGAGGCTGTTCCTGTGATGTCTTCCTGTGAGTCCCTCTGTCTTTCAACATCCTTTTTCTCCTCCTGCCTCTGTTCTCAACCCAAGCCTCCCTCCTTGTCTCTGGAGTGTAATCTGTCCCTTCACCAAGCGCCCTCTTTAGTTAGACACCTCCACCCCTCCACCTCATCCCTCTATCCCCGTCCTCTTCCACTTTGCCATGTCTTCTATTCACTTCCTCTCTTCTTGTCTACTTGATGGGTGAACACCTCAAAGTAGCCCTCTCTCCATCTCTCCAATGTGCCATGGTCCTGAAGGATCTCTATCTCTCTCTCCCCTCTCTCCCACTGCCCATCTCCTATGTTCCTCAACCTCCACCCCCCACTCTTCCCTTTCACTCCTCTGTTTATTATTCATTAAGTTTCCCTTTGGAGCCAGAGAGAGTAAAAGCCCTAGGGTACCTGAGAGAGGGAGAGTGTGTTTTTGTTTGTCTGTGTGTGTGTGTGTGTGTGCACTTGCATGAGAAGGAGAGCAAGAATACAGGGAGACAAGTATGACTGAGGGAAGGAGAAATAGGGAGAAATATGTGGATAAATATGAAGGTTAACATATAGAAAGAGAGAGAGAGAGGGATAGGAGAGACCGAGAGAGAGAGGGAAATAGGAGGGTAGTGTGAAAGACAAAGAGGCTGGTACAAGCCTGACAGACGTGCACTCAGCTCTAAACTGACCAATCAGAGATCTCCTCCTCCTGGAGCTGCTGCAGCTGTAGAGCAGTAGTCAGGCTGGATTGGACGATGGCTTATACCATTCACACACACACACTCCTTCAATCCTCTGCTCACACCCACAGTGAGAGAAAGAGGGAGAGAGAGAGAAACAGAGTGGGCTCTCCACTAGCCGAGCACTAAGCACTGCCCCCAGAGAGACAGACGGAGGTAGAGAAAGAGGGAAAGAGGGAGCGAGAGAAAGAGAGAGAAAATGGTGAGGCATGCACAGAAAGTCCTTCTCACTCATCATCACGAACCGTCAGCTGTCATGCCTGTCAAAGGAAGTCCCACCAGGTATGGAAAAATTAAAGTACCATTTGTGCTTTGATCTGTTTCTACAGAATGTGTGCGTGAGTGTGTATATGCGTGAGTGTTTAATGTCTGTGTGTGTGTGTGTGTGTGTGTGTGTGTGTGTGTGTGTGTGTGTGTGTGTGTGTGTGTGTGTGTGTGAGAGAGAGAGAGAGAACGACGAAGAAACGGAGCGAGGGCTCGCTGGCTCTGCCTCTGTCTCCTGTGGTGTATACGTTGTAAGCCTCCCTCTGTCTCCCTCACTGCAGTTATGGACTGCTGCTTCTGCCACTGCTACAGCTGCTGTAGGGGTGTGAGAGTGTGATTGAGTGTGAGTTAGGATATCTGATCCATCTCATGCATGAGCAGCGCTACTGTAGCTGTAGCTTCAGAAACAAATATAAATGCACTGCAGGAAATGGGACTTCATTTATTGATTTCTTATCCTTTTATTAGCAGAGGTCTTTCTCCGCATCAGATTCCATCTCCCACTCTCTGAAATTGAATTTTAAAAGAGCCGCAGGCATGCCCTTGTGTTGGAATGCTTTAGAAACACAACTCTTAAAAATAAAGGTGCAAGTTAGAACCAAATAAGGTTATTGAGAGCGATGCCATAAGGACATAATTTTGTCGTCTCTGAAGAACCATATATGTGGTGGTTCTTTGAAGAACCATAGACAAAAATCCAAGACCAGAAATGCTTCGTCCCTCCAGGTCCGGAATTGATTAGCCCTGCTGAAGGGCTCATAGTTTATAGGACACATCAGGCCTGCAAGTCACATTATGCTGGCTTGCAAGGTGATGTGTAATTCCTATTGGAATCCAGCCAGAGTGGGGCTATCTAAAATTTG
Source organism: Coregonus clupeaformis (assembly GCF_020615455.1). NCBI lineage: Eukaryota > Metazoa > Chordata > Actinopteri > Salmoniformes > Salmonidae > Coregonus > Coregonus clupeaformis. Next base: position 23,672,487 of record NC_059225.1, on the reverse strand, counting down.
GAATTTCTATTTACACGCAACCTGCATTCAGAATGACTGCCAGGGTTGGGAAGCCCCGATGTGAGACTACCCTAAACATCTAAACTGCAACAACCATTTCTGTAATGGGTACAATAAATCCAAGTAACAGATTGGAATAGTTTAGAAAAATGTAGGTTATTTATATTTGAGTAGCATCAAATGTATTAATCAATCAATGTACAAACAATTCTAAAAATGAACCTGTAATAGAGCATCCTGGGAAATATGATAATGATGGCCGTGATTTTGGTTAAACTCTGGTCATTAACACCAACACTGGGGTTATTTTACACCATTGAGTGTTAAGTCAACTCTTTACAGTGTTAATTTAACTCTTGAATCAACACTAGAAATGTTACACTAAAAATGAACAGTAGCTAACACAGCCAATTTGCTGTGTGCTATGAAAAGGACACATCTGCAGGCTCCCATACATTTTAAGAACCTTTTAGAATTCTGAAGAACTGTAGATGCCACTTGAAGAACCCCACACTTAACTCAAAGGTTCTTTATCAGGCTAGAGTTCTCCAAGGAACCTGAATAGCTGAGGAAGAACCATTTAAGAACCTTTTTTTTCTCCAGTGTAAGGTAGGTAGTTCTACCTCGTCAGACTCTGCTCAGCTTTGCACTGTTGATATTGTGATTGTAATCTCCATCTAGAAAGGTGTGCTCAGCAGAGGGAGGGGTGGCTGTAAAATGGTTGGAGTGTGAGGTAATTTATGGAAGCACTGTTGTTGTTTTTATTGTTGTAGGTTTTCTTGTGCTTTGACAACAGCTTTTGAACATCAAATCATTGCACTGCATAATAATGCATATACAGCATGTCAGGCTGCTGTACCATATACAAGTCAGAGTATTGCCACAATTGTTTGTATTAGGAACTGAATATATGTTCTGTTCTGACTAGAGAGTTCCAGCTGTCACGTTGTTGATGTGGATGCGGTGGTGAAGTCAGGCGCAGGACACAGAGGATAAGTCAACACGACTTTACTGAGACTCATGAACAAATACAAAGTAAATGGCCTCGAAAACACCGGAGGCAAACTAATACGCGCAATGCGTAAAATACTCTAAACACAAAAGTACCGAACCTTGACACCAAACGACAGGCGGACAATAACACACAACTACAAAACATAACACAGGGAAACTTATAGGTGACATAATCAGGACAGAATACGAAACAGGTGCACTAAACTAGACATGACCAAACAAACATCGAAAACATCAAACGGTGGCAGCTAGTACTCCGGGGACGACGAACGCCGAAGCCTGCCCGAACAAGGAGGAGGAGCAGCCTCGGCGGTATTCGTGACAGTACCCCCCCCTTGACGTGCGGCTCCAGCCGTGCGCTGACCCCGGCCTCGGGGACGGCCAGGAGGACGCGGAGCAGGGCGCGTGGGATGGTTACGGTGGAACTCCGTCAGGAAGGAGGGATCTAAGATGTCCCTCCTAGGCACCCAGCACCGTTCCTCCGGACCGTACCCCTCCCACTCCACGAGATATTGTAGACCCCCCATCCGACGTCTCGAATCCACAATGGACCGGACTGAGTACGCCGGAGCCCCCTCGATGTCCAGTGGGGGCGGAGGAGTCTCTCTTATCTCACTGTCCTGGAGTGGACCAGCTACCACCGGCCTGAGGAGAGACACATGGAACGAGGGGTTAATGTGATAATCATTAGGCAGTTGTAACTTGTAGCATACCTCGTTCAATCTCCTCAGGACTTTAAATGGCCCCACAAACCGCCGACCCAGCTTCCGGCAGGGCAGGCGAAGGGGCAGGTTTCGAGTCGAGAGCCAGACTCGATCTCCAGGTGCGTATACTGGACCTCACTGCGGTGGAGATCGGCGCTCGCCTTCTGTCTACGGATAGCCCGCTGCAGATGGACGTGTGCAGCGTTCCACGTCTCCTCCGAGCGCCGAAACCACTCATCCACCGCAGGAGCCTCGATCTGGCTCTGATGCCATGGTGCCAGAACCGGCTGATACCCTAACACACACTGGAAAGGGGTCAGGTTAGTAGAGGAGTGGTGAAGAGAGTTCTGGGCAATCTCTACCCAAGGGCTATAACCCGACCACTCCTCCTGCCGGTCCTGGCAATACGATCTCAGAAACCTACCCACATCCTGGTTCACTCTCTCCACCTGCCCATTACTCTCAGGGTGAAAACCCGAGGTAAGGCTAACCGAGACCCCCAAACATTCCATGAATGCCCTCCAGACTCTAGAGGTGAACTGGGGACCTCGATCGGACACTATATCCTCGGGAACCCCGTAGTGCCGGAAGACGTGGGTAAACAAAGCCTCAGCGGTCTGTAGGGCAGTAGGGAGACCCGGCATTGGGATGAGACGACAGGCCTTAGAGAACCGATCCACAACGACCAGAATAGTGGTATTCCCCTGGGAGGGGGGTAGGTCAGTGACAAAGTCTACCGAGAGGTGAGACCACGGCCGTTGTGGAACGGGCAGGGGCTGTAACTTCCCCCTGGGCAGGTGTCTAGGCGCCTTACACTGGGCGCACACTGAGCAGGAGGAGACATAAACCCTCACGTCCCTAGCCAATGTTGGCCACCAGTACTTAACACTAAGGCAGTGCACTGTCCGGCCAATAGCTGGATGTCCAGAGGAGGGTGACGTGTGAGCCCAATATATGAGACGATCGCGGATCTTGAACGGCACGTACGTCCGCCCCACTGGACACTCCGGAGGAGTAGGGTCGGTGCGTAACGCCCGCTTGATCACCGCATCGATCTCCCACACCACCGGTGCCACCAGACAAGACTCCGGCAGTATGGGAGTGGGCTCAATGGACCTCTCCTCTGTGTCATACCGCCGGGACAGGGCGTCTGCCTTACCGTTCTGGGACCCTGGAATGTAAGTAAGCTTAAAAACAATCCGGGTCAGAAACATGTTCCACCTAGCCTGACGAGGGTTCAGTCTCCTAGCTGCCCGGATGTACTCCAGGTTACGATGGTCAGTCAGAATGAGAAAAGGGTGTTGAGCCCCCTCAAGCCAATGCCTCCACACCTTTAGGGCCTGAACTACGGCTAGCAGCTCCCTGTCCCCTACGTCATAATTTCGTTCCACCGGGCTGAGCTTTTAGAATAAAAAGCGCAGGGCCGGAGTTTAGGAGGCGTGCCTGAGCGTTGAGACAATACTGCCCCAATACCGGCCTCTGACGCGTCCACCTCCACTTGGAACGCTAAAGCGGGTCCGGATGCGCCAGCACCGGGCCGAGGTGAACAGGTTCTTCAGTTTATCAAACGCCCTGTCCGCCTCAGCCGACCACTGCAACGCACCGGGCCCCCCTTCAGCAGGGAAGTGATGGTAGCTGCCACCTGTCCAAAACTCCGGATAAACCTCCGGTAGTAATTGGCAAAACCCAAAAACCGTTGCACCTCTTTAACAGTGGTCGGAGTCTGCCAATTACGCACGGCTGACACACGGTCAATCTCCATCTCCACCCCTGACGCGGACAACCGATGACCCAAGAAGGAGATGGACTCCTGGAAAAACAGACATTTCTCTGCCTTGATATACAAGTCATGCTCCAACAGCCTACCCAACACTCGGCGTACCAGGGCTACATGCTCGGCTCGTGTAGAAGAGTACACTAGAATGTCGTCAATGTACACGACCACACCCTGCCCATGCATGTCCCGGAAGATCTCGTCCACAAAGGATTGGAAGACTGAAGGAGCATTCATTAACCCGTATGGCATGACGAGATACTCATAATGATCCGAGGTGGTACTAAAGGCTGTCTTCCATTCATCTCCCTCCCTAATGCGCACCAAGTTGTAAACGCTCCTGAGATCCAGTTTTGTGAAGAAACGCGCTCTGCGTAATGATTCTGTCATACTCGCAATCAGAGGAAGAGGATAACTGTATTTGACAGTGATCTGATTGAGATTACAGTAATCAATACACGGGCGCAACCCTCCATCCTTTTTCTTCACAAAAAAGAAACTCGAGGACACAGGGGAAGTGGAGGGCCGTATGTATCCCTGTCTCAGAGACTCGGCTATGTATGTCTCCTCTTGAGACAAGGGATACACATGGCTCCGCGGAAGTGCCGCACCCGCCAGGAGGTCTATCGCACAATCTCCCCGTCTATGAGGTGGCAATCGCGTCGCCCTAGTCTTGCTGAAAACGAGTGCCAAATCCTCATATTCGGGGGGAATGTGCATTGCAGGCACCTGGTTCGGACTCTCCACCGTGGTCGCCCCTACGGAAACACCTAAACATCGCCCGACACACTGGTTAGACCACTCCTTGAGAGCCCTCTGTTGCCACGAAATGGTGGGGTCATGGGCGATTAACCAAGGAAGCCCCAGTACCACGGGATACGCAGGAGAGTCGATCAGATACAACTGAATAATCTCTTCATGACCCCCTGCGTCCTCATTTTAAGTGGCGCTGTGACCTCCCTAATCAACCCAGATCCCAACGGACGGCTATCTAGGGCATGGATAGGGAAGGGTGCATCAACGGGCAGGAGGGGAATCCCTAACCTCACACAAAAATTACGATCAATGAAATTCCCAGCTGCGCCTGAATCGACTAGCGCCTTATGCTGGGACTGAGATGCAACCTGAGGAAATACTACAGGTAAACAAAAGTGAACAACAGAGAGCTCTGGGTGAGTTGGGCGCCTACTCACCTGGAATGACTCCCCAGTGCACGACCTGTTGCCTCGAACCCCTGGAGACCCTCCCCAGCACCTAGCCGCAGTGTGTCCTCTACGACCACAGTTGGTGCAGGGGACGGCCTCCCTCGGAATCTCTCTCCTCCTCTCTCTAGCGCCAGCACCCCGAGCTCCATAGGGCTCGGCTCGGAGGTGCTGGGGGATGGAATGGACGGCCCCAACTCTGGACGTCCGCGGGTGGCCAGCAGGGTATCCAGACGGATTGACATGTCCACCAACTGGTCGAAGGTTAGATTGGTGTCCCTGCAGGCCAACTCTCGTCGAACGTCCTCACGCAGGCTACACCGATAGTGGTCGATGAGGGCCCTCTCATTCCACCCCGCATCCGCCGCTAGAGTCCGGAAGTCCAGGGCGAACTCCTGTGCGCTCCTCTTCCCCTGTCGAAGGTGGAACAGACGCTCCCCCGCCGCTTTACCCTCAGGGGGATGATCGAAAACAGCCCTGAAGCGGCGGGAGAACTCTGCGTAGCTGATGGTGGCGGCGTCTATTCCCCTCCATTCGGCATTGGCCCACTCCAACGCCTTACCGGAGAGACAGGAGATGAGGCGGAAACGCTCTCGTATCCCGAGGGCGCCGGGTGTATGGTTGCCAGGTAGAGTTCCACTTGAAGGAGGAACCCCTGACACCCGGCTGCGGTGCCATCATATGCCCTCGGGAGCGAGAGCCGAATACCACTGGACTCCGGAGCTGGTCTGGTGGGGCTGGCCGATGGTGGTGGTGAGGCAGGAGGAGGTGTGGGCAAGCCTCCTCTCTCCCATCGGCGCAGGGTGTTCATGACCTCTTGCATGGCGGATCCGGAGTTGCTGGATCCTGGCGTCCTGGCAGCTGACCCGATCCTCCAGCGACTTCGGTCCCCGCCGCTGCTCCTGCTGACTCCATAGTAAGGGTGTGTTATTCTGTCACGTTGTTGATGTGGATGCGGTGGTGAAGTCAGGCGCAGGACACAGAGGATAAGTCAACACGACTTTATTGAGACTCATGAACAAATACAAAGTAAATGGCCTCGAAAACACCGGAGGCGAACTAATACGTGCAATGCGTAAAATAATCTAAACACAAAAGTACCGAACCTTGACACCAAACGACAGGCGGACAATAACACACAACTACAAAACATAACACAGGGAAACTTATAGGTGACATAATCAGGACAGAATACGAAACAGGTGCACTAAACTAGACATGACCAAACAAACATCGAAAACATCAAACGGTGGCAGCTAGTACTCCGGGGACGACGAACGCCGAAGCCTGCCCGAACAAGGAGGAGGAGCAGCCTCGGCGGTATTCGTGACACAAGCCCGCTATTGTGGAGACATTTCACTGCATTACCTGGGCTGACTTTCAATCATTTTTATTTTTTATTTTTTTTTTTTATTTCACCTTTATTTAACCAGGTAAGCCAGTTGAGAACAAGTTCTCATTTACAACTGCGACCTGGCCAAGATATTGGTTGGTGCAGTTTGCATGGCTTTAGGAGTATTCTGTACTGGCTCTCATCACTTAAAACTCTGAGGGAATCAACCAATAAATGCCTTGATGCAACCTGGACATCCATTGCCAGTGTCCTGGACACAGATTAAGCCTAGTGCTTGACTACAAAACACTTTAAATGGAGAATCTCCATTGAGCATTATTCTTAATCCAGTATAATAGGTTTAATCTGTATCCAGGAAACAACCCATAAGGGAAAATAATAATCGCATGATGACCTCTCATGATCTCTCTAAACTAGCTTCAGGGAATCTAGACATTTTCTTCAGAAAAGAAGACCATGGTACATGGATGAAAGTCTGACTTGAGGGCAGAATTATCCCCATCTCTTCATTCAGCCTTGACCAGTGGCTCTGTTTAAAGAGATTCTCCGGTACTTGTGTATACTTTTTAGCCAGTATTTCTAAGTGGTTGCCGAAAATTGCAGACTACATCACAGATGTGCAGATATGTGCACCACGTCATTGCTCTTACTCTTTTTCTCTGCTGTGTCCACTGAGCCATTGCGGCAGCCTTGCAAACTCATTGGATAACGCTGGGCAGGACTCATTGGCTAGAACTCAAATTGCTAGGGGGCTGGCCCACGTGGGGGGAAATGTTGGGAAAATGGCATGGCACAGCTTCAAGAAAACAGCCGCTTTCAAACTAGGGATTTCGTGGCTAATTGAGGTAAGACAGTAATTCTGATAATAGATTATGCATGTATGAACTACACATTGACACATCCAGCCCAAAGCGGGAGGTTAAAACAATTATTTTTTTAGTCGCTAAAGTACCAGAGCATGTCTTTAATTCTTTGTTTGAAGCACAGGCCTTGGTGTCAATGTGATTGTCATTGGTGTAGGCCGGGCAATGAACTGGTGTCCGTAGTTACCATTGTGTCTTATAATGGCTCAAGCTTGCTTTCTCTAGAAACATAACTGAAACATAAAGGCACAAATGGTTGCCGTGCATCACCCAAGTGGGTACTACACTACGGTGGTGGATGAGGTGAGTTTCCTCCTAAAGGCCTTTGAGCACCTAGGTGAAAAAAGCACTATAAAATCAATTATTATATTATTATAAAGACAATCACAATCCAAAGCTTTTCTCTGATACTGTATTGCAGTGGAGGCCCTTCCGTCATAGTGTTTGTATAGATTGATATTATAGCACCTGGTCCATACTTATGGAATATATTTTGACTGTTTTTAATAATTCCTTATCTGATTACATACTTAAAGTATTCACGTTGAGGAAGACTCAACTGACATCCCCTAAACTTTACAAACCTCATACCTAAGTGGCATTTGAAAGTGTCTGGACAGAATCTGGATTCAATCATTTGTCTCTCTGTCTCTCCTCATGAGACATTTTACAGTAACCTCTAGATAGCTTGTGGATGTTGACCAGGATCAATCCTGTAATATTGGCCTGATACAGATCGTATGTGACTCACCCATAGTAGTCACTTCAGCCAAACTGAATCAGTCATCACTTGAGCACTTCATACGGCGAATTCAATCCCTCCCTAGCTTTTTGACATGAGGAAATGAGTCAAACACTGGAAACATAAGTATTTACTATTCAAACAGCCTCATCAAAGTGTCATTAAAACAATGAATCAGGCAACCATTTCCAGCCTCGTTGCCAAGCAGTGTGTGTGTCCCAAATGGCACCCTATTCCCTATATAGTGGACTATTTTTGACAAGAGCCCTATGGGCCCTGGGGGGAAAAAGTAGTGCACTATAAAGGGAATAGATTGCCATTTGGTACCCATCCAGTGTTTTCAGAGGCCATCATCCAGCCTTTGTTGCTTGATGTGATGTCAGTTGTTCAAACAACAGATCTTATTGATGAATAACACAGACAGTGTTTGTAGAATGCTGTTGAATGCATACAGCTTTGGCAACAGACAAATTGAATATAACAGTTTAATTGGAGAGTGAAAGATTAAGCATCAACTGAAGGTATTATGTTGTTGGGGGTTGGTATCTCGAGAAATGGCTGTGTTGAATGCTAAATTAAAATAATAAGAGCACAATACTTGTACGACAGTGAAAATTTAATCATTACATTTCATATATGCTATCGGAAGACTAATCATTTGGTTCTGTTCATGAAGGTCTAAGGTAACATTAGAATATGAAATAAAATGTATTTCAATTAACACAATAGCATTTTTATTAGTTTATGTAACAGTATGTACACACAAAAAAACACTAAAACACCACAATTAAAGTGTTAAAGTCCATTAAATAAACACCATCACAAAGATCATTCATTATTAATTCATTAAGGTATTAAGGAACATTATGAATTTCTGAAAATGCATTTCAAAAGAACATAACGGCATATTTGGATTTGAAATATATTGCTGTGCTTTGAGTGTTGCCAGTGTACACGAGGAGAGCATGTTATTGCAGTAATTCTGCCAAAAAGTTATATTTTGAAGAGTTGTTTGGCAAGGATGGGTGATTTAGAAACTGCAGAACCTCTTCTTTCTGATACTTTCTGATACTACATTGACATCAAAAAGTCTAACCTGCTTGTGACTCTGTAGGAAAAAAAATTTAAGTAACTTTTTGGCACTCCGATTATTTTCCCTGCCTCTGGGCTCTATTCAATCTGTATAGCTGAAGAGTTACAGTTTGTAAAGGTAATTTCCGATTAAGCCGACCTGTGCAGCGTTTACAGTGAATGCAGTCTCCGCCAACACGGGAACATTGCCTTTAAATTGAAATTAGGTTTTAGCGCTGAACTTCCGTGATACGGATTGAATAGAGCCCTCTTGTTTCAATTTTTACATTTGTGTCACGGTTTCGGCCGAGGCTGCTCCTCCTCCTGGTTCGGGCAGGCTTCGGCGGTCGTCGTCCCCGGAGTACTAGCTGCCACCGATCTATGTTTCATGTTCGTTTGGTTTTGTCTTGATGTTGTACACCTGTGTCTTGTTAGTCCTCGTTAGTGTCCTATTTAGTTCTCGTTGTGTGTGTTTGTCTTTGTGTGTGATTGCTCTTCTGTTTTGTGTTGGAGCTACGTACTTCCCTCCAGTGTTTTGGAGAGGTTTTTCGCACATGTTAGTGCGCCGTTTGTTTGACGCCTGTGTGCGCCGTTATTTCGCCTTCGGGCTTATTGTGCTTATTTTCTACGTGAATATTGCACTAAAGTCTCTTGGACTGAGCTTCTGCGTCCTGCGCTTGATTCATGCACCACACCCACCTTCAGCACCCCTTGACAATTTGAATATATTATTTCCCATCAGACTGTCAATTTAATATTGTCTTTAGGCTAACTCTATTATTTTATGCGTGAAATTTGATTAGATATAGTGTAGGTTTAGTTTCGATGGGCCATCATCAGCTGTGAAGGCTGGCTGCCAGTGAATGACTGGTGGTGAATGACAGGCAAGGGGGAAACAATGACATGTCCTTTCAAAACTGCTTATAACACAAATTATTTTTGTGATATTAAGATTGTAACAATGACATTGGGGGGTGGGGGGGTGGGGGGGGGGGGGTTGGGGGGGCGTGACTTAAAAAATGGCAGAGTTATTAAAAAAGTAAATTAGTTTTGAGTCAATATGACGCTCTCGGCTCTCCTAGTGTTAAAGTGTGTTCATCTGTGTCTGTACATACTAAGAAAAGAGGGTTCTTCAAGGGTTATTTGGGAATGGTGATGGTTATATGTGGAACCATAATAACACAAAGAACCCTTTAAGCCCTTCATTGGTTCTTTGCAGTTCAGTAAAGGCTTATTTCCTCTTTTAGTGATAACTAAATGTAGGACCGGTGGTTCATTGGAATATTTTGGGGTGTGTTAACTTTTAACAAGGCACCACTGTGAATTGAAATGCATTCCAGGTGATTACCTCGTGAAGTTGGTTGAGAGAATGCCAAGAGTGTGCAAAGCCGTCATCAAGGCAAAGGGTGGCTACTTAGAATAATCTAAAATCTAAAATATATTCTGATTTGTTAAACACTTTTTGGTTACTACATGATTCCATATGTGTTATTTCATAGTTTTGATGTCTTCACTATTATTCTACAATGTAGAAAATAGTAAAAATAAAGAAAAACCCAGGAATGAGTAGGTGTGTCCAAACTTTTGACTGTTACTGTATATATATATATATATATATATGTATATTGTAATGACGTGACTTTCATTATTGTGATGACTATTATTTATCAAATAATTACCTACTATGTTTAATTGTTACTAGATTAAATTAATCATGTAACAATTAACTCATTATGAATTTGGGGCACCACTTGAAAAGTTGATTAACGAGTTACCGTTTCCCGAATTAACTCTAAAGATACCTAGATATCTCTTATCATTTAACAGTCATTTATTAATCAGTTACCTCATATCAGTCTCATTCTGAAAGTCGTAGGATCTTCAAGTCTGAACGAACCTGGGTCTAACTGATCATTCCATACCACACAAATTGATTTCATTTTTTATTTACTAACTAATTACAATGATAACACAAAATACAAACACGTACATGGTATAGGTAGGGATTAGAAACTTAATACAATGAAAACTGGTCCATATCAGACTAACACAATATGACACTTGTTACAAGAGAGAGAGAGAGAGAGAGAGAGAGAGAGAGAGAGAGAGAGAGAGAGAGAGAGAGAGAGAGAGAGAGAGAGAGAGAGAGAGAGAGAGAGAGAGAGAGAGAGAGAGAGAGAGAGAGAGAGAGAGAGAGAGAGAGAGAGAGAGAGAGAGAGAGAGAGAAAACACACTTGGATACACATGGACCTATGCTCACAGTAATCCTAATACTTTGCCCGGAACTGCCGCCCACTTGGGAAGAAAAGCAATGCGTTTTTTTTACATGTTGGAGGTCTTCGTCGTGTATCTCTGTTGGACCCAGGCCTTCGTGGGAAGGGGTCGATTGGGCCTTCTCTTTCGGATGGCCTTTTAGATGTAAGGCTCGGATTGTCCACAAGAGGTCACAATGTACTTCTTCTTAGTTGTCTGTTTACTTTCACTCGTTCTAAGTATTTGACCCATCTGCAAAACATGACTTAGTACTTGGTGGCAAAACCCTTGTTGGCAATCACAGAGGTCAGACGTTTCTTGTAGTTGGCCACCAGGTTTGCACACATCTCAGGAGGGATTTTGTTCCACTCCTCTTTGCAGATCTTCTCCAAGTCATTAAGGTTTCGAGGCTGACCTTTGGCAACTCGAACCTTCAGCTCCCTCCACAGATTTTCTATGAGCTTAAGGTCTGGAGACTGGCTAGGCCACTCCAGGACCTTAATGTGCTTCTTCTTGAGCCACTCCTTTGTTGCCTTGGCCGTGTGCTTTGGGTCATTGTCATGCTGGAATACCCATCCACGACCCATTTGAGGTGAGGTGAGATCTTGCATGGAGCCCCAAGCCAAAGGAAATTGACAGTTCTTTTGTGTTTCTTCCATTTGCTAATAATCGCACCAACTGTCACCTTCTCACCAAGCTGCTTGGCGATGGTCTTGTAGCCCATTCCAGCCTTGTGTAAGTCTACAATCTTGTCCCTGACATCCTTAGAGAGCTCTTTGGTCTTGGTCATGGTGGAGGGTTTGGAATCTGATTGATTGATTGCTTCTGTGGTCAGGTGTCTTTTATACAGGTAACAAGCTGAGATTAGGAGCACTCCCTTTAAGAGTGTGCTCCTAATCTCAGCTCGTTACCTGTATAAAAGACACCTGGGAGCCAGAAATCTTTCTGATTGAGAGGGGGTCAAATACTTATTTCCTTCATTAAAATTGAAATAATTTATAACATTTTCGACATGCGCCTTTCTGGATTTTTTTGTTGTTATTCTGTCTCTCACTGTTCAAATAAACCTACCATTAAAATTATAGACTGATCATTTCTTTGTCAGTGGGCAAACATACAAAATCAGCAGGGGTTCAAATACTTTTTTCCCTCACTGTATATTGTCCCAATGTTCATTGGTGGATGTTGAAGTTTTTGGGCAGGAAAGAGTCTCTGAAACGAAGGCATTCCTTTCACCATACTATAATTCAAGAGATAGATTATCCTCCTCTTTAATTTATAGCAGTATTAAGGTGTCAAGTCCGGCACAGCCCCCTTGCCTGTGGGTAAAAGGGTCTGGTTGCTGTCGGCCATTTGCCAAGCTGATGTGAGGCCTTTGATCTTAACCCAGGGAGAGTCATGACAATATATACAGCGCATTCAGAAAGTATTCAGATTCCTTGACTTTTTCCACTTTTTCTTACATTACAGCCTTATTCTAAAATGGATTAAATTGTTTTTTCCCCTCATAAATCTACACACAATATCCCAAAATGTCAAAGCCAAAAAAATATATATAATACGGAAATATAGCATTTACATAAGCATTCAGACCCTTTACTCAGTACTTTATTGAAGCACCTTTGGCAGCTATTACAGCCTTGAGTCTTCTTGGTATGACTCTACAAGCTTGGCACACCCATTCTTCTCTGCAGATCCTTTCAAGCTCTGTCAGGTTGGATGGGGAGCGTCGCTGCACAGCTATTTTCAGGTCTCTCCAGAGATGTTCGATCAGGTTCAAGTCCGGGCTCTGGCTGGGCTACTCAAGGACATTCAGAGACTTGTCCTGAAGCAACTCCTGCGTTGTCTTCACTGTGTACTTATGTTTGTTGTCCTGTTGGATGGTTAACCTTCACCCCAGTCTGAGGTCTTGAATACTCTGGAGCAGGTTTTCATCAAGGATCTCTCTGTACTTTCCTCTGTTCATCTTTCCCTCGATCCTGACTAGACTCCTAGTCCCTGACACTGAAAAACATCCCCACAGCATGATGCTGCCACCACCATGCTTCATCGTAGGGATGGTGCCAGGTTTCCTCCATAAGTGAGAGGCTTGGCATTCAGGCCAAAGAGTGCAATCTTGGTTTCATCAGACCAGATAATCTTGTTTCTCAGACCTTTAGGTGCCATTTGGCATACTCCAAGAAGGCTGTCATGTGCCTTTTACTGAGGAGTGGTTTCAATCTGGCCACTCTACATTAAAGGACTGATTGGTGGAGTGCTGCAGATATGGTTGTCCTTCTGGAAAGTTATCCCATCTCCACAGAGGTACTCTGGAGCTCTGTCAGAGTGACTATTGGGTTCTTGGTCACCTCCATGACCAAGGCCCTTCTCCTCCGATTGCTTAGTTTGGTCAGGGCGGCCAGCTCTAGGAAGAGTCTTGGTGGTTCCAAACTTCTTCCATTTAAGGATGATGGAGGCCACTGTGTTTTCATGTGGACCTTCATTGCTGCAGAAATGTGTTGGTACCCTTCCCCAGATCTGTGCCTCGACACAATCCTGTATCAGCGCTGTACGGACAATTCCTTCGACCTCATGGCTTGGTTTTTCTCTGACATGGACTGTCAACTGTGGGACCTTATATAGACAGGTGTGTGCCTTTCCAAATCATGTCCAATCAATTGAATTTACCACAGGTGGACTCCAAGTTGTACAAATATCTCAAGGATGAGCAATGGAAACAGGATGCACCTGACCTCAATTTCGAGTCTCATTTCGAAGGGTCTGAATACTTATGTAAATAAGGTATTTCTGTTTTTAATTTTTTATAAATTTGCAAACATTTCTAAAAACCTGTTTTCGCTTTGTCATTATGGGGTAATGTGTGTAGATTGATGAGGGGAAAAATAATTTATTCCATTTTGGAATAAAGCTGTAACGTAACAAAATGTGGAAAAAGTCAAGGGGTCAGAATACTTTCCTAATGCACTGTATATGTATATAAATTGTGTACAGTTATGCTAATAGCGTCTCCAGTGTGAGTGAGCATGCTCTTGCCTCTTACTAGTTACACTGTAGAATTTGAATGTGAAATGTTGCTAAATATTGGTGTTAATTGTTTGTTTGTCTCATCGAAATGTATAATGTTTGCAAAGCATTTATCAGGCTTGTGTGAAACCATAAGCACATTAATTGGTTTCTTGCTTATCATAATAATCAATGCTTTGTAGCATTGTAAAACCCTCTTACTGTATGACAAGTCATTATGAAACTTGATAACTGTCGATATGGTACTAGTTATACATCAAAATAAAGGTATAATACATGAAGCACTGATGAGTCAAAATGTAGCCTGAATAAAGAAAAAGATACAGACAAACAGTGGCGGCTCCTGAAAAAATTCTCAGGGGGGGGCAATTTTTCTGATGATTTAGGTGACCTACACACATTTTAAAAAAGATATGTCCAGCAACAACATGAAGACAGGGGCAGCATATAAGTCAATACCAGAAGCATTTATTGACTGATCTCAAAAGTGTTGGCTTACCAGGGTTGGTGGAGCCCTCAGTTTCATCTTTGCCTCGCAAAGCTAACTCAAACACTCCGCAAAACTTCACACACTGGATTAGCCGGCTGAGGATGTGGCGGTTCTTGCTAATGTCGTAGTAAATATATTTGTTATAGTGAATATGGAATATGATATGTTGAGTAAAATGTTGTGCTAAGATCTATTTAGGTCAGGAGCTGGTTATAAGTTCTGTTCCTATCCAATAACAATGGACAAAAGGGTCCTATCTTGTCAGCCTTGTCAGCAGGTGGCCAAGGACAACACCCACGCCATAGGCCTCTCAGTTCTTCCAACTCACGAGTTCTTGCTCTGAGGACACACACACACACACACACAAACACACACACACACACACATCATCACTGTTAAACACACACACACACACACACACACACACACACACATCATCACTGTTAAACACACACACACACACACACAAAAATCCCTCTCTTAGGCTGAACATTTGAAGACAGAGAACCCGACTCAGAGCCAATGCAACAGTGACAGTAGCCTGGAGGGGACCTCGCCCAACTCATCAGGACCAATCAGAAGATCAGAACTACTAGATTCAACCTACTTCATTTATTGCATAAAATGTCTGCACACAATGTTTGGGGCTCTCTTCAGATAATAATAATAATAATAATAATATGCCATTTAGCAGACGCTTTTATCCAAAGCGACTTACAGTCATGCGTGCATACATTTTTGTGTATGGGTGGTCCCGGGGATCGAACCCACTACCTTGGCGTTACAAGCGCCATGCTCTACCAGCTGAGCTACAGAAAGTGGATACTCATGGATGCGCATCGCAATTGTAAAATGTCAACACAATTGGAGACACCACGTCATTTTTGGAGACATGTTATTGACAGTAAACTATTGTAGATGCGACTGCTAACTAAATAAAACATTTTAGCTGGCTAGCTAATCATCTTAGCTAAATGTGGGGCAAACAATTCAGTTATTTACCGTTAATTTGAGGGATTGGGGTGAAAGAAATCGAGTTACATAGTGATACTTTACGATATACTGTATTGACAATATCGCAATATTTTAGCGCTAGTTGGCTGTACCTGCACCAAAACACCATTATTGTTCCTTCATAGCTTGTTCTCAATCTTTTCACATTGGGAGCCAATTTGTTTTCAGCACTTTTATTTCCATGACTGATCAAAACTCGTTCTCATGGCTTTCTGATCCCTCTGCAACAGACATATGGTGCGCAATAAAATCACAGTATCGAATCGCAATACGTATAGAATCATGAGACTCGCAATGCTGATGCATATATCTTATCGTGAGGTTCCTGGCAATTCCCAGCCCAAGTTCATTTGCCACAACAAATCTCTTCGCTAGCAAACGCGATGTCTTCTCCAAAACGGCAATGTGTCTCCAGCAATGTTTACTTTTTTGACGTTCTATGGCATCTCCACTTTCCAAGCATATATGACCACATGTAATATTTTGGTAAGTGATGCAAATAGTGAACTATGTAGGGCCAGGATGTAAAATATATGTAGCTGCAGCAATTTCTCTTATCTGATATGGTAAGTAATGGGGCTTAATTTATAGCTCCCTAAGAGTTTGACGAACGGGTCCGTGCACGCGATTCCAGATATCTTTACCTCTGAATAAACTGCCTTTATTATACCATATCCACCCTGTCCAAAGTCTCTACTTGGTCTCAGTTCTCCAGTAAACTTGTGATTATCAACACTAACCTCATCGTTGTGGCGGCGGACAGCTAGCCTGTATCCCTCATCAAGTTGAGTGGCAATGTTATTTTTCCGTTCAGTACCAATTTTTGGAAAATCCTCGGGTGTAGGACTTTCCGCCTTTAGTAGAAACCTGTTGAATTATTAAATTTGGTCTGGGAGGTCCTAATTGTTTCGTTGCCAATTTATCTTCATTTGTTCGCCGACAAAAAGGAACTTCTTTCAAAGACACAATCCGCTCTTTTCTCAGTTACGTTCATGGTTACGTTACGTTACGTATGACGAAAGCGCGTAAGTGCAAGCCCTCAGACACCCATAGAGATTGTATTGAAGGCTCTGAAATTTGAAAAAAATAGATTTTACATTAGAGGCTATGAGAGACTTCTGGGCGATTTTCAACCTGACTGAAATCGCCCCAGAAGGGGGGGGGAGCCATTTGAAGCACGACTTTAGCCTGATTCGACATTTAGTGGCAGTGTGGCACTGTGGCAGATCAGACGTATAGATTACAACACTGATAACTACTGTTGCCGTGATATAATTGATTAGAAAAAAAATCCCTTCCTTTTCCCGTTTGGCAGTGCGTCGCCCATATCGCCCTATTGAACAGGCCGCCCCTGCAGACAAATATAGCCTAGAACAAGGATATTGTTATTATTCTCCAGCTGTGATATGTACTGTACATCTACTGGTTTAGACGTTTCTCAGTTTGTGAGTGAGTGGGTTTCAAAACACAGACTTAACAAGAATTGAGAATGGGGAGTTTCACCTCTCCTTTTTTCTCTGAATATGTCTTTTTTTCTGACCCTTCCATTTGTCGTGACGTGACTTACTTTAATGTATGACTGTTATTTATCGAATCACCTAACTATGTTTAATTGTCACCCGATTAAATTAATCATGTAACAATGAACTCATTTGGAATTTGGGGCACCACGGAAGAAGTTGTTTAACGAGTTACCATCTCCCGAATGAAACTCTTAGAAGATATGTTATATATCGATAACAGTCACTTATCAAATAATTACCTCTTATCAGTCTCATTCTGAACGTCGCATAATCCTTGAACCTGCAAAAACTCTAACCTTATTGATGAATCAGCAATACACAAATTGGCTTAATTATTTATATACTAACTAACTAAATAATAACACAATACAAACACACATAGGTTATTGATTACTAAAATAATACAATGAAAACAGGTCCCTAGTGGACTGGGTTAACAATCGCATGACTGCTTGGGTAGAAGGAGGGTCAGAGTGGAAGGGAGAGACAGAGGTTCAAACTATCGTGGTTACTTTGGAGACTACGCTCACAGTAATCATAATTAGAAATGCAACGTGTATTTACGTGTAGCTGTCCTCGATAGTTGATGATCTAGGACTCTGGTTTGCCCACCAGAGATCCCAATGTCCTTGGTAGAGTTTCTGGTCGTAGTGCTGGTTAGAACGGATACTTCAGATGTACCAGCGGTTGTCTGAGAGGGATTGTCCTTCCCACTTCGTGTCTTTAGTGAAAGTTCTCTAGACAACTATACATGCCAGCTGCAGACTGAAATGATAAGGTCTAGTGCATTGTCTTCTTCACCTTGTGTAGAGGTTGAGAGTTTCAGAGTTTCTTCATTTAAAATGTGTGGACTAACGTCTCACGGTTTCTGGTCTTTCTGGTCTTGTAGAAATTCAAGCATTTGCAACATTTGGCTCACACTTCACGTCTGCTGGTCTTCCTTTGGTAATGGAGTTGTAGTTTTAAACAATTTTGTAACGTTTAGCTCACGCTTCACGTCTGCTGGTCTAAAGGTTGATTTGTTTTTCAAGGCTTTTTATGCACTCGGGGTAAAAGAGGTGTTCCATCATGTTTACACGATCTCTGATGTCACTCGGGGCGTGGCTAGTCACTGTGCGTAGTTTATATGAAAAACTATTATCTCATTAGAAGACTAAAATCACATTCCTATCTTCACCAAAATACTCTCATACTTAATCATATATTTTATACAACATTTAGATGTAAACTTGATAGATTGAATATGTACACTTTCCGAGTGACAGTTATTATTTGATACCATCCTTAATGACATCACAAAATAATAAACAATATCACATGATTATTCTTTAGATCCCCTCTGACCATTTCCCACATTCTTTTAAGTAGGAATATTGTTTCATTATCCACTTTTGGATGTTGGAGTCTTGGCGGGAAGTCTTCCTTTGTCTCACAGGGAAATTCTTTCTTCACATACTAGAGACCAAAAGGAGCACTTTTCTGCAAACTATTTATGACCGGCTGTTAAGTCACAAAACCGGCCCCCAGGAAAGGGGGTGTTCAAACCTTTGCCTAGCAGGAATGTTTGATCCTCAACCCATGAGGGCAAGTCATGACACATTCTTTCTCTCTGTAGGAGGGATGTGGGAAAACTGAGAGAAATATGTTCTGCAGTGGGTTGTCTAGCTTCAGTGTCTGATGCAATAATAATGAATTCACAGGTTGTTTCTGAACAATGCATGGTCATCCAGCAAGAGCAGACAAATTGATTTATTCCTTTTCTCTCTCCTTAAGACACACAACTGGGGCAGTGAAATCATGATGTTTTTCCATTTCCAGATCACCTTCAGTCACAGCCTAACAAATGTCATCCTAATGATTTTAATCAGCATGCCAGAGGTCAGTGATAACCCTGTGATGAAGGCTGATTATGTTTTGGTGTATTTATTAAAGGGGCAATCAGCAGTTGCTCCATACATATTTGGATTTCTAAATGAATGATATCTACCAATTGATTCTTGAAGAATATAACACAAAATGCCTCATGAGCTTAATTTAACTGTCTTACCCCATCAGAACCCAAAATATAATTTTGCTTTATTACAATGTTTGTAAACAAACACTGTATAGCCTCAAAACATGGTTAAACCTAGGGCTCTATTCAATCCGTATCGCGGAAGTTCAGCTTTATAGCGCAATTGACAATTACCTTTACATTTCTAGCACGCAATCTGTAATGCTTCAGCGATACAGATTGAATAGAGCCCAGAGGCAAGGAAAATAATTGGAGTGCCAAAAAGCTACTCTTTAAAATTCTCACAAGCAGGGATGGGCAAGAATTACAAAATTCAATTACAAAATACCATAAAGATAAATGTATGAAAATAAACTACAAAGTATTTAGTAATGTATTTAATTAAAGTACATGTATTTTTCTATTTTAAAATACAAAAATACATTTACAAGTAGCTGGCCGAACACCAACAACATGCTCAGTATAGGTTACAGAAACGATTTACTTTCTATGACTGTGATATGTTGTATTTTATCTACCTTAGTTGCTAAATGACAAAAATGTAAATGCATATTTGAAAATGAACATACCAAAATGAACCGCAACGCACACTAGGTATTATTATTGGCCTTGTTTTGGGGCGGAGTTCATTAGAATAATACTCAGCATGCTTTGCAATTGTTCATTTTTACATATACATTTATATTTAGTTCATTTAGCAGACGCTCTTATTACACCATAGTGCCATCAGACTTCTGATACCAACGCAGGGTAAAAGGGGGCAACAAAATATGAACTTCTTTAAATAAATGGTATGGAAAAGTATTTTGTATTTTTATACAGCTCTTGAACATATCTTGTTACAAAATACATTAGAGTGTAGTTTAGCCCAGTGTAATACCGATTACAAAATAATCAGAAGTAATTAAAATACACATTTCAAATACATGAAACAGAAAAACTGTAAATAGTCCGGGTGGCCATTTAATTAATTGTTCAGCAGTCTTATAGCTTGGGGGTAGAAGCTGTTAAGGAGCCGTTTGGACCTAAACTTGGTGCTCTGGTACCGCTTGCCGTGCGGTAGCAGAGAGAACAGTCTATGAATTGGGTGACTGGAGTCTTTGACAATTTTTTGGGCCGTCCTCTGACACTGCCTAGTATATAGGTCCTGGATGGCAGGAAGCTTGGCCCCAGTGATGTATTGGGCCGTACGCACTACACTCTATAGCGCCTTACGGTCGGATGCTGAGCAGTTGCTATACCAGGCCGTGATGCAACCGGTCAGGATGCTCTCGATGGTGCAGTTGTAGAACTTTTTGAGGATCTGGGGACCCATGCCTCCTGAGGGGGAAACTTTTACAGAGATCCATCACCTGGAGAATCAAAGAACTAGCTGTTTCCTGAGATAAATAAATAATATATACAAGATGATAGCCTCCATTTGCAAAGGACCTGTGATCTCTACTTATTCCAGGGGGTATGAAAATGGCATTAGGGTCAGTTAGAAAACATTCCATGTTTGTGGCCACAGAGAAAATGCTATACTTTTGGGGTCCTTACAAAAAAACATCCTTGTGAACAGAACATGATTTATAAATCCCTCCCCCAACAAAAAAAAACATATATATACAGTATTGAGCAAAGCTGTCATCAAGGCAAAGGGTGGCTATTTGAAGACTCTCAAATATAAAATATATATTGATTTGTTTAACACTATTTTGGTTACTACATGATTCCACATGTGTTATTTCATAGTTTTGATGTCTTCACTATTATTCTACAATGTAAAAAATAGTAAAAATAAAGAACAACCCTTGAATGAGTAGGTGAGACCAACATTTTGACTGGTAGTGTATGTTTTCAGTAAATATCTACATTATAAAATTAGTGGAAAGAATGCGAAATATGGAACATGTTGCATTAATATTTCATATTAGGGGATTGCTACGATCTTCTCCTCTTTCATTTGAGGAGAGCTTTATTTTCATTTTTTTCACATTTTAGTCATTTAATAGACGCTCTTATCCAGAGTGACTTACAGTTAGTGAGTGCATACATTATTTTCATACTGGGAATCGAACCCACAACCCTGGCGTTGCAAACACAATGCTCTACCAACTGAGTTAGATCCTTGCCGGCCATTCTCTCCCTTACCCTGGACAACGCTGGGCCAATTGTGTGCCGCCCCATGGGTCTCCCGGTCGCGGCCGGCTACGACAGAGCCTGGATTCAAACCAGGATCTCTAGTGGCACAGCTAGCACTGCGATGCAGTGCCTTAGACCACTGCGCCACTCGGGAGACTTCCCGTGTAGCTCAGTTGGTAGAGCATGGCGCTTGCAACGCCAGGGTTGTGGGTTCGATTCCCACGGGGGACCAGTATGAAAATAAAAAAAGTATGCACTCACTAACTGTAAGTCGCTCTGGATAAGATAGTCTGCTAGATGACTATAATGTAATTTGAGAGTGTTTGCTAGGAGACATTATATTTTTTCCTTCCTTTTTTAAAGAGCTTTTAAGAGGAATAGTGATTATGTAATATCCCTACTAGAGCTACTTCTGTGAACCTAAGGGCTGCCTCCTGGTCCTACTCTTTCTCCTCAAATCAGTTATTGTTGAGCCTTGGAAAAATGGATAGCAGCTCTGCCTACGGTCTAAGTTTGAGTTTGAGACCCGCAAGGGGAGTTGCACTATTGCCAAAATTGCTACAGTGCTGTAGGTATGCCTCCTGACCACTTTAAAGGGTGAAGGTGTGATTTCTACGGGATTTATAATCCATACTCAGGGCTTGGAGAACAACTAGGAAGTATTTACTTGGTTTTGTTCTATCTAAACCCTATTCCCTCCATCCCTTTATTGCAGGGGTTCAATTGAAACAATCAATAATATTCAGTCTAGACAGTGTAAAGATATGGGTAACCTTTCAGTTATAGTATAGCTCCAAACACTATTTTTCAACTTCAGATTGATTGTTATATATAAACTACAGACTCACATAGATGAGCAAGCAGAGATTTCAGAGATTCCATCCAAACACAGGGGGAAATACACTACATGACCAAAAGAATGTGGACACCTGCTCGTCAAACATCTCATTCCAAAATCATGTACATTAATATGGAGTTGGTCCCCCCTTTGCTGCTATAACAGCCTCCACTCTTCTGGGAAGGCTTTCCACTAGATGTTGGAACATTGCTGCGGGGACTTGCTTCCATTCAGCCACAAAAGCATTAGTGAGGTCGGGCACTGATGTTGGGCGATTAGGCCTGGCTCGCAGTCTGGGTTCCAATTCATCCCAAAGGTGTTTTAATGGGGTTGAGGTCAGGGCACTGTGCAGGCCAGTCAAGTTCTTCCACACCGATCTCAACAAATCTTTTCTGTATGGACCTCGCTTTGTGCACGGGGGCATTGTCATGCTGAAACAGGAAAGGGCCTTCCCCAAACTGTTGCCACAAAGTTGGAAGCACAGAATCGTCTAGAATGTCATTGTATGCTGTAGCGTTAAGATTTTATTTCACTGTAACTAAGAGGCCCAGCCCGAACCATGAAACACAAACCCAGACCATTATTCCACCTCCACCAAACTTGACAGTTGGCACTATGCATAGGTAGCGTTCTCCTGGCTTCCGCCAAACCCAGATTAATCCATTGGACTGCCAGATGGTGAAGCGTGACTCATCACTCTAGAGAACGCGTTTCCAATGCTCCAGAGTCCAATGGCGGCGAGCTTTACACAGCTCCAGCCGAAGCTTGGCATTGCGCATGGTGATATTAGGCTTGTCTGCGGCTGCTCGACCATGGAAACGCATTTCATGAAGCTCCTAACGAACAGTTCTTGTACTGACGTTGCTTCCAGGGTCAGTTTGGAACTCGGTAGTGAGTGTTGCAACTGAGGACAGACGATCTTTAAGCGCTACCCACTTCAGCACTCGGCGGTCCCGTTCTGTGAGCATGTGTGGCCTACCACTTCGCGGCTGAGACGTTGTTGCTCCTAGACGTTTCCACTTCACAATAACAGCACTTACAGTTGACAGTGGCAGCTCTAGCAGGGCAGAAATTTGACGAACTGACTTGTTGGAAAGGTGGCATCCTGTGACCGTGCCACGTTGAAAGTCACTGAGCTCTTCAGTAAGGCCATTCTACTGCCAATGTTTTTCAATGGAGATTGCATTGTTGTGTGCTCGATTTTATACACCTATCAGCAACGGGTGTGGCTGAAATAGCTGAATTCACTAATTTGAAGGAGTGTCCACATACTTTTGCATATACTGTATAGTGTAACTGCTGTATTAGGTTATGACCCAAATGGCACCCTATTCCCCTATGGGCCCTGGTCAAAGTAGTTCACTATAGGCAATAGGGTGTAATTTGGTCCGCACAAAGTCTGTTAAATTAACTGTTGTACTGGTCCAGGGGTGTCAACCTCATTCCATGGAGGGCCTAGTGTCTGCAGGTGAGGGAAGTTCTTTACTAATTAGCGACCTTAAGTCATCAATCAAGTACAAGGGAGTCAGTCAGTCAGTGGTGTGTTGAGTGCAGAGAGAAAGGAGGCCTGATGTGTTTGATAATAAAACATCAGTGTGCCGAGCGGCCTGCCTGTCAGACCCTGTGCCCTTCACGTGCAATGCAGAGACGGGGAAATGTGAGAGTAGTGCTAATTGGACCATGCCAACACTCAGAGAGAGAGAGAGAGAGAGAGAGAGAGAGAGGTCCACACATTACCCACTCACCTCACTGCACCACACACCTCCTCCCCCCATCTGCCTGCCTCACCCACTCACCTCACCCCGCCCACCACAACGCATCCACACTCTCTCCTTCCTCCTGTCTCACTCCTTACCCCACTCTCCTTTCTCCACCTCACCCATTCCACACTGCTTTTTTCCACCTCCTTTCTGCTGTCGCTCAACCTGCAGTCTCATAGCACTCCGCTACCGCACTAGCCTTTATCAGTCCGACCGACATGAAGCAGTATATTTGTCTGTTCCTCCTCTCTCTTCTTCAGCTCTCCCTCTGTCTATCCATCTCTATTGGTCTCTCTCTCTCTGCGTCTCAGCGGGCACTTGAGAAGCGGCATGCTCGACGAGGGGCTATGTGAAACCTAACACCTTTCTCTACCACCTCCTCTCACGAGGGAATCCACCTGGCAGCAGGATGACATACAGTATCTGTGTATGATATGCTAATGCAGACAGCCCCAGATCTACTTTGAGGAGAGGAGAGGAGAGCGGAGGGAAAGGGGTCCCTTCTCAATAATACCAACCTCTCTGCATCCCAAATGGCACTCTATAACCTATATAGGGAAAAGGGTGCCATTTGGAACGCATATCTGGTATTCTCAGTACTCTGTGTATTTAGCATGTGTAAAATGGGGGGCGGCCAAACTTCAGTAGCTTTACCCCAAATTGAACCTTTTCAGACACGAAAGATTCCCAGGGCAGCAGGTGATACACAGCAGATAATCCAATGTTGAATCAACACTAGCTAGGTTTCCATCCAATTGGCAACAGATTTTCTTGCAAATATTCTAAAACATGCATAAAAAAAATATGCACATTTTCCACCAGACTGACTTGTTGTGGATACAAATCAGTGTGGCATGACAGTGCACACAAAATGTACTTTTTTGCTAACGTTTTCATGTACCGAGAATACAAATCTAAAGTTCAATGTGTTTCCATCGCATTTTCAACTCTACTGATAATTTTGGCACAACTGTTGCATTCATTAGCATATGTGCCTACTCTGGTGTTGCCACCTGCACTCTAGCCAACAGCTCGCAGATGCTGTGCTGGTAGTCTAGTCTCCATGATGAGATTATTATGGGATAAAAGCAAGAATATTTTTATTTGTTAAATGGCAGTCGTCAATATTTATTGGAAAGGAGCATATTTCATCTAGCCTAATACAGTGCATGGTTTCCTAAGTCGTAGTGGGAGGACCACACACCATATAATCGCGTGACTCCAAGTTGTCTTTGATATGATGGTTATTATATCAATATTTATGCATAAAGTCATTTCCACTGTCATTTCTCACATAATACTGTACATTTTACAGACACAAAAAGATCGCACCATGTCGAACTAACTAATTATCTGTCGACATTTATAAAATTGTACCGAAACGTCCTGTTTCCATCACAGATGTCATGATTGCTTTTGCTACAGCATGACTTTACTTGCATAAAAACTGTGGATACTCACAGTGTTAAATGTAACACTGGGGCAGTATGTACTGTATATGGGCCACACTTTTCACTGTTAAATTAACACTATGCTTGGTGCTGATACTGTTACACTTTGTCAGTGTTAGGGAATTAACACTTTTAATGTTATGCAATAACACATTATATAGTATTTTTAACACTAGGAAGTGTATATAATTTCCACCAATGGTGTTATGCAATAACACCTCATATAGGATTTTTACTGGGTGGCAGGTAGCCAAGCGGTTAAGAGCGTTGGGCCAGTAACATACATGTCAATGGTTTGAATCCTTGAGCTGGCTAGGTAACAAATCCATCAATATGCCATTGAGCAAGGCACTTAACCCTAATTGCTAATGTAAGCATTTTCACAAGACAAGGTTGCTTAGTGTTGGGATACAGGCTTCACATCATCATTTAGAACTGCTTATTGTCTGATGACCTCCTGTAAGCATTTACAAAGACTTCAAAACTGGCAGCAGATATACTCAAACTAACAACCATAGACCACTTAAACTGGTACAACACTACCACTCACAGGTGGCCAAAAATTGAAAAGCCAAACTGAAAGCCACTAAGCCACGCCTCCATTATTATTTCCCAGTGTGCCTTGCCTTTCCAGTGAATTGTAGAGTTACAACCCATGACTATATTTGTTAGTGACAAAGACATCATTGTTGAATTTATTACATTTCAATACTGTGGCCTTCACCAAGTGAGTTTTAAGATTAATGTAATTAAAATTAAGCTGTTTATGGCAATACATTAGATATATCATAAGGCCTTATTTTGATGCCTAATTTTACCCTAGTACAGCTATTGTTTACAGGCCATATCTTCAAGACACAGTACTGGCTTAAAAAGTGATGTGTAATTCCTATTGGAATCCAGTCAGAGGTGGGATATCCAAAACTTGGAATTCTGATTCACCCACATACAGTTGAAGTTGGAAGTTTACATACACTTAGGTTGGAGTCATTAAAACTTGTTTTTCAACCACTCCACAAATGTCTTGTTAACAAACTATAGTTTTGGCAAGTCGATTAGGACATCTACTTTGTGCATGACACAAGTAATTTTTCCAACAATTGTTTACAGTCAGATTATTGCCTTTAAACAGCTTGGAAAATTCCAGAAAATGATGTCATGGCTTTAGAAGCTTTAGAAGTACCTGTGGATGTATTTCAAGGCCTACCTTCAAACTCAGTGCCTCTTTGCTTGACATCATGGGAAAATCCAAACAAATCAGCCAAGACCTCAGAAAAGAAATGTAGACCTCCACAAGTCTGGTTCATCATTGGGAGCAATTTCCAAACGCCTGAAGGTACCACGTTCATCTGTACAAACAATAGTATGCAAGTATAAACACCATGGGACCACGCAGCCGTCATACCGCTCAGGAAAGAGACGCGTTCTGTCTCCTAGAGATGAATGTACTTTGGTGCAAAAAGTGCAAATCAATCACAGAACAACAGCAAAGGACCTTGTGAAAATGCTGGAGGAAACAGGTACAAAAGTATCTATATCCACAGTAAAACGAGTCCTATGTCGACATAACCTGAAAGGCAGCTCAGCAAGGAAGAAGCCACTGCTCCAAAACCGCCATAAAAAAGCCAGACTACGGTTTGCAACTGCACATGGGGCAAAGATCATACTTTTTGGAGAAATGTCTTCTGGTCTGATGAAACAAAAATAGAACTGTTTGGCCAAAATGACCATCGTTACGGTTGCAAGCCGAAGAACACCATCCCAACCGTGAAGCACGGTGGTGGCAGCATCATGCTGTGGGGGGTGCTTTGCTGCAGGAGGGACTTGTGCACTTCACAAAATAGATGGCATCATGCGGATGGAAAATTATGTGGATATATTGAAGCAAAATCTCAAGACATCAGTCAGGAAGTTAAAGCTTGGTTGCAAAGGGGTCTTCCAAATGGACAATGACCCCTAGCATACTTCCAAAGTTGTGGCAAAATGGCTTAAGGACAACAAAGTCAAGGTATTGGAGTGGCCATCACAAAGCCCTGACCTAAATCCTATAGAAAATGTGTGGGCAGCACTGAAAAAGCGTTTGCGAATTGTGAAAACTGAGTTTAAATGTATTTGGCTAAGGTCTATGTAAACTTCCGACTTCAACTGTATGTACCCAGTAGGTCCCTCAGGTCCTCTGGCCAGTACCCTTGTAGTACTCGAGACCACATATTGAGTGTCTCAGTCTTGTCTCTGTGTCAGATACATTTGTACTCGGTCTTGTTAGGTCTTGTCAGATACATTTGTACTCGGTCTTGTCAGATACATTTGTACTCAGTCTTGTCTCGGACAGTGAGGACAGGTAATTTCTTCAAGACCAGCGGAGTAAAAAACGAATTATCAGCTTCCATTCAGTCAGGGCATAAAACTGCTTCGGCAGGCCAAATATCTTAACAGTCTTTATATCTATTATAGACATGTTTGCGCAGGGGCGAACCTATAGGCCGTCACTGTGTGAGAGGTTCGTGATTCTGAAAGGATAGCAACCGTAATACTAGCACACTCATATAGGAGAGTGCACTTTTTGTAAAACACAAAGGGCCAGAGGTGTAGTGGAGGGTATACGCAGGTACAATAGAGAAATCATGCACAAAGTAGCCTACAAAATTGCAAAGCACACATAGCCTAGTTTAAGCAGAATATTATCTGCAGGCAGCAAGAGTGTGCAGCTCTCAACTGGTTTTTGCATGCAGCAGCTCACAGAATAATGACATCGGTACCCATTAGGGTAGGAAAGACGTTTCAATTTATGATATCTACCAGTAAATGCTAACTAAGGCAACAATGTTTATGCAAACCAGGTATTGGAAGAAAAAAAATCCGAAGTGTTGGTTAGTAGGCTATTTGTGACATGCAATTGTCATTAGGGCTATTACGGTGACCGTATTACTGCCACACGGGCTGTCATGAGTCTTGAAGGCAGTCAAATTCCACGTGACCATTTAGTCACAGTAATTAGGCTTCTCCAAGCTCTGATGCTGCTGATGGTCATTAGTAGCCTACCAAACTTGCTAACTGCCTGGTACTCAGCACTCTATTGTCCCTCTAATCACTCTGACATCAATGCAAATGTATTCTACCATCTAATCAAACACTTCATGAGAGCCCATGAGCTCATGTTGCGCAACATTTCTATAGGCTATGCAGTTGTGCGAGAAAACAGAGTGATGGCCTCTATTAAAAAGAGGAGAATCCTATCAGCTTTCTATAGGCTAGGCCTACTATAGTTATTTCTCAACTTTCCTAATATTAAGCAAGTATTAAGCACATTGCTTATCTTTACAAAAGGAGTATAGCCTACTTGGCTGGCATGAAAATGAACCACAGGAAATACAGTGGGGAAAAAAAGTATTCAGTCAGCCACCAATTGTGCAAGTTCTCCCACTTAAAAAGAAGAGAGAGGCCTGTAATTTTCATCATAGGTACACGTCAACTATGACAGACGAATTGAGATTTTTTTTCTCCAGAAAATCACATTGTAGGATTTTTAATGAATTTATTTGCAAATTATGGTGGAAAAGAAGTATTTGGTCACCTACAAACAAGCAATATTTCTGGCTCTCACAGACCTGTAACTTCTTCTTTAAGAGGCTCCTCTGTCCTCCACTCGTTACCTGTATTAATGGCACCTGTTTGAACTTGTTATCAGTATAAAAGACACCTGTCCACAACCTCAAACAGTCACACTCCAAACTCCACTATGGCCAAGACCAAAGAGCTGTCAAAGGACACCAGAAAAAAATTGTAGACCTGCACCAGGCTGGGAAGACTGAATCTGCAATAGGTAAGCAGCTTGGTTTGAAGAAATCAACTGTGGGAGCAATTATTAGGAAATGGAAGACATACAAGACCACTGATAATCTCCCTCGATCTGGGGCTCCACGCAAGATCTCACCCCGTGGGGTCAAAATGATCACAAGAACGGTGAGCAAAAATCCCAGAACCACACAGGGGGACCTAGTGAATGACCTGCAGAGAGCTGGGACCAAAGTAACAAAGCCTACCATCAGTAACACACTACGCCGCCAGGGACTCAAATCCTGCAGTGCCAGACGTGTCCCCCTGCTTAAGCCAGTACATGTCCAGGCCCGTCTGAAGTTTGCTAGAGTGCATTTGAATGATCCAGAAGAGGATTGGGAGAATGTCATATGGTCAGATGAAACCAAAATAGAAATTTTTGGTAAAAACTCAACTCGTCGTGTTTGGAGGACAAAGAATGCTGAGTTGCATCCAAAGAACACCATACCTACTGTGAAGCATGGGGGTGGAAACATCATGCTTTGGGGCAGTTTTTCTGCAAAGGGACCAGGACGACTGATCCGTGTAAAGGAAAGAATGAATGGGGCCATGTATCGTGCCACCCTTCCATCAGCAAGGGCATTGAAGATGAAATGTGGCTGGGTCTTTCAGCATGACAATGATCCCAAACACACCGCCCGGGCAACGAAGGAGTGGCTTCGTAAGAAGCATTTCAAGGTCCTGGAGTGGCCTAGCCAGTCTCCAGATCTCAACCCCATAGAAAATCTTTGGAGGGAGTTGAAAGTCTGTGTTGCCCAGCGACAGCCCCAAAACATCACTGCTCTAGAGGAGATCTGCATGGAGGAATGGGCCAAAATACCAACAACAGTGTGTGAAAACCTTGTGAAGACTTACAGAAAACGTTTGACCTGTGTCATTGCCAACAAAGAGTATATAACAAAGTATTGAGAAACTTTTGTTATTGGCCAAATACTTATTTTCCACCATAATTTGCAAATAAATTCATCAAAAATCCTACAATGTGATTTTTTGGAGAAAAAAAATCTCATTTTGTCTGTCATAGTTGACGTGTACCTATGATGAAAATTACAGGCCTCTCTCATCTTTTTAAGTGGGAGAACTTGCACAATTGGTGGCTGACTAAATACTTTTTTTCCCCACTGTACATCCTCCATTTGCTATTTAAGTGCAGAGATTACATGTATCGAGACAGGTGCATGATAATGGTCCATTCTAAATCAAAACGAATTTCACACATATATTATTTAGTATATGTAAGGCACGATTAAATCAAGAATAGCCTGATGGGTGACAATATTAGCCTATCACTTGTGAATTATATATTATCACTTGTGAATTATGCCCAGTTTAAGGCAAGAAACAATGCCTTTTTTTGTGACTTCTTCTAATCATAGTCGCACACCTCATGTAGCCCATAGGCCTATATGTTTTGATAAGGTTTGTATCACAACTAAAGTGGCCAAATAACTTCTTAAAATGAAGCACATTAATCCGCTTTACAAGGGTGTAGAGCCTAACTGGCATACACACTTTATGCAGCGTGTGAGTTTCAAATTTCGGGAAGATAATTTTCACCATAAAAATGCACCTTTAAAATAAAAGCATTTCACGCATAATCGCATTTGTGGTCACTTTTGATAATGGTGTTCTCCCACTAATGGAAGATTCGCGCTTAAAGCCTACTGTCGTGTGCGCATTGCTGCGCTTGTAATGTGAAGAAATAGCCTAATAGTTTATCAACATTTTAAGCTAAACGTTCTGATCTGTTGCGTCAGCCTCATTGCGTAAAAAAGTGTATTTGATGCTAGTGGTTGTATTAATTTGGGATCTATCGCATCCCACAACTGTCCCAGATTATGTTTGGAATATTTATTTCTCGCACAGAATAGAATAGGTCAACTTGTGTACTATGGAGTATATTAGATTGACATAGGCTAGTGCTTTTGCTGTTCGTTAGGCCTACTCATCTTGTATCTTGTTGGCTGAAGAAGAGTAAATGTGGACAGTTCTTCAAATATCTTCAATATGCACTTCGGAATTGAATCTGTCTTCACTTGTAGCCTGTGAGAAAGACCCGATCACGTGATGGAGAGCCGTGTGAGTGAGATGAAAGGTGCTTCGGAGTGGGCAGCATTTAGGGAGAAGGGCTGCAAAAGGCATGGATTTGGGGATGCCGCCGGGAAATTCGAGGCATTATCAAGTGCTTCTCAAATTGTGAATGAGAGACTGACGAAGTGTGTACAGCCTGCGCAAAAAAACAAAGCAGAGCTCATGGCTTTCAAGCAACTTTATTCAAATCATCATTAGAGTTGCATCATGCAGCCTTACAATGTATTAAAAATCAAAACATATAGCCCAACGTTTGTAGAACAACTAAAGTTACATGAATAACTCTAAATTAAGCATATAGGAGTACCTATTTCTTTGTTAACGGCTCAACACAGAATAGCCGCATGTGCGCACTCCTTCAAATATCCTGTCTATTAAATTCAGCTTTGTTCAATTGTATTCTTCATACTATAAAATAATATAAAATAATGTCACGGAATTCTAAGAAAATCTTGTCTTCTAAATGAACTAGTGTAGCCCACAGCCATATGGCATAGCCAGATCAGGACCTAACATAAGGACAACTCAGTCTGTTTTTCTGAAATAGACTACATTTTCTTCATATCATGTTTCTTTAGACCTGTCTAAAATAAATAATGGATTTATTGTGAAGGTGTAGGCTATATTACATGGATTTATTAGACTTTTTAAAATGTAGATGTTCCAAAGGTCTGCATCAGTGGCTTGTAGGCTATATGTGGTAGCAATTCCCCATCGTTTATCAGTGCAATTTTCACGGTCAAGTAGCTGAAAAGTTTGAAAGGGTTTATGTAATGTTCCTTCGTTAGATTTTAGCTCATCTTACTCTGGCTAGTATTAGTTGTTGATCTTGTTGTTGTTGATGTATATAACTGAGGGAGAGAGAGCCTACCTTTTCATGGTTGTTTGATCAATAGGACTGTAAAGTTCCCAAATGTAAGAGGACTCCCGTGGTGTTTACATATTTGCAGGAATCCATTCAGCTATTTTGTGGCTTTTGCGAATGCGTTCTAATGATCTAAAGTCGCGCTGTTGCAACTGCCTGTAAATACACGGTCCAGTTCAAAATGAATGATGGGAGGTCCGTGTGGCAAATGGCTTGTTTGTATAAAGGCCTACTGTAGTTCTGATTGGCTATAGCTCACCTGTCTGTGTAGACTCTGGTCCTGGACAAGACAGATGTTTTTATTCTGTTTTATTTACTGCAGTGTTTATTAATTGTCCAAATGCATGGCCGCTTTCCCACTCTATATTGCTATAGAAATTTCACAAATGCCTTAGTATATGTAATTCCCAAACACTGTAAGAATGTATGAAAACGTGAAAAGGACCATATCTAAATGATTGCTTTTCAGAAATGTTTTTTAAAAAGTGTAATATTTTTACTGGGGGTGTATGTGAACAGATTTTTTAAATATTTTATGTTGCTAAAATGCTGTCAGTTCCACTTTAAATGCAACAATGTTTCACAGACATAAGTTATTTTCAAAGAGCGCTGCAATAGAAAACACAGTTCCACTCACCAGACGATGATCGCTTGAAACTTAACTTCTTGTTAAAAGTTATTCTTGGAAAGGGAGAAGCTAACAAATTAGCAACAACATTCTCTTTGATAACACCTGCTGCAGCCGACAACAAAAGCTAGCTAGCTAGACCGTGGGAAAACTACTGCTCGCTATTGCGCAGTGATCTGTTGGCCTTCACGAAGGCAGAAGTGTCCATACGTTTTTGTAAAAATAGTCCCACTCATTAAGTTAAAATGTGATTTGTTTATTCCACTGTCAGTCCAAAATGTTGCCCTAATACAGTTGAATTGCAGATGCCTTTATCTAGCTTCTGATGGCCTAGCCAATGGCTAACTTTGCTAGCTAAATGTATCGCTCCAGAGACCAGCAAAGACAAATATTTGTTTATCTTCAGTGTTAACCCTTTCCTTACCAACAAAAACTGAAGAGATTAAATCAGAACATCATTATAAATAATCATATCATTATAATTAAGCAATAAGGCCCGAGGGGATGTGGTATATGGCCAATATACCACGGCTAAGGGCTGTTCTTATGCACGACTGTCACACCCTGGTTCTGGGACTCATTATTGTTGAGCCAGGGTGTGTGCAGTCTATGTGTTTATGTTCTATGTTGGGTGTCTAGGTTGTTGTTTTCTATGTTTGGTCAATGACTCCCAATCGGAGGTAACGAGTGTCAGCTGTCGGCTCGTTATCTCTGATTGGGAGCCATATTTATTCTGATTGTTTTCCTGTGGGTATTGTGGGTTTTTGTTTCCGTTTCAGTCGTGTCACTGAGGACTTCATGATCGTGGTTTATTGTTTTTGTGTTCGTGTGCAGTACAAATAAAGTATGTACGCTCAACCCGCTGCGCTTTGGTCTGCTCCTTTTGACGATCGTGACAGAAAAACCCACCATAAGAAGACCAAGCAGCGTGTCAAGCGGCAACAGGACCCAGCTCCTAAGGATTCATGGACATGGGAGGAGATTCTGGATGGTAAGGGGTCTTGGGCACAACCGGGAGAATATCGCCGTCCTCGTGAAGAGCTGGAGGCAGCTAAAGCCGAGAGGCGGCGATATGAGGAGGCAGCAAGGAGGCAAGACTGGAAGCCTGTGGGTACTACCCAAGAATTTCTTGGGGGGGGGCTAAGAGGGAGTGTGGCGAAGTCAGGTAGGATACCTGCGCCTACTCCCTGGACTGACCGTGGAGAGCGAGAGTACGGGCAGACACCGTGTTACGCAGTTGAGCGCATGGTGTTTCCTGTACGCAGGCATAGCCCGGTTCGGTACAGTCCAGCTCCACGTATCGGCCGGGCTAGATTGAGCATTGAGCCGGATGTCATGAAGCCGGCCCCACGCATCAGTCCACCAGTGCGTCTTCTCGGGCGGCGTACATGGCACCAGCCTTACGCATGGTGTTCCCGGTTCGCCCACATAGGGCCGGTGCGGGTTATTCCACCTCCCGTACTGGTCGGGCGACGGGGAGCATCAAGCCGGGTAGGGTTGGGCAGGCTCAGTGCTCAAGGGGGCCAGTACGCCTGCACGGTCCGGTATTTCCGGCGCCACCTCCCCGCTCCAGCCCAGTACCACCAGTACCTACACCACGCACCAGGTTTCCAGTGCGTCTTCAGAGCCCTGTGTCTCCTCCACGCACTGGTTCTATGGTGCGTGTCTCCAGCCCTTTACCACCAGTGCAGACACCACGCACCAAGCCTCCTGTGTGTCCCCCCGAGTCCTGTGCGTCCTGTTGTTGCTCTCCGCACTAGCCCTGAGATGCGTGTCCTCAGCCCGGTACCTCCTGTTCCGGCACCACGCACCAGGCCTACGATGCGCCTCAGACGGCCAGAGTCTGCCGTCTGCCCAACGGGGCCTGAACTGTCCGTCTGCCCAACGCCGTCTGAACTGTCCGTCTGCCCAACGGCGCCTGAACTGCCCGTCTGCCCAACGCCGTCTGAACTGTCCGTCTGCCAAGCGCCGCAGGAACTGCCCGTCTGTACTGAGCCTGCAAAGCCGCCCGTCTGCCATGAGCCTTCAGAGCCGTCCGCCAGACCGGAGCCGCTAGAGCTCTCCGCCAGACAGGAGCAGCCAGAGCCTTCCGCCAGACAGGATCAGCCAGAGCCTTCCGCAGACAGGATCAGCCAGAGCCTTCCGCCAGACAGGATCAGCCAGAGCCTTCCGCCAGACAGGATCAGCCAGAGCCTTCCGCCAGACAGGATCAGCCAGAGCCTTCCGCCAGACAGGATCAGCCAGAGCCTTCCGCCAGACAGGATCAGCCAGAGCCTTCCGCCAGACAGGATCAGCCAGAGCCTTCTGCCAGACAGGATCAGCCAGAGCCTTCTGCCAGACAGGATCGGCCAGAGCCTTCCGCCAGCCAGGATCGGCCAGAGCCTTCCGCCAGCCAGGATCCGCCAGAGCCGTCCAGCCAGGATCCGCCAGAGCCGTCCAGCCAGGATCCGCCATTCAGTCCGGTGCTGCCCCTCAGGCAGGTGCTGCCCCTTAGTCAGGTACTGTCCCTTAGTCCGGTGCTGCCCCTTTGTCCGGTGCTGCCCGTTAGTCCGGTGCCGCCCCTTAATCCAGTGGGGTTTAGTTGGGGGGTGGTCATATGGAGGAGGCTAGGGAAGCGGGTGGTGACTAAGGTGGGGTGGGGACCACGACCAGGGCCAGAACCACCACCGTGGACAGACGCCCACCCAGACCCTCCCCGAGACTGTATGCTGGTGCGCCCGGAGTGCGCGCCTTTAGGGGGGGGTACTGTCACACCCTGGTTCTGGGACTCATTATTGTTGAGCCAGGGTGTGTGCAGTCTATGTGTTTATGTTCTATGTTGGGTGTCTAGGTTGTTGTTTTCTATGTTTGGTCAATGACTCCCAATCGGAGGTAACGAGTGTCAGCTGTCGGCTCGTTATCTCTGATTGGGAGCCATATTTATTCTGATTGTTTTCCTGTGGGTATTGTGGGTTTTTGTTTCCGTTTCAGTCGTGTCACTGAGGACTTCATGATCGTGGTTTATTGTTTTTGTGTTCGTGTGCAGTACAAATAAAGTATGTACGCTCAACCCGCTGCGCTTTGGTCTGCTCCTTTTGACGATCGTGACAACGACGCAACGCGGAGTGCCTGGACACAGCCCTTAGCCGTGGTATATTGGCCATATATGACAAACCCCCGAGGTGCCTTATTGCTATTATAAACTGGTTACCAACGTAATTAGAGCAGTTAAAATAAATGTTTTGTCGTACCCGTGGTATATGTTCTGATATACCACGGTTGTCAGCCAATTAGCATTCAGGGCTCAAACCACCCAGTTTATAGTTATTGTTATATTATTATAATAAAGATTTTATAAACCCTTTGTTCCCCACTGTGTTTAGGTCAGTAATCATTTGTAGAGTGGCTTTATTTTCACTCAGCATCCATATGTTGTTCTGAAATATGAAGACAAAAATACTGGTCATTTTGAACTCTTATTATGGTGGTGATTTAACAAAATTACAATCATGGACTTGAATTGGACTCGCATTTTTCTGGTCTCGGTCTTGACTCGGTCTCGGACCCCTTGTCCCCCTCGCGGTTTCGGTCTTGGCTCGGTCTCGCCTCCGGTCTTGGTCAGACTCGCTTTAGGTGGTCTCTGCCTCTGGCACTGGCCTTTTAACTATCCCAATGCCTAGGACCAAGAAGCATGGAGAGGCAGCCTTTAGTTATTATGCCACCAGCCTCTGGAATAACCTGCCAGAGAACCTAAGGGGGGACGAAACTGTGGACATATTTAAAAGAGACCTTAAAAAACATATTTTTAGCTTTGCTTTTCATTAGTGTGCTTTTTAGTTGTTCAGTTTGTGTCATTCTTTAGTTTTTTTATCTTATCTGTTGTGTAGTAAATATTTCAGCATTTGTTTTAATTGTTTTTTATTCGTTTTTTCCTGTAAAGCACATTGCGTTGCATTCCATGTCTGAAATGTGCTGTATAGATAAAGTTTGATTTGATTTGATTGCAGATTTGGAAGTTCGGAGTATGTTTGACAACCACACATTTCCTAATTTGTAAAGCTCCAACCTCAGAACGGCACTCAGGAAGCCAATTCTGCTGTCTGTAGCATGAAAACAAAATTATCTCTTATCCTGAATCTCTTCATGGAGGTTGTGAAGGTGGTTAAGCATGTCTCAGATCTCAGTTTGACAGCAGGGGAAAATATAAAAGAGAACACTTGTCCACAAAACAGGTCATAATTATTAGATGATGTGGAGGTGTTTTCTGTCAAGCTCTCCATTGATTATGTAATGAAACCAAAACTGTCATCATCTGCAGGTGCTCAGCTGTCAGCTCCATCAAATATGTGCTCAGAGGACCAGAAAATATTATTCATTCCATTGCCAAAAACGGTTTCAAATTGGTGTAAAACGTATATGAATATTCATAAAAAGAACCTTGTGTTCTGTTCAAGATATAATTTGAGTTAGGGCTCAACTGTGGGATATAGTTTGCATCCAATTTGTATATTGTGACACATACAAATGCAGATTAGTTTGGCAACAAATTGATAAACGTTTTCCAAAAAACATTAAGCTAATTTCGTAGACATGGAATTTCACAATGGCATTACAATGTCTCTCAAAATTCTCTGTCCCTTTCCTGTGTTGCTATGCCACCCACACACCCACACACCCTCATCTCTCTCTCTCTCTCTCTCTCTCTCTCTCTCTCTCTCTCTCTCTCTCTCTCTCTCTCTCTCTCTCTCTCTCTCTCTCTCTCTCTCTCTCTCTCTCTCTCTCTCTCTCTCTCTCTCTCTCTCTTTTGCTCTCGCTCTCTCATCCCTGCTTTCCTTCTGCCATTGCTTAAACATAAAATATGTGAGAACATACCTTACAAATGGGTGAGAAAATATTCAATTTAGGAGAGGTGTAAAGTCAAGAGACTCCTTCCTCTCAGTCCCTGGCCCTGTTTGTTGCAATGATGTGTGTTTGACCCGCTCGCTCCTCTACTATCTGGTGGTTGACATCAACAGCTGGCATAAGTCCCTCAATTTCTCTCTCTCTCTCTCTCTCTCTCTCTCTCTCTCTCTCTCTCTCTCTCTCTCTCTCTCTCTCTCTCTCTCTCTCTCTCTCTCTCTCTCTCTCTCTCTCTCTCTCTCTCTCTCTCTCTCTCTCTCTCTCTCTCTCTCTCTCTCTTCATTTCCTCTCTCTTTTCCTCTGTCTCTTCCTCTCTCTCCCTTCCTCTTTCTGTTGTAATGAACCATTCACCTCATCACTTCTCACAGAAGGATAAACATCTGTGAGTTTGAACATTTCTTTAAATCATATGTACTATATGTGTATACACCTTCTAAGCTGACTTTTCAACCATATCAGTTGGATAGTGGGATATGGTGCCTTTCACTGACAATGCTAGCTGCTGCTTATTTAATGACTGTCTGGCGTCACTGTTTTACCACCTATCAGCATGATTACCACACAATTAGCACACTGATTAAAGAGCGACACAGGACGTGCCAGCCTGAAAGCACTGATAATGGAATAGGCTTACTTAGTCTAGCATAGGGATACAGGTCACTCACACAAGTCTAGCATAGGGATACAGGCAGTGGTGGAAAACATACTCAGTTGTCATACTTGAGTAATAGTAAAGACACCTTAATAGAAAATGACTCAAGTAAAAGTAAAAGTCACCCAGTAAAATACTACTTAGGTAAAAGTCTAAAAGTATCTGGTTTTAAATGTACTTAAGTACAGTGGTGGAAAAAGTATTCAATTGTCATACTTGAGTAAAAGTAAATGCTATATATCAAATTCTATATTTTAAGCAGACCAGATGGCAAGATTTCCTTCTTCTACAGACGGGTACACTCCAACAGTCAGATATAATATACAAATGCAGTATTTGTGTATAGTGAATCCGCCAGATAAGAGGCAGTAGGGATGGCAACGCGTTATATTGATACACTATATATACACACAAGTATTTGGACACCCCTTCAAATTACTGGATTCGGCTATTTCAGCCACACCCGTTGCTGACAGGTGTATAGAATCGAGCACCCAGCCATGCAATCTCCATAGACAAATATTGGCATTAGAATGGCCTTACTGAATAGCTCAGTGACTTTCAACGTGGCACCGTCATAGGAAGCCATCTTTCCAACAAGTCAGTTCGTCAAATTTCTGCCTTGCTAGAGCTTCCCCAGTCAACTGTAAATGTTGTTATTGTGAAGTGGAAACATCTAGGAGCAACAGCGGCTCAGCCGCAAAGTGGTAGGCCACACAAGCTCATAGAAATAAAGGTCTGGGGCTGTTTTTCATGGTTCGGGCTAGGCCCCTTAGTTCCAGTGAAGGGAAATCATAACGCTAGAGCATACATTGACATTCTAGATGATTCTATGCTTCCAACTTTGTGTCAACAGTTTGGGGAAGGCCCTTTCCTGCTTCAGCATGACAATGCCCCTGTACACAATGCGAGGTCCATACAGAAATGGTATGTCGAGATTGGTGTTGAAGAACTTGACTGGCTTGCACAGAGCCCTGACCTCAACTCCATCGAACACCTTTGGGATGAATTGGAACGCCGACTGCGAGCCAGGTCTAATCGCCCAACATCAATGCCCGACATCAAGTGGAACGCCTTTCCAAAAGAGTGGAGGCTGTTATAGCAGCAAAGGGGGGACCAACTCCATATTAATGCCCATGATTTTGGAATGAGATGTTCGACGAGCAGGTGTCCACATACTTTGATCATGTAGTGTAGGTTCATGAATTGGACCAACATTTCTTTCCTTCCTGAGCATTCAACAGTTAACGAGTACTTTTTGGTGTCAGGGGAAATGTATGGGAGTAAAAAGTTTATATTTTGTTTAGGAATGTAGTGGAGTAAAAGTAAAAGTTGTCAAAAACATAAATAGTAAAGTAAAGTACAGATACCCCCAAAAACTACTTTAGTAATACTTTAAAGTAGTTTTACTTAAGTACTTTACACCACTGGAAACAGGTAGCATAGGGATACAGGTTGCCAGAAGATACCGACCCTACCTTTACTCTTGTCCTGACTGGTTGCATCACTGCCTGGTATGGCAACTGCTCGGCCTCCGATCGCAAGGCACTACAGAGGGTAGTGAGTACGGCCCAGTACATCACTGGGGCCAAGCTTCCTGCCATCTAGGACCTCTGTACCAGGCGGTGTCAGAGGAAGGCCCTAAAAATTGTCAAAGACTCCAGCCACCCTAGTCATAGACTGTTCTCTCTGCTACTGCATGGCAAGCGGTACCGGAGCGCCAAGACTAGGTCCAAAAGGGTTCTTAACAGCTTCTTCCCCCCACCCCCTCTTTTACGCTGCTGCTACTCTCTGTTATTATCTATGCATAGTCACTTTAACTCTACCCACTTATACACTACCAGTCAAAAGTTTGGACACAGCTATTCATTCAAGGGTTTTTCTTAGGTTTTACTATTTTTTACATTGTAGAATAATAGTGAAGACATCAACACTATGAAGTAACACATATGGAATCATGTAGTAACCAAAAAGTTTTAAACAAATCAAAATATATTTTATATTTGAGATTCTTCAAATAGTCACCCTTTGCCTTGATGACAGCTTTGCACACTCTTGGCATCCTCTCAACCAGCTTCACCTGGAATGCTTTTCCAACAGTCTTAAAGGAATTCCCACATATGCGTAGCACTTGTTGGCTGCTTTTCCTTCACTCTGCAGTCCGACTCATCCAAACACTGTTCCGAGTCTACAGACTCAACACTTTCGGTGTTGATTTAACACTCTCAGTGTTCATTTGTTTGTTTTTTTACACTGGAGAATTTTCAGTGTACTCATATAGATACAGTGGGGAGAACAAGTATTTGATACACTGCCAAATTTGCAGGTTTTTCTACTTACAAAGCATGTAGTGGTCTGTAATTTTTATCATAGGTACACTTCAACAGTGAGAGACGGAATCTAAAACAAAAATCCAGAAAATCACATTGTATGATTTTTAAGTAATTAATTTGCATTTTATTGCATGACATAAGTATTTGATCACCTACCAACCAGTAAGAATTCCGGCTCTCACAGACCTGTTAGTTTTTCTTTTGCTTTTCTTTTCTTTCTCCTGTTCTCCACTCATTACCTGTATTAACTGCACCTGTTTGAACTCGTTACCTGTATAAAAGACACCTGTCCACACACTCAATCAAACATACTCCAAACTCTCCACAATGGCCAAGACCAGAGAGCTGTGTAAGGACATCAGGGATACAATTGTAGACCTGCACAAGGCTGGGATGGACTACAGGACAATAGGCAAGCAGCTTGGTGAGAAGGCAACAATTGTTGGCGCAATTATTAGAAAATGGAAGAAGTTCAAGATGACGGTCAATCACCCTCGGTCTGGGGCTCTATGCAAGATCTCACCTCGTGAGATCAATAATCATGAGGAAGGTGAGGGATCAGCCCAGAACTACACGGCAGGACCTGGTCAATGACTTGAAGAGAGCTGGGACCACAGTCTCAAAGAAAACCATTAGTAACACACTACGCCGTCATGGATTAAAATCCTGCAGCGCACGCAAGGTCCCCCTGCTCAAGCCAGCGCATGTCCAGGGCCGTCAGAAGTTTGCCAATGACCATCTGGATGATCCAGAGGAGGAATGGGAGAAGGTCATGTGGTCTGATGAGACAAAAATAGAGCTTTTTGGTCTATACTCCACTCGCCGTGTTTGGAGGAAGAAGAAGGATGAGTACAACCCCAAGAACACCATCCCAACCGTGAAGCATGGAGGTGGAAACATCATTCTTTGGGGATGCTTTTCTGCAAAGGGGACAGGACGACTGCACCGTATTGAGGGGAGGATGGATGGGGCCATGTATCGCGAGATCTTGGCCAACAACCTCCTTCCCTCAGTAAGAGCATTGAAGATGGGTCGTGGCTGGGTCTTCCAGCATGACAACGACCCGAAACACACAGCCAGGGCAACTAAGGAGTGGCTCCGTAAGAAGCATCTCAAGGTCCTGGAGTGGCCTAGCCAGTCTCCAGACCTGAACCCAATAGAAAATATTTGGAGGGAGCTGAAAGTCCGTATTGCCCAGCGACAGCCCCAAAACCTGAAGGATCTGGAGAAGGTCTGTATGGAGGAGTGGGCCAAAATCCCTGCTGCAGTGTGTGCAAACCTGGTCAAGACCTACAGGAAACGTATGATCTCTGTAATTGCAAACAAAGGTTTCTGTACCAAATATTAAGTTCTGCTTTTCTGATGTATCAAATACTTATGTCATGCAATAAAATGGAAATGAATTACTTAAAAATCATACAATGTGATTTTCTGGATTTTTAGATTCCGTCTCTCACAGTTGAAGTGTACCTATGATAAAAATTACAGACCTCTACATGATTTGTAAATTGGAAAACGTGGTCCTCTGTAGCTCAGCTGGTAGAGCACGGCGCTTGTAACGCCAAGGTAGTGG
This sequence comes from Coregonus clupeaformis, assembly GCF_020615455.1. Classification (NCBI taxonomy): domain Eukaryota; kingdom Metazoa; phylum Chordata; class Actinopteri; order Salmoniformes; family Salmonidae; genus Coregonus; species Coregonus clupeaformis. The sequence goes on along the minus strand of NC_059225.1, from coordinate 23,630,415 downwards.
GTTCGATCCCCGGGACCACCCTTACGTAAAAATTTATGCACGCATGACTGTAAGTAGCTTTGGATAAAAGCGTCTGCTAAATGGCATATTATTATTAAAACCTGCAAAATCGGCAGTGTATCAAATACTTGTTCTCCCCACTGTATAACCATATCCAGGAATAAGCAGTTCATTATTATTTCAACAAAACTTGCTTTCTTTTGAAGTATGCACTTTGGCTGACAGGAGTGTAATCAAGTGCAGGGGAAGAAAAAGAAAATGGCCATTATAAATAGTCATATTTTTAGCACTTAAATTTTGCCTTCAATATGCAATTTAGTTTTTCGAAGAAACCCATTTACTAGAACTGTGTTCAGGAGTTTTTTCCATTGCCTACCAAAACTCACTCGCCAAATGCCATGCATCTGAGTAGCTTAATATCTGTCGTTATCCCGTTTAACTGACCTGGAAGGCATTCACTGAACTGATCAATTAGGTGTGGTGCCTTGTTGGATCAAAATCCTGCAGTACCTGCGGCACTCCAGGAACAGGGTTGCCTATCCCTGCACTACAGTATAGCCCCATACTTGCCTTATAGATGGATCATAACTCATTGGGCACTATTACTTAGAAAATATCAATGCTGCGTCGCAAATGGCACCCTATTCCCTATATAGTGTACTGGTCAAAAGTAGTGCACTAAAGGCAATAGAGTGCTTTTTGGGATGTAGACCATTTCTGTGACCTCACAGGCACAGACAACCTTTGAATAATTGAACAACTCACCTAGGGCTGTGTTGTCAGCCGCTGATTGTCAAGCAAATAACTGCCGGTCTCACGGTAATTTACCGTTAATTAACATAAACACATTTAGCATTGCCTGGCTTCCACGCGTAGCCTACAAGCCACTGATGCAGACCTTTGGAACATAATTTTAAAAAGTCTAATAAATCCATTTAATATAGCCTACACCATCACAATAAATCCCTTATTTATTTTAGACAGGTCTAAAGAAACATGATATTAAGGAAATACTCAGAGTTGTCATTATGTTAGGCCCTGATATGGCTATGCCATATGGCTGTGGGCTACACTATTTCATTTAGCAGACAAGATTTGCTTAGAGTTCCGTGGCATTATTTTAGTATTATTTTGTAGTATGTAGAATACAATTGAACACAGCTGAATAAAATAGAAAGGATATTTTCTCCGAAAGATTTCCAAGGAAGTGCGCACATGCGGCTATTCTGTTTTGAGCGGTTAACAAAAAAACAGGTCCTCCTATATGCTAAATTTAGAGTTATTTATGCAACTTTAGTTGTGATACAAATGTTGGACTAGATGTTTTGATTTTTAATACATTCTAAAGCTGCATGATGCGACTCTTATGATATTTTGAAAAAGTTGCATGAAAGGCATGAGCTCTGATTTGTTTATTGTGCAGGCTGCACACACTTCATCAGTCTCTCACACAATTATTATATATATATTATTATTATTATTATTATTATTATTATTATTATTATTATTATTATTGTAAAAAAAAGGGGGGGTTAGATCAGCTTTAATATTGCAGATAGATTGTAACTTCCATCAATGTAATTGTCTGCATCACTTCCAATCCCCCATGTTTTTTTATATACACATACATACATACATACACATACATATAAATACATATACATACATATATACATATCCTTTAAAAAAATATATTTCCCTTTATTACTTTCCAACCCAACCACCCTTTCCCTAATTGGAGTAAACTAGTGAACACTTAGGCCTCTACTTCCAGCTCATACATACTATATTCATTTTACATTTTACGGACACAGTCAATTTTACTATAATTATGTTTTCTTTGTTTTTACTCCTGAACTTCCTCTACCCTCAACCTCTCCGATCATTTTCATGATGTCCATCCGGTTTGCTTCTATATGCCATATCTCTCCAACTATGCTCCTTCACAAAAGCTCTCAACCTATAACCTATATACTTATTATGGACACAGCATGCCCTACATTAGTTATCTTGCTGTTACTAGTTGTTGTTAGTTGTTATTAGTCCCATCCTTCAGCTCCATTCAACACCTCCCATCTGTCTCTTAACACCATCCATATTGGATTTCTATTTGCCATATATTGTTCAACTGTACTGTGATGTTCAACAAAAGTTCTGAACCCTTCTATTCTCATTGTTTCTACAGATTGTACATTGAAAATATGTTTTTTTGCTAAAAGTATTATTATATTATTGATCGATTGACTATGACTTTTCAGATCACCCAGTAGTGCTACCTGCAGGGTTAGCTCCAGGTAAATATTGCAATCCTTCAGCCATTCCTGGACATGTGACCAAAATCAAGCCACAAATGGACAGTACCAAAACAAATGTCGCAGCAAAATCTGCAGAGCTGGGAAGATTGTCTCCCCCATATAAATAACATTCTATTGGTAGCAAGAATTTTGTGTTTTAATTTAAATTCTAAGTTTTGAATCCGGCATCGTTTTGCGTATCAGTTCATAAACACTATGCCATGGAATCGGTACGTCAAAAATCTATTCCCAACTATTTTGCAATCTATATGGGACGGCTGTCAATCCTTTGTTCCTTAAATGAAACTGGTATACTTTTTTATTTATCACAATTTTCTTTAACCAATTATGTTTTTTAATGCAGGGCCGACAGACAAGTTCCACTTTCCTCTTCCATTTTTGCGGTAATGCTGCAATTATTTGGTTGTAATTTTGTCTAGAGCAGACATATCCATAAATTTTTGTTAGCTGCATGTGCAACATAACTCCACCAGTCCTACCTATGATATCATTTACGAAGATTATACTTTTCTTTTTTTAAATAAAAAAATACTGCTATTTTATCAATTAGTTTATTTGAGTTTAACCACAATATTTGTTGCATTATTTGTTCTGTCTTTTCTGGAGGATTAAATTAAAATTGCAACCAACTTTCTATGGCTTGTTTTAGAAATAGTGATATTTGGGAGATGATTTCCTTTTCAAATAACTGAAAGTGAGAGGTTGTAATCTGAATAAAGGGAAAAAGGCCATTATTTTTACTAATTTGCTAGAGAAGCAGTTTAAGTATAACTTTTGTATGACTGAAGCTTTTAGTGATAGGTCTAATTCTTTAATATTTAATCATTTCTGTCCTCCGAATTCATATTAATTATATAAATAAGCCTGTTTAAGTTTGTCTGGCTTGTGGTTCCAAATAAAATTGAAAAAATTTTTCTCATATAATTTAAAAAACTGTTCGCTAGGCGTAGGCAAGACCATAAGCACGTAGGTAAACTGGGATAATGCTAGAGTTAATTAGGTGATTTTTCCACAAATATTTACATTTTAGTCATTTAGCAGACGCTCTTATCCAGAGTACATGTTTTTTTTTTTTTCATACTGGCCCCCTGTGGGAATCAAACCCACAACCCTGGCGTTGCAAGCACCGTGCTCTACCAACTGAGCTACATGGAGCCGTGTATAGACAGGTATTTACCTTTCCATGGTAGCAAGATCTTATCTATTTTTGCTAACTTTCTATTAAAATGTATTGGAGTGAGATCATTTATTTCATTTGGGATATGTATTCCGAGTATATCCACATCACCATCAGACCATTTTATTGGTAAATTACATGGTAATGTAAAAATTGTATTTTTTAGTGATCCAATACGTAATATAGTACATTTATCATAATTTGGTTGTAATCCAGAGAGGTTAGAAAATGTATCTAGATCCTCTATGAGGCTGTGGAGTTGTGGAGTTAAAAGAAAACATGAATCATCAGCGTACAATGACACCTTTGTTTTTAAGCCCTGGATTTCTAATCCCTTGATATTATTGTTGGATATGATTTTAATAGCTAACATTTCGATGGATATAATAAATAGACATGCCGATAGCGGACAACCTTGTTTTACTCCTCCTGACAGTTAAAAACTTTCGGAGAAATAGCCATTACTTACTATTTTACACCTAGGGTTACTATACATGATTTTAACCCATTTTATAAGTTATTCTCCTAAATTGAAACGCTCCAGGCATTTATATATAAACTCCAGCTGTACTTTATCAAATGCCTTTTCAAAGTCTGCTATGAATAGCAGGCCTGGTTTCCCAGATTTTTCGTAGTGTTCTATTATTTCCAGTACATGCCTTATATTATCCAATGTATTGTCCATGTAAAAAACCTGTCTGATTAGAATGAATAATGTCCGACAATGCCTTTTTAATTCTATGCGCTATACATTTTGCTAGAATTTCTGCATCACATCACTGAAGTGTAAGGGGCCTCCAATTTTTTTTATGGATCTTTATATTTCCCACTTGTATCCTGTTTCAGTAATAATGAAATCAGACGCCTCACAGCTCCTCAACTGGCAGCTTCATTAAATAGTACCCCCAAAACACCAGTCTCAACGGCAACAGTGAAGAGGCGACTCCGGGATGCTGACCTTCTAGGCAGAGTTGCAAAGAAAATGCCATATCTCAGACTGGCCAACAAAAATAAAAGATTAAGATGGGCAGTCTGAGATATGGCTTTTTCTTTGAAATTCTGCCTAGAAAGTCAGCATCCCGTGGTCGCGTCTTCACTGTTGACGTTGAGACTGGTGTTTTGCGGGTACTATTTAATGAAGCTGCCAGTTGAGGACGTGTGAGGCGCCTGTTTCTCAAACTAGACACTCTAATGTATTTGTCCTCTTGCTCAGTTGTGCACCGGGGCCTCCGACTCCTCTTTGCGCTGTTCTGTGAAGGGAGTAGTACACAGCATTGTACGAGATCTTCAGTTTCTTGGCAATTTCTCGCATAGAATAGCCTTCATTTCTCAGAACAAGAATAGACTGACGAGTTTCAGAAGAAAGTTATTTGTTTCTGGCCATTTTGAGCCTGTAATCGAACCCACAATTGCTGATACTCCAGATACTCAACTAGTCTCAAGAAGGCCAGTTTAATTGCTTCTTTAATCAGCACAGCAGTTTTCAGCTGTGCTAACATAATTGCAAAAGGGTTTTCTAATGATCAATTAGCCTTTTAAAATGATAAACTTGGATTAGCAAAGACAACGTGCCATTGGAACACAGGACTGATGGTTGCTGATAATGGGCCTCTGTACGCCTATTTAGATATTCCATAAAACATCAGCCATTTCCAGCTACAATAGCCATTTACAACATTAACAATGTCTACACTGTATTTCTGATCAATTTAATGATATTTTAATGGACAAAATAATTCATTTTCTTTCGAAAACAAGGACATTTCTAAGTGACCCCAAACTTTTGAACGGTAGTGTATGTGTGAAATTTGTTTTGATTTAGAATGGGCCATTATCATGCACCTGTCATGGAACAGGGGCATGGGAAAAAAAAATATATGTCATCTATGCAGTTAAATATACCCGTGGTTCATTTTCATGCCAGCCAGGTAGTCTATACTCATGCTGTAAAGCGAAGCAATGTGCTTAATATTGGGAAAGTTGATAAATAAATATAGTAGAAAACTGTTGGGATCCTCTTTTTAATACAGGCCATCAAAATTCTGTTTTCTCACACAATTGCATAGTCTATAGAAATGTTGCACAACATGAGCTCATGGGCTCTCATGTCAGAGTTTAACCTCCCGAGTCGTGCAGTGGTCTAAGGCACTCATGTCAGAGTTTAACCTCCCGAGTGGCGCAGTGGTCTAAGGCAAATCCAGGCTCTGTCGTAGCCGGCCTTGACCGGGAGACCCATGGGGCGGCGCACAATTGGCCCAGGGTAGGGGAGGGAATGGCCGGCAGTGATGTAGCTCAGTTGGTAGAGCATGGCGTTTGCAACGCCAGGGTTGTGGGTTAGATTCCCACGGGGGGCCAGTATGAAAAAAACAATTATAATAATGTATGCACTCACTAACTGTAAGTCGCTCTGGATAAGAGCGTCTGCTAAAAAATTTAAGAGTGATTAGAGGGACAATATAGTGCTGAGTACCCGGCAGTTATCACATTTGGTAGGCTACTAATGACCATCAGCAGCATCAGAGCTTGGAGAAGACTAGTTACCGTGACTAAATGGTCACATGGAATTTGACTGCAGTCATGACTCGTGACTGCCAGTGTGGCAGTAATATGGACACTGTAACAGCCCTAAACTCACCACAAATGTGTTTCATGTTCTCTGAACTGGGAGTGAGGATCTGATAGTGGCTTCATTTCTGTATTCAAAGTCATCTATTTAAAATGCTTGCCCTCTGTGTGTCAAGTATTATTATGGCCAGCTCCCATACATTTTTAGGAGATTAAGGAAGTTAAAACTAAAAAAATGTAATAAATCCTTCTCTCTCTCTTTCTCTCTCTCTCTTTCTCTTCCAGGAACCACAAAATGGTCGCCATAATCAACTCCAGTTTCTGCTAAAACTAAACAAAATCCATAATCCGTCCGTGTTTTTCTCCAGACCCTGGCTGTTCCATAATGTAAATGAAGCTTGCCTTGATTCTCCTCAACAGACGGCTAGGCCATGAGCCTTAGAGGATCTACGGTAACCCGGACAGGGCCTTCCCCAGTTTGGATTTAGTGCCACCCTCGTCCATCCGTCGAGACTGCCTGCCACGTGAGGCTGCAGCGGTGGCCGGTGGTGGTGGCGGCGGCGGTGGTGGGAGGACCTTCACACGTAGCGCAAAGCACACTGGGATATATTTACAAACACACTGAGGTACCACCATGAGGATATCCACTACCTCCTGTCTCTGTCATGTACTGGTCTGCCTCTGCTTTCTCCAGAAGTGCTATGGGGCTAGCCATCATGTCCCAACAGCCAAAGTGCCCATCACAAACAACCAGACCAAACTGGCCAATGGCGAGACGGAAGTGCACCACAGACCTAAACGCGGCTGGATCTGGAACCAATTCTTTGTTTTAGAAGAACACATTGGACCAGACGCTCAATATGTGGGAAAGGTATTGTTTTGTCTTACTTCACAGTACTTCATGGCTTGAATTTAGATGCTTGTAAACAACCACTTTTTCATTACAAGGAAACTTGACTCCTTGGCACTGGTTGTGTCCCAAATGGCACCCTATGCCCTACATAGTGCATTACCTTCGACCAGAGCCCTATGAGCCATGGTCAAAAGTAGTGCACCATTTACGGAAAAGGGTGCCATTTTGGACAAATACTCTGTTTTGCTGTGCGGCAGTCTTGTCTACTGTGTTGTGGCAGGTACAGCTTCGATTATTAAGGTGACTTACCTTGTTGGTATTCCAGATGATTTTGTTCTGCCTAATGATGTAGAAGCCAAGTGTGTGTTCCAAATTGCACCCTATTCCCTACATAGCGCAATACTTTTGACCAGGGCCAATAGGGCTCTGGTCAAAAGTGGTGCACTATATAGGGAATAGGGTGACATTTGGGATGCGCAACAAATCTCACTTGGGTATATTTTGTAGAGAATAGAGGTCTACACTGTCCAAGTTCTTCTCATGATAATGTGTTGTGTTTTATGCAGGAATAATCAACAAGCCTTCGATAATCTAAGTCTATCACTTTGGGCAGCTCTGTTAAGGGATATGACATTCAATTGTGAAAATAGCTTTTTACAGCATACGCTTAGTTCCAAAAATGGTTTGTTCTTTGTTTGAATTAACCATAGTGCAAAATCAAACCAACCCTTACAGAAAAAACACATGATTTCACATGTGAAATGTCCACATTTGCACAAAATGTGAAATCATGTGAAACCATGTGGTTTTGGTTCACTTCACATGTGATGATATTTTACATGAAATTTCACAGGTGATGCCTTGCGAACAAAAATATGTCGTAAGGATGTCCCCGGAATGTCACGCATTCACAGTGTTTTCAACTTACATATTTCAAACACTTGATTAGATTGTGTATGATTATTTACACAGTAATTATTATTCAACATGTCCTCACCTGGGATTTGAACTCACAACCTCTTGGTTCACGGTATCTTCCTGCTACTCCACCAAAATTGCTGAAATAAATCAATGAAATCAATGATGAGAGAGTTATCAGATTAAATTATAACTAAAATAACAGTGCAGATGGCACTCTTTTGCTAAGTGCAGAGATGTATTATAGGTAATGATTCTGTAGGTGACTTCTGAGAACGCTATGGACTTTGTAACACAGCAAAAAAATCAGTGTACCCCAAATCCAGAGGTTGTGAGTTCAAACCCCAGTTGTGGTCATATTGAAATCTAATCATATTGATTAAAGATGTTTACACTTGTTTATCTGAGCAGCGTACCAATTACCTTAAAACCCCCATACCATTTAATTACTTCCCTTACAAAAAAACAAAAACATGTACAGTTTTTGCATTTTCATGTTGTCACATTTATTTCATGAGATCAAGTTTTTACATGTGCTCAAATGTTTTCACATGTAGTTTCATGGTATCTAATTTTGCATGTAAATGTTGTCACATGTTATCACATTAACTTCACAGAAGATCACGTGAAATTCATGTTTTTTCCTAAGGGATGTACCAAAGGCTGGTCTCATAGACTAGACGTAACATAGTAAATGAAAATCTGTGACACTCAAATTAGTATGATTTGTTAAGTTTGGTATGGTTACATAACGTTACTTACGGCAAAAAAATTGAAGGAGGGTGGTTGGTCAGTGTGGAAGGGTAGACATATAATGCACATTTCTAGTAATCCGAAGGTTTTGTGTTCAAATCTCATTGGGGACAAATTTAGCATTTAAGCTAATTAGGAACTTTTCAACGACTTACTATTTTTTAGCTACTTTGCAACTACTTAGCATGTTAGCTAACCCTTCCCCTAACCCTAACCTTAACCCTAACCTTAACTCCTAGTCTAGCTAACATTAGCCACCTAGCCACCTACCTAACGTTAGATTGGAATTTGTAACATATCATGCATATAATAAAGGGGGTCATGTAAATTGTCCTGGTAGCCATTTGATTAACTGTTCAGCAGTCTCATGGCTTGGGGAAGCTGTTCAGGTGCCTTTTGGTCCCAGGCTTGGCGCTCCGGTACCGTTTGCCGTGTGGTAGCAGAGAGAACAGTCTATGACTTGGGTGGCTGGAGTCTTTGACAATTTTTTGGCCGTTCCTCTGACACCGCCTGGTATACAGTTCCTGGATGAAAGGGAGTTCGGCCCCAGTGATGTACTGGGCTGTACGCACTACCCTCTGTAGGGCCTTGTGGTCGGATGCCGAGCAGTTGCCATACCAAACAGTGATGCAGCCAATCAAGATGCTCTCAATGGTGCAGCTGTATAACTTTTTGAGGATCTGAGGGCCCATGCCAAATCTTTTCAGCCTCCTGAGGGGGAAGACGCATTGTCGTGCCCTCTTCATGACTGTGTTGGTGTGTTTGGACCATGATAGGTCGTTAGTGATGTGGACACTGAGGAACTTGAAGCTCTTGACCCGCTCCACTACAGCCATGTCGATGTGAATGGGGGTGTGTTCGGCCCTCGGTTTCCTGTAGTCCACAATAAGCGCCTTTGTCTTGCCCACGTTGAGAGAGAGGTCGTTGTCCTGGCACCACACGGCCAGGTAAAAAAAAACTATCAAGGATAACGGAATAAAGTCGCTTATGTATGTACAATATATCCACTGTGACTCTGGGCCTTTTGTAGCAGTACGTCTGAGCCAGGGCCGCTGGAAAACGTGTGGCGAGGCGGCATTTGCCACAGCAATTTTCAATCACTTTTCAATCACCTTTGATTTAATTTAATAAAATATATGATTTAATTTAATAAAATATATTGACTCAAAGCATTAAAAAGAGGGACAAAGTGCTGTTTTTTAGACTGATTTGCTTCATAATTTGTGAACTCATCGGAGTGGTGCTGCAGGCTCTTTGCGTGTCTAGACCAATCAGATTCATGGAAATCGCAGGTCAAGCGGGCCGGACACAACGCAGAAAGCTCAAGACGCGCTCTCCACTTTCCTCAAGTATTTATTTAGCAAGCGTGATAACACATTACTCCCGACAGACACAAGCAAAAAATCGTACATACATGTAGCAGCCTATACACCTAAACATTAGCGAACTGACATGCTGCATTGCATGGAAACGAGACAATTATTTTGTCTGATCAACTGTAGGCTACTAACAAAAGTAGCTGCATAGTCTAGCCTACTATGCGCCCTGTCCCTCTGGCCAGGGTAAATGAAGCAGTAACGTTTTGTATTTATAGCCCATTTGTTTGTGAGAAAATGTGAATAGGATCATGTTTGGTTTATATTCAGACTTGGGCTGACTAGACTATCTAGACTTTTTCGATCAAAAATTATTAACTGGAATTAATCAATAAACACAATAGCTGACATAGACTGTGAGTACATTTTTAATTAGGCCTACAGGTGCATATGGCAGGAATACGTGACGCAAGCCTGCATAAAGCAAGCTCAGCCCTGTGAGTTTTATTGTCCAATCATGTTGCTTTCTCTGTGTCTGTGTATAGGAAACCCCCCTAATCCTTCTTTAAAATATAACTAATATGAACAAGGACAAGGTTGTGTCACACCCTGGTTCTGGGACTCATTATTGTTGAGCCAGGGTGTGTGCAGTCTATGTGTTTATGTTCCGTGTTGGTCATTGTTACCAAGGACGTTACGAGTCGTTTGTTGTTTTGTTTGTTGTATACATTATCACTGAAGATAATAAATATACAATGTTCGTTCAACACGCTGCGCATTGGTCTACTTCTCTCCCTGACGATCGTGACAGAAAAACCCACCATAGAAGGACCAAGCAGCGTGTCCAGGAGCAAGACAGCTGGACATGGGAGGAAGCGCCTGGTAAGGAGATCGAGAGGCTGGCGATGGCCCAGGTGGGCAAATCGTGGTCCTGGGAGGACATGCTCGGGGGCAAGGGACCTTGGGGGAAGATCAAGGCCCTGGCGAGAGAGGAGCAACGGCGTCAGCAGGGCCATCATCGTTGGAAGGACGAGAGGCAACCCCAAAAACGTTTTTTGGGGGGGGCACATGGCTTGGACGACGGGGCTAACGGAGGCAGAGAAGGGGCGAATTCAAGAGGCCACCAGGTTACGGGGGCTACTGGTTAAAGGAGGGAAAGGAGATGTAGAGGCACGGCGTGAGAGACTGAGGTGTGTATCCAGTCCGGTCCGGCCCGTTCCAGTTCCCGGGGTAGAGCCAGTGGTGTGTGTCCCCAGTACGGTCCGGCCTGGTACGGCCCCTCGCACCAAAGGGACGGTGCGCGTCTCCAGCCCGGTCCGACCTGTTCCTGCCTCTCGCACAAGGCCTACGGTGTGCGTTGCCAGCCCAGCCCGGCCTGTTCCTGCTCCACGCACAGAACCTACGGTGTGCGTCGCCAGCCCAGCCCGGCCAGTTCCTGCTCCACGTACTAAGCCTACGGTGTACGTCGCCAGCCCGACCCGGCCTGTTCCTGCCACTCGCACCAAACCTACGGTGCGCGTCGCCAGCCCGGTCCGGCCTGTTCCTGCCACCCGCACCAAGTCTACGGTGCGCGTCGCCAGCCCGACCCGGCCTGTTCCTGCCACCCGCACCAAGTCTACGGTGCGCGTCGCCAGCCCGACCCGGCCTGTTCCTGCCACCCGCACCAAGTCTACGGTGCGCGTCGCCAGCCCGACCCGGCCTGTTCCTGCCACTCGCACCAAACTGACGGTGCGCGTCGCCAGCCCGGTCCGGCCTGTTCCTGCCACCCGCACCAAGTCTACGGTGCGCGTCGCCAGCCCGACCCGGCCTGTTCCTGCCACTCGCACCAAACTGACGGTGCGCGTCGCCAGCCCGGTCCGGCCTGTTCCTTCTCCCCGCACTAGCCCTGAGATGCGTGTCCTCAGCACGGGACCACCAGTTCCGGCACCACGCACCAGGCCTATAGTGCGCCTCAGACGGCCAGAGTCTGCCGTCTGCCCAACGGGGCCTGAACTGCCTGTCTGCCCAACGCCGTCTGAACTGTCCGTCTGCCAAGCGCTGCATAAGCCGCCCGTCGGCCATGAGCCTTCAGAGCCGTCCGCCAGACCGGAGCCGCTAAAGCCTTCCGCCAGACAGGAGCCGCTAGAGCCTTCCGCCAGACAGGATCAGCCAGAGCCTTCCGCCAGACAGGATCAGCCAGAGCCTTCAGCCAGCCAGGATTTGCCATTCAGTCCGGTGCTGCTCTTTAGTCCGGTGCTGCCCCTTAGTCCGGTGCTGCCCCTTAGTCCGGTGCTGTCCCTTAGTCCGGTGCTGCCCCTTAGCCTGGTGCTGCCCCTTAGTCCGGTGCTGGCCCTTAATCTAGTGGGGTTAAGGTGGAGGGTGGTCATTTGGAGGAGGCTACGTAAGCGGGTAGTGACTATGGTGGGGTGGTGGTCTAGGCCGGAGCCAGAACCGCCACCGAGGAGGTATGCCCGCCCAGCCCTCCCCTGTTTGGGGGTTTTGAGGCGCGGTCGCAGTCCGCGCCTTTAGGGGGGGGTACTGTCACACCCTGGTTCTGGGACTCATTATTGTTGAGCCAGGGTGTGTGCAGTCTATGTGTTTATGTTCCGTGTTGGTCATTGTTACCAAGGACGTTACGAGTCGTTTGTTGTTTTGTTTGTTGTATACATTATCACTGAAGATAATAAATATACAATGTTCGTTCAACACGCTGCGCATTGGTCTACTTCTCTCCCTGACGATCGTGACAGGTTGCTGCAGTTTGACAGGGTTTTCATCCTCCCCAAGGCCAGGAGTTTTTCCAGCAGTTTTTTTAAACCATGTGACCTGATTAGAAAAACTCTGGTCCCATCATAGCCCATATGAAACCTTTTTAATAGGTGGGGATTTTTACCTGGTTAGGTTACCAGATCAGGAAAACTACAGGCCCCAGACTTTTTTACATCACACCACTCTGGGACCTGTGGTGCCACCTCTGGTCTGAGCTGCATGTCATACCAGCTATGGGCTCAGACTGTCACAGACATATGGGTGTCACAACGACTGAGCGGCAGGTACTAGAGATGACTGGTGGTCCTAACCTCGTGCTCGGAGGGCAAGAGCAACCCAGCAAGTCTGGTCTGCGGTCGCTGTGATAACTTTTCTGTTAGTTACACAATGGGCCACAGGAAACTGGTTAATAAGTCTGCTTGCAGATTGTCTGGCCCCCTTATCTCCTGAAAAGTGGAAATGTGTTTCTCCGCTGCAGTGATCATTATTCTAGGCACTCGGGCAAAAGCTAATCCCTTCAACAGCACTCAGAAAGAACGAGGGAGGCAGATCACTCCTCTCCCTCTGACTGCATGTGCATATGTCAGTATTTCAATACAGAGGAAGGAGCATGATGTGGAATAGAAAAAAAATGAAAAATACAACAAAAAGAGAGCGCAGTCCAGAGAGACAACATATAGAGAGGTGGAAAGACTAAGAGAACACTAAACCCATCTAATATCCTTCTAAATGTTATTACTCACCATCACCACTACGTTTGTTATGATCACCGTGATGACAACAGTGTGCTACAGAAGGCATGGCTTTATCAAAGATGCCTGGGTAGTGGTTTTGACAGAGCAGGAAAAAACGAATCCTTATAGGTGTTATTTATTGATGAAACATGCCGTTGCCAAGGTTATAAAATGCATGAGTGAACCACATAATTCCCAAGGTTCCACCAAAACATTCTCTCAGCATTTTCTGTGGTTCTGTCTGTATTATTGCAGCTGACTAACTGGAGTAGTACAAGGATATTAATGAAGAGAACATCCTTATTGAAACGGCAACGTTGTATAATGGCAGTTTATCAGTTGCCACTAATTGCATGAGAGAATAATTACTTTCAAAGATTATATTAACATTTAATACAGCTGTTGCTTATCATTTGAAGACTCTGGTTGGCTTGCTGTCTCTATCATGCTGAATAGATATTGGCCAAGTCTCTCCATCCCTCATATTCTACCTTAGAGGGAGTTGTGATGGTGTGCGTCCCAAATGGCACCCTATTCCCTTCATAGTGCACAACATTTGACCAGTGTCCTGGGCCCTGGTGAAACGTAGTGCACTATATAGGGAATAGGGTGCCATTTGGGACGAATGCATGGTGATGAAAGAAAAACAAACATGAACAGCTAATCCTTCCTCTATATCTGTGACCCTAAGAACAAACATACACATTCCAGTGAAAATCTCACTTTTAAAAGTTAATATTATGTTAACTCATACCCAAATAATGTTGTTGACTCATCCTATACTCATAGAGTATTTCTGGCCAAAGCATAAATTGGAGAAGAAAACACTTCAAAAACTCCATCTTAAACTTGTACCATTTCAAAAAACACACATTTGCTTGGACAATGACACCATTATAATAATAATATGCCATTTAGCAGACGCTTTTATCCAAAGCAACTTACAGTCATGCGTGCATATTACCCTGGCGTTACAAGCGCCATGCTCTACCAATTGAGCTACAGAGGACCACATTATCACATTATGTGTATTGTCCAGTAGCTATTTCCTTTTTTCCTAATTTTCCTGTGGGAAGAAGGGTCTTTTTCGAGACTAGGGGAGACACGAGCTCACTGCACAATAGCAAGCTAGCTAGCAAGCCAACCAATCCACAGCTGGTGTTAGCAAAAAGGACAAAGCCTATGCAACAACTATCTCGCCAGTCACTTCAATTTCAAATGATGTGATTTGTAAGAGTTGGCGTGCTGGCTGTTTAGAAGCAGTTAGTTAACGTAAGCATGCTATTCCACATGCGAGAGTTAGATTTTCACATGTGAAAGTGCAAATTAGATTTTCACAAGTGAATGTCTACCTTAAACAGCTATTTCACATGTGAAAATATGATTTCACATTGGAAACTGCACATTTCGCATGTGTTTTTTTCTGTAAGGGAAGTAACAAAATAGTATGGGGGTTTTAATATTAATTGCCTATAATACATCTCTGCCCTTAGCAAAAGAGTGCCATCTGCACTGCAATGTTAGTTATCAGTTAATCGGACTATTCTCTACTTATGCTTTACTTATTTCAGCAATTTGAGGGCTTACTGTATAGTTGTCTAATGTTGGTGGGGCATATTATTCTGTTGTAATGTTACGCCTGCATTAATATAATAAATATAATGGTTTCTCTTAAGAGTATTTTTAACAAAGCTGAGATTTACTTTGAAGTCCAAAGTGTAGGAATCCAAGTAAAATCAGTTATTTACACAGCCATGGTGGCATAGCAGGAAGATCGGAATGCTGTGAACCAAGAGGTTATGAGTTCAAATCAAAGGTGAGGACATAATAATGAATAATATTAATAATTACTGTATAAATAAACATACACAATGTAATCAAGAAGATGGCGCCGGAGAAGATGGCTGCCATTTTACAGCCCTCTAACCAATTGTACTATGATTGTGTGTTTTTTCGCGTTATTTGTAATTCATTCTGTACATAATGTTTCTGCCACCGTCTCTTATGACCAAAAAGAGCTTCTGGATATCAGGACAGCTATTGCTCACCTCGTATTGGACAAAGATTTTTTCTTCAACGAGTCGGACATAAAGGATATTCTACAGATACCCGACAAGGCCCAAATCCCCATCATTCGCATGAGAATGAGACGGAGATATCGTGGATGTAGGTCGGGGTGCCTTGTAAGGCGAGCGAGTAAACTGCCTCTTCCATCAATCCTATTAGCCAATGTTCAAACATTTGGAAATAAATTGGACGACCTAAGATTAAGGTTATCCTACCAAGGGGACATTAAATCTGTAATATCTTATGTTTCAACGAGTCGTGGCTGAACGACGACATGGATAACATACAGCTGGCAGGATATATGCTAAATTGGCAGGATAGAACGGCTGACTCCGGGGTGGCGGTCTGTGTATATTTGTAAACAACAGCTGGTGCATAAAATCTAATACTAAAGAAGACTCGAGGTTTTGCTCGTAGACTATCTCATGATAAGCTGTAGACCACACTATTTAACAAGAGAGTTTTCATCTATATTTTTCGTAGCTGTCTATTTACCACCACAAACCGATGCTGGCACTAAGACTGCACTCAATGAGCTGTATAAGCAAAAACTAAAGCAGGAAGCACCAGTTACTCGGTTAATAAGGAAGTGGTCAGATGACGCAGATGCTAAGCTAGAGGACTGTTTTGCTAGCACAGACTGGAATATGTTCCGGGATTCTTCCGATAGCATTGAGGAGTACACCACATAAGTCACTGGCTTCATCAATAAGTGCATCAATGACGTCGTCCCCACAGGGACCGTACGTACCTACCCCAACCAGAAGCCATGGATTTCAGGCAACATCCGCACTGAGCTAAAGGGTAGAGCTGCCACTTTCAAGGAGTGGGACTCTAACCCGCTATGCCCTCCGACAAACCATCAAACAGGCAAATAGTCAATACAGGACTAAGATTGAATCATACTACACTGGCACTGACACTCGTCGGATGTGGCAGGGCTTGAAAACTATTACAGACCACAAAGGGAACCACAGCCGCAAGCTGCCCAGTTACAAAAGCCTACCAGATGAGCTAAATCACTTCTATGCTCGCTTCGAGGCAAGCAACACTGAAGCATGCATGAGAGCATCAACTGTTCCAGATGACTTTGTGATCACGCTCTCCGTAGCTGATGTGAGTAAGACTTTTAAGCAGGTCAACATTCACAAGGCCGCAGGGCCAGATGGATTACCAGGACGTGTACTCCGAGCATGTGCTGACCAACTGGCAAGTGTCTTCACTGACATGTGCCCAAGAACACTAAGATAACCTGCCAAAATGAATACCGACCCATAGCACTCACGTTTGTAGCCATGAAGTGCTTTGAAAGGCTGGTCATGGGTCAAATCAACACCATTATCCCAGAAACCCTAGACCCACTCCCATTTACATACCACCCCAACAGATCCACAGATGATTCAATCTCTATTGCACTCCACACTACCCTTTCCCACCTGGACAAGAGGAACACCTACGTGAAAATGGTATTCATTGACTACAGCTCAGCGTTCAACAACATAGTGCCCTCAAAGCTCATCACTAAGCTATGGACCCTGGGACTAAACACCTCCCTCTGCAACTGGATCCTGGACTTCCTGACGGGCCACCCCAGGTGGTAAGGGTAGGTAACAACACATCTGCCACGCGGATCCTCAACACGGGGACCCCTCAGGGGTGTGTGCTCAGTCCCCTCCTGTACTCCCTGTTCACCCATGACTGCATGGCCAGGCATAACTCCAACAACATCATTAAGTTTGTCGACGACACAACAGTGGTAGGCCTGATCACCCACAATGATGAGACAGCCTATAGGAAGGAGGTCAGAGACCTGGCCGTGTGGTGCCAGGATAACAACCTCTCCCTCAACGTGATCAAGACAAAGGAGATGATTGTGGACTATAGGAAAAAAAGAGGACTGAGCACGCCCCCATTCTCATCGACAGGGCTGTAGTAGAACAGGTTGAGAGATTCAAGTTCCTTGGTGTCCACATCACCAACAAACTATCATGGTCCAAACACACCAAGACAGTCGTGAAGAGGGCACGAGAAAGCCTATTCCCCTCAGGAGACTAAAAATATTTGGCATGGGTCCTCAGATCCTCAAAAGGTTCTACAGCTGCACCATTGAGAGCATTCTGAATAGTTGCATCACTGCCTGGTATGGCAACTGCTCTGCCTCCGACCGCAAGGCACTACAGAGGGTAGTGCGTACGGCCCAGTACATCACTGGGGCCAAGCTTCCTGCCATCCAGGACATTTATACCAGGCGGTGTCAGAGGAAGGACCTAAAAATTGTCAAATACTCCAGCCACCCTATTCATAAACTGTTCTGTCTACTACCACATGGCAAGCGGTACCGGAGCGCCAAGTCTAGGTCCAAAAGGCTTCTTAACAGCTACCCCCAAGCCCTAAGACTCTTGAACAGCTAATCATGGCTTCCCGGTCGATTTGCATTGCCCACCCACTCCACTCCACCCCACCCCACCCCTAACCCCTCTTTTACGCTGCTGCTACTCTGTTTATTATTTATGCATAGTCACTTTAACTCTACCCACATGTACATATTACCTCAATTACCTCGACTAACCGGTGCCCCCGCACATTGACTCTCTACCGGTACCCACTGTATTTAGCCTCCCTACTGTGATTTTATTTTACTAAATTAAAATGTAAATTATTTGTTATTTTCAATTTTTTACTTAACACTTTTTTTTTTTACGTAAAAACTGCATTGTTGGTTAAGGGCTTGTAAGTAAGCATTTCACTACACCTGTTGTATTCTGCGCATGTGGCAAATACAATTTGATTTGATTTGATCATGTGTGTCAAATAGTTGAAAACACTGCGACTTTGTGACATTCCAGGGACATCCTTACGACAGATTTTTTTTTGCAGGGCATCACCTTTGAATCTTTATGTGAAATATCATCACATTTAAAGTGTTCCAAAATCACATGGTTTCACATGATTTCACATGTGAAGGGTTATGTGAGCACGTGAAAATCCACGTGAAACTTCATGTAAAATATCATCACTTGAGAAGTGTTCCGAAACCACATGGAAATTTCACATATGCAAAACGTGGAAATTTCACGTGAAATCATGTGGTTTTTCCGTAAGGGGTGTGCATAGAGTCAGTTCAAGATAGAGTCAATGCAGATAGTCCAGGTAAACATTTCATTAACCATTTAGCAGTCTTATGGCTATTTAGCAGTGTTCTGGCTTGGGAGTAGAAGCTGTCTCGGAGCCTGTTGGTCCGAGAGCCAATGCTCCAGTACCAATTACCAGACGGTAGCAGAGTGAACATTCTATGGCTTGGGCGGCTGAACATGTATGCACGTCCATGCACGTCCACACACACACACACACACACACACACACACACACACACACACACACACACACACACACACACACACACACACACACACACACACACACACACACACACACACACACACACACATACACATACACACGTAGTAGAGGGATCCATCCATGCACACATTACAGAATTACTTCAGAATGTGAATGAGTGAGTGTGGAAGCCAGTCTGTCAAACTGTGTCCCTAATCCACTTGTTGTGTATAGTATAATCCCCAGTGACACTTCTCTCGGGACCCATGCATTTGGGAAATTACAGGTCTGTGTGAGTGAGAGAGAGAGAAATACAAGGCAGGGGACAGGCCTTGTGCAGATATGCACAGTAGAAACGGGCGTCTGCGTTTCAAATGACACACTTTTCTTATATAGTGCACTATTTAACAAATAGGGTGCTATTTGGGACTCAGCCATGGAAGACACCCACAGGCCCAGTGGGAGGTTTGAATGTCTACATGTCACTCAGGGAAAGCCACACAGTGCCTTGATGTTGTTACATTAGCTTTTAGCAGTATGTTATTCTGCTGTATGAAAATGCCTGTGGAAAGACACACTGATTGGTCAGTTTCGAAGTGTTGACAACCATTCAAAATTCCCTTTAATCAGTCTAAATCAAGTCTTCAATTGCATTTCAAAGCCCCTATGCCCCTACTCTCCCTACACTCAAAAAATGCTTGGTTAAAAACAACCCAATTTGGGTAAATTTTTGACAGAACACACATTTGGTTATTTTCACCCAGCCAGCTGGGTCACATACAACCCATTTTTTTTTTAAAGTTGGGTTGTTGATGCTGAGTTATTGAGCTAGGATCCACCGGGTCAGATCAGAAGATAGTAGGCGTGGCTTAGTAGGGGTGTGGCTTTCAGATAGTTATTTTTGGCCACCCGTGAGAGTAAATGCCATTCCGGTTAATCTGTTCTGTTGTATTGTCAACACATGTTCAGGTTGACCACTGACACTTTTGGAGTGTTAATAAGGCTTATATAAGTGTATGATGTCCTTTAGTGCCTTTGTATGTTGTAATAGTTACCACTAAAATAATGTCACAATGTATATAGAACTATGTAATGTGCAAAAATATTGATGTAGAATTTTTATTTGCAGTGTACAAACTCAAAATGATTAACATGAATTACATTTACTCTCATGGTTAGCCAAAAGTAACTATCCGAAAGCCACGCCACCAATAGGCCATACCATTGAATTAACATGGGTTAATTTAACCATCAGTTGGGTTTTTATTCACTTTCATGCTGGGTTGACCCAGCAGATGGATATTTATTTTATGTAATCCATAAATTACTTTCAGGAGGCATATATTTAAAGATGCACTATGCAGACATTTTCCATAAAACAAAATATAATGCATTTTCAGCTGTTTGAAGCTGGTGTACAAAACCGAAAGTAAAAGATGCAAAAACTAAACTTAAAACCGGGAAGCATAGACATTTTCAAACTTCCTGTTAGCTAGCCGTGAGAAAAAATAAATAAAAAATGTTGAGCATTACTATCCAAAACAAATATTATGGGTGATATTGTAGTCACTCAAACGGCTGTTTTACATGGGAATCAGAATGACTGTTCTGGCCCTTTAATTTGTAGAGCAAAATGCCAACCTCTAAGAAAAGGTGCCTAAATGTTTTATTCATACTGCTATAAATGGTTTGTGCTGTGACATAATCAGGCAACTGTCTTATATTTAATGGTACAGTGGAAAAAAGTGAAGCAAGGGAGCTGAGCTGTGCTTGCTGGGTCCTGAATGCTCATTAGCCATTGAGTGATAATTTAGAACAGAATAAAATACACTGTCACAGCTCGCGTCATTCCCCATTTGTAATAGAGAAAAGAAACAGCCCTCTAAGATTTGGTCTTTATAAAACCCTAAACCCAGTTACAGTTAGGTTATATGCTTCCCAGATCCCTGAAATACTACCTGTTTGTTTGTGTGCGCCATGCATCCATACGTGTGTATTGATTTTTTTTCAGCCTTTCAGTGCACCTCCAGTCAGTGTGGGGCTCCTGTCTCGTTTGTGTTCAAGTCAGATCAGGAACCTTCTAGAACAATCTGCCTGCATCCCAAACGGCACTCTATTCCCTATATAGTACACTATTGTTGACCAGCATAATAAATAAATCAGTCAGTTTAAGCTAGAGATATATGGAATGTTGCATTGGATGCATCTACAAGTAATTATTATGAGACTCTCACGGACATGATGGTGTTCTCCGTTTTGCTCTACGGCCCCCACAAGCATCTTGGGACTCTTCTGAAGTCGGTACAGCCGATCTGCCAACTTCTGTAGCGTCCAAACAGTTTGGGCTACACACTAATATTCCCCTCTGTGGAAAGGTGAGACTCTCACGAACACGTACATGTTATTTTGCTCTAGGACACCCACAGGCCTCACAAGACTCGTCTGAATGTCCCCTGGTACCAGTTGAAAGGAAGTGGAATGGAAGTACAGTATATATGGAGAAGTTTAGTGCCAAAAAGAAGGGATTCAATACATGTAAAAAATGTGTTACAAAATGTTTCAAGATCTTTCATATATCTATCAGCTATAGGACAGACACTTTAGAACAAACTTCCTTTAGATTTTTTTGGGGGGACTGTCTTTTGTTCCATGTAGTGAATCTGTTATTCAATGTGTTTGTATTGGGCTAATAGCAGTAAGGCCACATTTTTTTTTCATCAAGTAATTTTTTTATATATTTTTTTAAATGCTTTAATGGGTCTTAAAATTCTAAATCAAATAGCTAAATGATCCTTGGTATGACCTTCTTAAACAATTACATATAGCTTAGTAGAACCCCCCGCTCCCCCCGGCTAAGACAGGGCTTAGACTGTAATGGTTTTTAAAAGCACCTGTCGCACCATTCACAAACTCTAGTAGGATAATTCTGCTTCAAGTTCAGTAGACTACCTCTGCTCTCTTGTGTTGAGCGTGCGAGATCAAATGCACCTATGCGTGGTGTCAATTAAATAGCCTGTAGGCTATATGCATGGGCAGAGAAGCATGAGCGGTTGTCTTTCCATGGAAATTAACTTCCTAAATATGATAGGCTATAGTTTAGGCTCCAACATTGACTGAAAATAAATATTGATAACACATTTATTTGCGTCTGCCTGCAAATTGTCCAGCTCCAATCAAATATATGCAAGATTATTTCGAAACGGTTGTCTTTCTGTTTTGTAGGCTATTCATTATCTATTGTATCCCAGTCCTTTGTCCCCACTTGCTTTAAGATCTCCACCATTGTTCCTGTACCCAAGAAAGCGAAGGTAACTGAACTAAATGACTATTGCCACATAGCACTGTCATCATGAAGTGCTTTGAGAGGCTTGTTAAGGACCAGATTGTTCCTGGCGCCGACGAAGATGGCGGCCTCGTGACTAGCTCTTCCCACCACTTCCAAGTATTCTACTCGCTAATCTTCAATCTTTTGTTAACAAAGTCAACGAACTACGGGCAAGGACTTCGCTGGCCACTTTAAGAAATTGAACATTAGTCACTTTACATTTACGTCATTTAGCAGACGCTCTTATCCAGAGCGACTTACTGTCGATGTGCTTAAGGGCACATCAACAGATTTTTCACCAAGTCGGCTCAGGGATTAGAACCAGCGACCTTTCGGTTACTGGCACAACACTCTTACCCACTAAGCTACCTGCCGCCCTTTAATAATGTATACATATCTTGCACTACTCATATCATATGTATATACTGCATTCTATAATATTATTCTGTATCTTAGTCCATGCCGCTCTGTCATTGCTTGTCCATATATGTATATATTCTTAAATCCCATTCCTTACTTTTTTTTGTATATTGGGTAAATGTTGTGTAATTGTTAGATATTACTGCACTGTCGGAGCTAGAAGCATAAGCATTTCGCTACACCCGCTATAACATCTGCTAAACACGTGTATGTGACAAATAAAATGTGATTTGATCTCCACCTTACCCTACAACCTAGACCCACTACAATTTACATTCCGCTCAAACAGATCCACGGATGACACAATCGCCATTACACTGCCCTATCCATTTACGTCATTTAGCATATGCTCTTATCCAGAGCGACTTACAGGAGCAATTAGGGTTAAGTGCCTTGCTCAAGGGCACATCGGCAGATGTTTCACCCAGTCAGCTCGGGGATTCGAACCAGCAACCTACCTGCCTCTCTATCCCACCTGGACAAGAGAAATACATATGTGAGAATGCTGTTCATCAACTACAGCTCAGCCTTCAACACCATAGTGCCCTCCAAGCTCATCACTAAGCTCAAGGCCCTGGGTCTGAACCCCTCCCTGTGCAACTGGGTCCTGGACTTCCTAATGGGCCGACCCCAAGTGGTGAAGGTAGGCAACAACACCTTCACCACGCTGATCCTCAACACGGGGGCCCCACAGGGGTGCGTGCTCAGCCCCCTCCTGTACTCCCTGTTCACCCATGACTGCGTGGCCATGCATGTCTCCAACTCAGTCATCAAGTTTGCTGACCATACAACAGTGGTAGGCCTGATTACCTTCAATGACGAGACAGCCTACAGGGAGGAGGTGAGAGTCCTGGCTGAATGGTGCCAGGAATAACCTCTCCCTCAACGCCAACAAAACAAAGGAGCTGATTGTGGACTACAGGAGACAGCAGAGCGAGCACACCCCCATCCACATCGACGGGGCCGCAGTGGAGAGGGTCAAAAGCTTCAAGTTCCTCAGTGTGCACAGCATTGACGACCTGAAATGGTCCCTTCACACATACAGTGTGGTGAAAAAAGCGCAACAGCGCCTCTTCAACCTCAGGAAGCTGAAGAAACGTGGCTTTGCCCCTAAGACCCTCATGAAATTCTACAGATGCACCATAGAGAGCATCCTGTCGGTATGTATCACCGCCTGGTATGGCAATTGCACCGTCCGCAACAGCAGGGCTCTCCAGAGGTTGGTGCAGGCATCATCTGGGGTACACTTTCCTAAGAAGGATTTAGGAAATTGCAATTGGCTCAGAAAAGGGCAGCACGGCTGGCCCTTAAATGTACACGGAGAGATAACATTAGTACTATGCATGTCAATCTCTCATGGCTCAAAGTAGAGGAGAGATTGACTTCATCACTATTTGTTTTTGTAAGAAGTATTGACATGTTGAATGTACCGAGCTGTCTGTTTAAACTACTAGCACACAGCTCGGACACCCATGCATACCCCACAAGACATGCCACCAGAGGTCTCTTCACAATCCCAAAGTTCAGAACAGACTATGGGAGGCGCACAGTACTACATAGAGCCATTGCTACATGGAGCTCTATTCCACATCAGGTAACTGTAGAATCAGATTTTAAAAACAGATAAAAATACACCTTATGGAACAGCGAGAACTATGAAGAGACACACACTCAGGCACAGACAAACCCTTACACATACACATGATAAGACACGCACTCTACACAAGCGTACACATAGATTTTGTATTGTAGATACAGTGTATGTGGTAGTAGAGTAGTTGCCTGAGGGCACACAATTAATGTGTTGTGACAAGTGTTATGAAATGTAATGTCATGTAATATTTTAAATTGCGTATAACTGCCTTAATGTTGCTTGACCCCAGGAAGAGTGGCAGCAGCTAATGGGGATCCTTAAAAAAGACAAACACAAATACTGCCTGCCCTCCAGTACATCTACAGCCCCCAGAGTCACAGGAAGGCCAAGAAGATCAACAAGGACCTCAGCCACCTGAGCCATGGCCTGTTCACCCAGTTGGGACCGAGAGCTGGTACCGAGAGACTGATAAACAGCATTTATCTCCAGGCCATCAGACTGTTAAACAGTCACCACTAGCCGGCCTCCGCCCAGTACCCTGCCCTGAACCTTAGAGACTGTGTGCTGTACATAAAGTCATTGAACACTGATAACTTTAATAATGTTTACATACTGTTTTAACAACTTTAGATGTATGTATTGCATTCTAGTCATGGCACAACCTATATAACTACTGCTGTACACACCTTTTCTATTCATATACTGTCCATACTGTCTACACACACCTTTTATATACATACACTACCGGTCCAAAGTTTTAGAATACCTACTCATTCAAGGGTTTTTCTTTATTTGTACTATTTTCTAAATTGTAGAATAATCCTCTGTAGCAGAGGAGACAGGCGCCTCAAAGGTCCTCAACTGGCAGCTTCATTAAATAGTACCCGCAAAACACCAGTCTCAACATCAACAGTGAAGAGGTGACTCCGGGATGCTGACCTTCTAGGCAGAATTGCAAAGAAAAAGCCATATCTCAGACTGCCCATCTTAATCTTTTTTTTTAAAAGACATGGCTTTTTCTTTGCAACTCTGCCTAGAAGGTCAGAATCCCAGAGTCGCCTCTAATGTATTTGTCCTCTTGCTCAGTTGTGCACCGGGGCCTCCCACTCCTCTTTCTATTCTGGTTAGAGACAGTTTGTGCTGTTCTGTGAGGGGAGTAGTACACAGCGTTGTACGAGATCTTCAGTTTCTTGGCAATTTCTCACATGGAATAGCCTTCATTTCTCGAGATAAAAATAGACTGATGAGCCTGTAATCAAACCCACAATTGCTGATGCTCCAGATACTCAACTAGTCTCAAGAAGGCCAGTTTTATTGCTTCTTTAATCAGCACAACAGTTTTCAGCTGTGCTAACATAATTGCAAAAGGGTTTTCTAATGATCAATTAGCCTTTTAAAAATGATAAACTTGGATTTGCAAACACAACGTGCCATTGGAACACGAAACTGATGGTTGCTGATAAGGGGCCTCTGTACGCCTATGTAGATAATCCATAAAAATCAGCCGTTTCCAGCTACAATAGCCATTTACAACATTAACAATGTCTACACTGTATTTCTGATCAATTTGATGTTACTTTAATGGCCAAAAAAATTGCTTTTTTTCGAAAACAAGGACATTTCTAAGTGACCCCAAACTTTTGAAAGGTAGTGTACGTACTGTACCAATATGTTAACCTATTTCTTAGTCTATTTTTGCACATTTTGATCTTGACTATGGTGTCAAAATTGCTGGCACGAGGCTGCACAGCGAGCTGCATCACATACACCTAAAATAATATTGCAGGACTGCGGTCGGGTTCAGGACAAGATCTTGCGGGAGCAGGTGGGAGTCGGAAAATAAGTCAGCGGGAGCATGCAGGCGTGGTATGAAAATTAGCCCTGCATAGACCTCTACTGTGAACATCAATTATACTGAACAAAAATATAAACGCAACATGCAACAATTTCAAAGATTTTACTGAGATACAGTTCATATGAGGAAATCAGTCAATTTAAGTACAGTGGGGGAAAAAAGTATTTAGTCAGCCACCAATTGTGCAAGTTCTCCCACTTAAAAAGATGAGAGAGGCCTGTAATTTTCATCATAGGTACACGTCAACTATGGCAGACAAATTGAGGGAAAAAAATCCAGAAAATCACATTGTAGGATTTTTTATGAATTTATTTGCAAATTATGGTGGAAAATAAGTATTTGGTCACCTACAAACAAGCAAGATTTCTGGCTCTCACAGACCTGTAACTTCTTCTTTAAGAGGCTCCTCTGTCCTCCACTCGTTACCTGTATTAATGGCACCTGTTTGAACTTGTTATCAGTATAAAAGACACCTGTCCACAGCCTCAAACAGTCACACTCAAAACTCCACTATGGCCAAGACCAAAGAGCTGTCAAAGGACACCAGAAACAAAATTGCAGACCTGCACCAGGCTGGGAACACTGAATCTGCAATAGGTAAGCAGCTTGGTTTGAAGAAATCAACTGTGGGAGCAATTATTAGGAAATGGAAGACATACAAGACCACTGATAATCTCCCTCGATCTGGGGCTCCACGCAAGATCTCACCCCGTGGGGTCAAAATGATCACAAGAACGGTGAGCAAAAATCCCAGAACCACACGGGGGGACCTAGTGAATGACCTGCAGAGAGCTGGGACCAATGTAACAAAGCCTACCATCAGTAACACACTACGCCGCCAGGGACTCAAATCCTGCAGTGCAAAACGTGTCCCCCTGCTTAAGCCAGTACATGTCCAGGCCCGTCTGAAGTTTGCTAGAGTGCATTTGAATGATCCAGAAGAGGATTGGGAGAATGTCATATGGTCAGATGAAACCAAAATAGAACTTTTTGGTAAAAACTCAACTCGTCGTGTTTGGAGGACAAATAATGCTGAGTTGCATCCAAAGAACACAATACCTACTGTGAAGCATGGGGGTGGAAACATCATGCTTTGGGGCAGTTTTTCTGCAAAGGGACCAAGACGACTGATCCGTGTAAAGGAAAGAATGAATGGGGCCATGTATCGTGAGATTTTGAGTGAGAACCTCCTTCCATCAGCAAGGGCATTGAAGATGAAACGTGGCTGGGTCTTTCAGCATGACAATGATCCCAAACACACTGCCCGGGCAACAAAGGAGTTGCTTCGTAAGAAGCATTTCAAGGTCCTGGAGTGGCCTAGCCAGTCTCCAGATCTCAACCCCATAGAAAATCTTTGGAGGGGAGTTGAAAGTCCGTGTTGCCCAGCGACAGCCCCAAAACATCACTGCTCTAGAGGAGATCTGCATGGAGGAATGGGCCAAAATACCAGCAACAGTGTGTGAAAACCTTGTGAAGACTTACAGAAAACGTTTGACCTGTGTCATTGCCAACAAAGGGTATATAACAAAGTATTGAGAAACTTTTGTTATTGACCAAATACTTATTTTCCACCATAATTTGCAAATATATTCATAAAAAATACTACAATGTGATTTTCTGGAGAGAAAAAATCTCATTTTGTCTGTCATAGTTGACGTGTACCTATGATGAAAATTACAGGCCTCTCTCATCTTTTTAAGTGGGAGAACTTGCACAATTCGTGGCTGACTAAATACTTTTTTCCCCCACTGTACATTCATTAGACCCTAATATTTCACATGACTGGGAATACAGATATGCATCTGTTTGTCACAGATACCTTAAAAAAAAGGTAGGGACGTGGATCAGAAAACCCGTCAGTATCTGGTGTGACCACCATTTGTCTCATGCAACGCCACAAATCTCCTTCGCATAGAGTTGATTTAGGCTGTTGACTGTGGCCTCTGGAATGTTGTCCCACTCCTCTTCAATGGCTGTGCGAAGTTGCTGGATACTGGCGAGAACTGGAACACGTTGTTGTACACGTCAATCCAGAGCATCCCAATCATGCTTAATGGGTGACATATATGGTGAGTATGCAGGCCATTGAAGAACTGGGACATTTTCAGCTTCCAGGAATTGTGTACAGACAACGTTGACATCAGCAAACCGCTCGCCCACATGACACCATACACGTGGTCTGCGGTTGCGAGGCTGGTTGGAGGTGGCTTATGGCCTTTTATTGTCCCCAGCACAAGGTGCACCTGTGTAATGATCATGCTGTTTAATCAGCTGCTTGATCTGACACACCTGTCAGGTGGATGGATTATCTTGGCAAAGGAGAAATGCTCACTAACAGGGATGTAAACAAACAAATTTGTGTACAACATTTGAGAGAAGTAAGCTTTTTGTGCGTATGGAGTTCCCGGGTTTCATTTTATTTCCCCCAGAAGCAGTAGAAGTCAAAATAGAGGACCGACATTAGGGCAGATCATAGTTTATGTGCATCAGCGACAGACAGCACATCTTTATCACGCCCCCATCACAATCTACCAATTCACGGTCATTAGCTGTGTGTTCTATCATCACCAAAGTGCCCAAGACTGTGACAAATCAATCGTCAAGAGAGTGCTATGAGGATATGATTGGGGGAAGCGCGGCCGAAATGCAGCAATAATCAAGCAATAATCAAGCACACCCACATAAAAAGTGATTAAGTCCTCTTGAGCGAAAAATAAGGGCTGAAATTTAATCAAAAACGAACCCTCCTCGCTAATTGCAAATATGAGGCCTGGCGCTGAAGAGCCAACCCCCTTTTCTCCAACCGCTTCCCCTCTCCTCCTTGCCTATTTGTGGAAAGACAGAGAGCGCTCCCCTTCACACACATATCCTCAACTTCTCCAACTCCCCATCAGCACTTTTCTCTATTTTCAGAGATGCTAACTCTTAGGTCAATCTAGGCAGCTTCCTAGCAAGACAGTTGACACCAACACTTGTTTGGTTCCTGCGGCACAGCACAGCTGGCGAATGTGACAGCATATAAATCATAATGGTCAAATACACACACCCCAAGTGCACATACAGACACAAACAACAAGATAATCAGTTGAGATAATCACACATTCCAACATGTAGATGTACATGCTAAATGTCCTGAGGTTTTTACGGTAACATAGTCAGCCAGTTGTCTGTAATTACCGTAAAAAAAGCTACAATGTGTTAGCGTACCGTATTTTACGGTATCCGATGCTGTTACTGTAATATGTTTTAGCGTTGTTTTTACGGTAACTTACAAGTAACTGGCTGCCTGTAAATTACCGTAAAACAACAGTACAGTGCATTACTGTAATCGGATTACTGTAATTGTAATGAATTAATTACTTAAATTCATTGAGGGGAGATGGGGTTTGTATTTTGCAGTATTTTACCACAGTTCCATGGGATTGATGAAAGCATGTTGGCTGCTAGGTAATGTGTTTATATGTTACAGCACTTCAATACCTATTTTATATTTGTACTTCACCTGCCTGAAGTACAATTCATGAATTTTGTAAATACTTTTAGAATACATGCATTTTGTATTTTCTGATTTAAAATAATTATAATAAATTGGACGCATAGCTACACCATTCTCGGTAACGGTAACATAATATTTTTACTTGCTATGACTGTGATATGTTCTTGTTCATCGACCTTAGTTTATTGCACTGACTGTAAGTAGCTTTGGATAAGAGCGTCTGCTAAATGACCAAAATTTAAATGTTAAAATGAACACTTGCAAAGCACACTGCTGGGTATTATTCTAATGAGCTCCGCCCCCAAACAAGGCCACATTTGATCAAAATACAAAACATTTTGAAAGCGTATTACATTAAAATAATACCCTACAGAGTGCTTTGCAACTGTTCATTTTTACATGTACATTTTGGTCATTTAGCAGATGCTCTTGTCCAGAGCTTTGTCTCTGTGTACCCCTCCTTTATCAGCCTGCACCACTGGCCATATGATGACATCTATCTAGACTTTGTCTATCTAGGGTTTGTCTGAGGATCTGAATGTTCCTGCCAGTGACTGTGTTGCCCCTGACTCTTTTGATCCCTTTAACACTCAATGTCCTAATGCATTCCCTGCAGACAGCCACCATCCACCATCCATTCGGCTAGGCCTTAATAAACTCACCATAGAGAGGAACAGAGAGAGAGACATAAACACAATCCCTCCATCCTCCTCTCTGCAGCACAGTGGAAGAGAGGGCTCTAGTTTTCAGTACAGTACATCTCAAATGGCTTCCTATTTACTTATATACTTATATAGAGCACTACATTTGACCAGAGCCATATAGTAGTAGTAGCACTAGTAGCAGTAGTAGCAGTAGTAGAAGCAGTATTAATAACAGTAGCAGTAGCAGCAATAGTAGTAGCAGCAGTAGAAGTGGTAGCAGTAGCAGCAGTAGTAGCAGTAGCAGCAGTAGTATTAGTAGTAGCGGTAGTAGCAGTAGTAGCAGTATTAGGAGTAGCAGGAGTAGTAGCAGTAATAGTAGTAGTAGCAGTAATAGCAGTAGTATCAGTAGTAGCAGTAGTAGAAGTAGTAGCAGAAGCAGCAGCAGCTGTAGAATTAGTAGTAGTAGTAGCAGTAGTAGAGGCAGAAGCAGTAGCAGTAGCAGCAGTAAATAATAATATGCCATTTAGCAGACGCTTTTATCCAAAGCGACTTACAGTCATGCGTGCATACATTTTTTTGTGTACGTGTGGTCCCGGGGATCGAACCCACTACCTTGGCGTTACAAGCGCCGTGCTCTACCAGCTGAGCTACAGAGGACCATAGCAGTAGTATCAGTAGTAGCAGTAGTATCAGTAGCAACAGTAGTAGTAGTAGTAGTAGTAGCAGAAGTAGTAGAAGTAGTAGCAATAGCAGCAGCATCTTGAGCAGTAGTAGCAGTAGTAGTAGCAGCCGTAGCAGTAGAAGCAGTAGCGGTAGTAGCAGTAGCAGTAGTAGTAGCAGAAGCAGCAGTAGAAGTAGTAGTAGTAGTAGTAGTAGTAGTAGTAGTAGTAGTAGTAGTAGTAGTAGTAGTAGTAGTAGTAGTAGTAGTAGTAGTAGTAGTAGTAGTAGCAGTAGTAGTAGTAGCAGTAGTAGTAGCAGTAGAAGTAGCAGTAGCAGTAGCAGTAGTAGTAGTAGTAGCAGTAGTAGTAGCAGCAGTTGCAGTAGCAGAAGTAGTAGTAGTAGCAGTAGTAGAAGTAGTAGTAGCAGTAGAATAAGTAGTAGTAGTAGCTTTAGTAGCAGTATAAGTAGTAGTAGCAGTAGTAGTAGCAGAAGTAGCAGTAGCGGAAGTAGTAGTGGTAGTAGCAGTAGTAGAAGTAGTAGCAGTAACAGCAGTAGCAGTAGTAGTAGCATTAGTAGCAGTAGTAGTAGTAGAAGCAGTAGTAGCAGTAGCAGTAGTAGTAGCAGTAGCATCAGTAGAAGTAGTAGTAGCGGTAGTAGCAGTAGTAGTAGTAGTAGCAGCAGTAGAAGTAACAGTAGTAGTAGCAGTGGTAGCAGTAGCAGTAGTAGAAGCAGCAGTCACAGTAGTAGAAGTAGTAGCAGTAGCAGCAGTAGTAGCAGTAGAAGTAGTAGTAGCAGTAGCAGCAGTATAAGTAGTAGTAGCGGTAGTAGCAGTAGTAGAAGTAGAAGAAGGAGTAGCAGTAGTAGAAGCAGCAGTAGCAGCAGTAGTATAAGCAGTAGTAGTAGCAGTAGCAGAAGTAGTAGTAGCAGTAGTAGAAGCAGTAGAAGTAGAAGAAGGAGTAGCAGTAGTTGCAGTAGTAGTAGCAGCAGTAGAAGAAGCAGTAGTAGTAGAAGTAGTAGAAGTAGTAGCAGTAGCAGCAGCAGCAGCTGTAGCAGTAGCAGTAGAAGCAGTAGTAGAAATAGCAGTAGCATCAGTAGCAGTAGTAGTAGTAGTAGTAGCAGCCATAGCAGTAGAAGCAGGAGCGGTAGTAGCAGTAGCAGTAGTAGTAGCAGTAGCAGTAGCAGTAGCAGTAGTAGTAGTAGTAGCAGCAGTAGTAGTAGTAGTAGCAGTAGCAGTAGTAGTAGCAGTAGAAGTAGTAGTAGTAGTAGTAGCAGTAGTAGTAGCAGCAGTAGCAGTGGCAGCAGTAGTAGTAGCAGTAGTAGCAGTAGCAGTAGCAGTAGCATAAGTAGTAGTAGTAGCTTTAGTAGCAGTAGTAGTAGTAGCAGTAGCGGAATTAGTAGTAGTAGTAGTAGTAGCAGTAGTAGAAGTAGAAGTAGTAGCAGCATTAGTAGTAGTAGCAGTAGCAGTAGTAATAGCGGTAGCAGCAGTAGCAGTAGTAGTAGCGGTAGTAGCAGTAGTAGAAGTAAAAGTAGGAGTAGCAGTAGTAGCAGTAGTAGTAGCAGTGGTAGCAGTAGTAGAAGCAGCAGTCACAGTAGTAGAAGTAAAAGTAAGAGTAGCATTAATAGCAGTAGTAGCAGTAGAAGTGGTAGTAGTAGCAGCAGTAGCAGTAGCAGTAATGGTAGTGGTGGCAGTATCAGTAGTAGTAGAAGAGGTAGAAGCAGTAGCAGTAGTAGTAGCAGTAGCAGTAGCAGTAGTAGTAGCGGTAATAGTAGCAGCAGCCATAGTAGCAGTAGCAGTACTTGCAGAAGTAGTGGCAGTAGAAGTAGGAGTAGTAGTAGTATTAGCAGCCGCAGTAGCAGTAGTAGCAGTAATAGTGGCAGTAGAAGTAGCAGTAGCAGTAGTAGAAGTAGAAGTAGTAGCAGTAGCAGTAGTAGTAGTAGTAGTAGCAGCAGTAGTAGAAGTAGCAGTAGCAGTAGTAGCAGTTGTAGTAGCAGTAGCAGTAGCAGTAGAAGCAGCTGTAGTAGCAGTATCAGAAGCAGAAGCAGTAGTAGTAGCAGTAGCAGTAGTAGTAGTAGAAGTAGCAATAGCATTAGAAGTAGCAGCAGTAGTAGTAGTGGCAGCAGTAGTAGCAGTAGCAGTATTAGTAGCAGTACTATAAGCAGTTGCAGTAGTAGTAGCAGCAGTAGTAGTAGTAGTAGTATCAGCCGTAGTAGCAGTAGCAGTAGTAGCAGTAGTAGTAGTCGTAGTAGCAGTAGCAGCAGTAGTAGTTGTAGTAACAGAGCACTGTACTGTGTATGAAATATGTTGCCATTTTGGAAGTAATTTATTTCTTATTGGTAAAAATAAGAAAGAAAAAAACAAGCTGACCCTCCCTCAGTGGCCAATCAAGACATGACTCATCTAGTGATGTTTTGCCTGCCTTGAGGAGAGAGAGGAGGAAGCAGCTCAGTATTAGAGAGGGTTTCTAGTTATTTGTATGTTGACACTCACTGCTAACTGACAGGCAGTCCCCCACACATCTTTCCATCCCCTCCTCTCTCACACACACACACACACACGCACGCTTACACACACACATACACATACACACCCACACACACAGACAGTGGTGATGTATGTTTAGCTCTTATCGGGCAGGCCCGTTGTCATGTACTGTATTAACAAAATTGACACTAATTACATCCAAAAGGCGGGGAGTCATGAACATTTCTGAGTGATCATCTTTAATGAACTATAGATAAATTATCCCTGACTGTACTGGTATTGAATACATTAGAAGGTACACTGCATAGAGATGTAGCCATATCGAAAGGATTATGTCTGTAAGAGCATTGAGGGGTCTTCCTAGTAGGTTTAGCCTATCAGCACTGGCCATCGAATTTGATGTTATGACTTTTATGTCAATCAGGCTTTTCCTGACTCTGCTGGAATGGAATGCATTACAAGTATCAGAAGTGCACTCCACATAGAGTTGTAACCATACCCCCAAAGGAAGCTGTCTGTAACACCATAGATTGGTCTACCTAACAGGTTCAACCTGTGATGCTGATCTGTATTGCCCACCTGATTTGGTGTTATGACTTCTGTGTCAGTCTTGTTGTTCCCATGTGGCCTAACACACTTTGTCTTCCCCTACAGTGGTTGATGTTGGTGTAATGACCCGCAACCTGTTATCACTTTTATCTCCTGGCTTTGGAATGGGACCAGTCACCATATGCTCAGTGGCTCACACACTCTTAAGTGACTGTGATATATTAGCTCTTGTCAAGTAAGTCAATGGCTAAATTAGCACTCTGACTGCGGGCTAAATGAAATTTATGTGCTTGTATTTGTGGAGTGCCTCCTTCGGACATGTAAGTGGTTTCTTCTCCCGTAGTGAGGTGTTGTTTATTTCCTCCCTACTTCCTGATTTCGCTACACTTCACATCCTGATCATAACACTCACATGTATAATGCACATTAAAACTCTATAATATTACTCCATCTCAATATTGATCCAGATAGGTTCTTTCCTGCAGTCTCCATCACCCATGAGAAGTGTAAACAGCCCGTTTTATTGTGTGCTTTTGTGTGGTTGGTGGGTTGTCATTAGCTTAATCCTGATTCCTGATTAGGAGAGTAAAAACGCAATGGGAACTTTGACTCCCTACCTAATTACAGGCTCTGATGTTTACCAGAGAAAAGGACAGTTTGCTCTCATCAAGTGGCAAGCCTTGCAATCAGCCAGCAGCTTTTTAATTAGGGAATCATTTGCTAGGCACCGGTTTGATTAGATTTGGCCCCGGCACCTTTCGCACTGCTCAATTTAATGTTGTGAAATACAGAGGGGAATGGGGGGAGATAGGGTGAGACGTGTGTGGGGAAGGGGTAATTCCTGGCATGCAGAAGGACACCTGCGATTAAGTCAGTTTTTTATGTCCCCTGCTGTTTTGTATTTGTCTAATTGAGATAGTCATTGTGATCGGAATTCAATAGCCTGTTATTGCCAGTGCAAATCCACATAGAGGACCGAGCACGCCCCCATTCTCATCGACGGGGCTGTAGTGGAGCAGGTTGAGAGCTTCAAGTTCCTTGGTGTCCACATCACCAACAAACTAACATGGTCCAAGCACACCAAGACATTTGTGAAGAGGGCATGACAAAACCTATTGCCCCTCAGGAGACTGAAAAGATTTGGCATGGGTCCTCAGATCATCAAAAGGGTCTACAGCTGCACAATTGAGAGCATCCTGACTGGTTGCATCACTGCCTGGTTTGGCAACTGCTCGGCCTCAGACCGCAAGGCACTACAGAAGGTAGTGCGTACGGCCCAGTACATCACTGGGGCCAAGCTTCCTGCCATCCAGGACCTCTATACCAGGCGGTGTCAGAGGAAGGCCCTAAAAATGGTCAAAGACTGCAGCCACCCTAGTCATAGACTGTTCTCTCTGCTACTGCACGGCAAGTGGTACCGGAGCGCCAAGTCTAGGTCCAAGAGGCTTCTAAACAGCTTCTACCCCCAAGCCATAAGACTCCTGAACAGCTAATCAAATGGCTACCCAGACTATTTGCATTGCCCCCCCCACCCCTCTTTTACGCTGCTACTCTCTGTTTATTATCTATGCATAGCCACTATACTAACTCTACCTACATGTACATTTTACCCCAATTACCTCGATTAACCGGTGCCCCCGCACATTGACTCGGTATCGGTAACCCCCTGTATATAGCCTCGCTATTGTTATTTTTACTGCTGCACTTTAATTATTTGTTACTTTATTTCGTATTATTTTATATTGTATTTTTGTGTGATTTTTTTTTGCCATTCTTTCTTAAAACTGCATTGTTGGTTAAGGGCTTGTAAGTAAGCATTTCACTGTAAGGTCTACACCTGTTGTATTCGGCGCATATGACAAATAACATTTGATTTGATTTGATTTGAAATCAGCTGCCAACTGGACCATGACTCCAAAACACCACTGGGGTGCTGTCCTGCAGGACTACTAGAGTTCTTTGTAAATAGATTATATCACAACCAACAAACCTTGCTGCCTTAATGCAGTACTCCTTGTCTGTCACTCACTGGGAGTCTACCTCACATGCTCACCTAGAGGGAGTTTACCTAATCAATAATGCTACCTCATATATTCAGAAATGGCTTCCTTCAGTGGTGTAGTAAGTGGAGGGAAAACACACGTAAACGCTGTTTATGCACCTTTTTTTATTTTGAACAAGCGCTTACCCACTGATCTCTGAAAAATACATTGAGAATATAGGGAGCGTTACTTTATTCACTGCGAATACCGATTAGCGTTTACCCACCTTTTTTGTTTTACCACTTCATCACTGGCTACTTTATTTGCTTACGGAAGCCCAAGGCAACAACAACAAAAACACGCAGACTCTTGGAATTATCTCGTCCGAATGACTTTTTTAATACCTTGTTTGGACGACTTAGTATCTCGTTTCAATATATATATATATATTTTTACTAAGTCGTTCAAATGAGATACCAAGTCGTCTGAACAAGTTACTAAGTCATTTGAATGGCTTATTATATTGTTCAAATGACTTAATTAGGCCTAATTTATTATGCAGTGCCAGTTGTGCTTGTGAGACCGTTGCTGCAGCCATTCAATCCCTGATTCCATCCATTGATATGATTATTCATTGACAGTTCTTTGATAGGGCTGCTTTTGAATGCCAGAGTATGTAAGTGGGCCAACAATATCTGATGGTTTTACCAATTTGACTGCAGATTCTGCTGCTTATCCACGTTGCTCCAAATGTCAAATTTTGTCCATGTTTTTTGACACCCTGGTTTGCTCCTCCTGCTCAGCATCATCCTTCCGAAGGTTGCATGTTCAATCGCAGTGGTAGATGCAGTTTTTTTTTCTTTATCCTATCCTAAACCTTAACCCTTAAAGCGGTAACCTGGAGTTGCTACATACCTTTTTTGACTTATAAATTAACATGTACCCATTGATTATTAAAGAATACAACGTATAAATGCCTCATGAGCTTAGCTTAACTGTCATACCACATCAGAACCCAAAATATAATCTTGTTTACTCAAATGTTTATAAACAAAGTAAATGTAAACAAAATGTTGCCTCAAAACATAACAAGAATATAAACGCAGCATGCAACAATTTCAAAGATTTTACATTTCATAAAAGGAAATCAGTCAATTTCAATAAATTAATGACTGGGAATACAGATATGCATCTGTTGGTCACAGATACCTTAAAAAAAAAAAGGTAGGGGCATGGATCAGAAAACCAGTCAGTAGCTGGTGTCCACCATTTGCCTCATGCAGCTTGACACATCTCCTTCACATAGAGTTGATCAGGCTGTTGATTGTGGCCTGTGGAATGTTGTCCCACTCCTCTTCAATGGCTGTGCGAAGTTGCTGGATATTAGTGGGAACTGGAACACGCTGTCGTACACGTCGATCCAGAACATCCCAAACATGCTCAATGGTTGACATATCTGATGAGTATGCAGGACATGGAAGAACTGGGACATTTTCAGTATCCAGGAATTGTGTACAGATCCTTGCGACATGGGGCTGTGCATTATCATGCTGAAACATGAGGTGAAGGCGGCAGATGAATGGCACGACAATGGGCCTCAGGATCTCGTCACGGTATCTCTGTGCATTCAAATTGTCATTGATAAAATGCAATTGCGTTTGTTGTCCGTAGCTTATGCCTGCCCATACCATAACCCCACCACCACCATGGGGCACTCTATTCACAACGTTGACATCAGCAAACCGCTCGCCCACACAACACCATACACACTGTCTGCCATCTGCCCAGTACAGTTGAAACCGGGATTCATCCATGAAGAGCACACTTCTCCAGCTTGCCAGTAGCCATCGAAGGTGAGCATTTGCCCACAGAAGTCGGTCACGACGCTGAACTGCAGTCAGGTCAACACTCCGGTGACGGCGACGAGCACCCTGATGAGCTTCCATGAGACGGTTTCTGACAGTTTGTGCAGACATTCTTCGGTTGTGCAAACTCACAACCAAACTCACAATCAGATGTTACACGTGGGCTGCGGTTGTGAGGTCGATTGGACATACTGCCAAATTCTCTAAAACAACGTTGGAGGCTGCTTATGGTAGATAAATTAACATTAAATTATTTGGCAACAGCTGTGGTGGACATTCCTGCAATCAGCATGCCAGTTGCACACTCCCTCAAAACTTGAGACATCTGTGGCACTGTGTTGTATGACAAAACTGTACATTTTATAGTTGCCTTTTATTGTCCCCAGCACAAGTTGCACCTATGTAATGAGCATGCTGTTTAATCCGTTTCTTTATATGCCACACCTGTCAGGTGGATGGATTATCTTGGCAAAGGAGAAATGCTCACTAACAGATATGTAAACAAATTTGTGCACAAAATTTGAGAGAAATAAGCTTTTTGTGGGTATGAAACATTTCTGGAATTGTTTATTTTAGCTCATGAAACATGGGACCAACACTTTACATGTTGGGTTTATATTTTTGTTCAGTATATAATGTTGATATGGATGTTCAGTCCTAGCATCCATAGCTATCTATGAATTTGAAAGTCGTTACATTTCTCCAGCCCCATCCCTCAGCCTTTTACCAAAACAGGGGTGGGAAGAACACTTTCTTATTGTTTCAACTGCTGATTTCCCCTTTAAATTAAGCATCTGGAATTAATGAAGTAAGATGCTGAGCAGGAGGCACAACCAAGCATGTCAAAAAGACTTCGAAATTTGACGTTTGGAGAAACATGGATACATGTCAGAATCTGAAGTCAAATTGGTAAAACCGTGAGATCTTGTTGGCCGACTTGCATGCTCTGGCATTCAAACACAGCCCTATCAAAGCACAACTGGCACTGCATAACAAATTAGGCCAAAAATAAATAAATACAATTAAGTCATTTGAACAAGATAATGAGTAATTCAAATGAGATACTAAGTCATCCAGATGAGGTAATTCCAAGAGTCTATTTTTGTATGTTTTTTTTTGCCTTGGGCTTCAGGGCTTCCGTATATGCTCAATAATGGTTGGGTAGATACATATGTGATGCAATATGAAAATGGTGCTGCTAACATGAAGCATTATTGCTGTGAAGTCAACATTGCCTGTTGTGGCTAGCCCCTTGATGTTTGACACGTTAATTAATGTAGAAGGTGATAATGTAAATGGATGATTTAACTCTTCAGGCTTTGTTAGATCACTGTATAAATTACAAGTTACCAATTACTTTGTACCTTGTATCGTCTTTGAAAGTTCTGTCATGTCTTCATTCAAATGAATGAAAACAGTATGGATGGTTACACTGCTTTTGTTGTACAGTTATAGTGTCCTGATTTGGTAAAGCAGGTGAATAGTACGTAATGTTGGGTGGCAGGTAGCCTAGCGGTTAGGGTGTTGGGCCAGCAACTGAAAGGTCACTGGTTTGAATACCTGAGCCGATAAGGTGAAACATCTGTTGATGTGTTCTTGAGCAAGGCACTTAACCCTAACTTGCTGTACTACTATAAATGACCCTGTAAAACAAATGTATTTGCTTTTAAGTTCTAACTGAAACTCTGTCAGGTAATTGGGATTTGGTAAAGCAGGTGACTATTACTGTATGTATGCTGTGAAGTTCTAACTAAAACTGTCAAGTAATTGGGGTTTGCTAAAGCAGGTGAATAATATGAGATTTGTTGTTAGTATTTGTTGTGATGTTCTGAGCAGAATAATTGGCATGAGAGTGGCAATTCTCCAGCTATCAATTATGCGTGAACAAATTGCTTGGTGTTCTCTCCCATTTTTTGCGCTCTTGCTGAGAATTAAGAGTCAGTAAGTGTAGCACTGAGTAAGTAGCCGATCTACGCCACCTTTTTTATAAAGGTGAGGTCCTCTGATAATTACCAAACACTATATCAACAATCTATAATAACAAAGGTTCTTTACCAACAGAGGTGGAGCATTGAAATAAAAATATGAGAATGAAGTTTCAAATAGAAACCCTTTTCTTTTTTCTGCAGTAGCATAGTTTCAGTTCGTAGATTCATTTAGAATTGTATAGCCTAATAATCATCAGAGCGCTCCACTTATGAATATAACACAATCTTCAGCGCTGTCGCTTGTACAGTCATTCTAGTACAATTTGTATCTTGATATAACAACAGCATACAAACAAAATGCATTGTTGAGGGAGACGTGCCACAGGTAGAAGGAGAGTGGATCCTGGCTGAACAGCACATACTTACGATTAGGCAACCAGGCTACCACACTGGAATTTGGACTAAAGACCCATTCACTGCTTTCGTCTTCCCCAGGCACGCCTACCTGTACACATGTAAAAGCAATCTGCTGGCACAGGGAAACACTGGCAAACCCCACCCCACAATAACGAGACGCACCTGGGCGCAATCACAGTTAGGTGACTCATGTCACATAAGGATTTCACTAAACCCAAAAATGTGAATTTCAAAAGAGGCTGCAGTTTAGATGCTTCATGATTATAAATCCCATGCTAAAGCTTTGAATATTAAATGTGGAATATGTTACATTGAATAATCTAAGACTCACAGTTTTGTCTGATGTATTAGCTTACCAGCCCACTCACAACGAATAGGCTTGTTATGATTTTCTACAGAATATCTCCATATTTTGTAATATTTTGGACTGGGATTTAAGTTTTAAAATTGCTATAACTTAAAGGGGTAACTTATCCAATAATTATGGTTATGCAATGTAATAGAGCTCTGATATTTTGTCTCTGGTTTCTCTTACAGCTTCATTCCAACTCAGACAAAGGGGATGGCTCCGTAAGGTACATTCTGAGCGGGGATGGCGCTGGGAGTATATTCACCATCAATGAGATCACAGGAGATATTCATGCAACTGAGAGCCTGGACCGGGAGAGGAAAGCACACTACGTCCTCCACGCACAAGCCTTCGACCGCAACACCGAAAAGCCCCTGGAACCAAAGTCGGAATTCATCATCAAAGTCCAGGACATCAATGATAATGCCCCCAAATTTCCAGATGGTCCCTTTGTAGCGGCTGTGCCTGAGATGTCTCAAGTGGGTAAGGATAGCCCATTTATTTGCTACCTGCTTCCAATAAGTTTACTTGACTTTACAGTCTACAAACACTAGATAAAAGACTTGGTGGCCATGTTGGCTTTGTTGGAGTGTGTCCTTTATCTAGGAATGTGTTTTACCCATAACATATCTTACATTCATATTTACAACATGTTATTTAAATCATTGGAATCTTAAGAAATGGATTGCGAATCGAAAACATCTGGCACAAGACCTTAGTGTTTAACGCATTCTAAAAGCTTTTACCCGACTATTAAAACCACTGACCCTGTTCCACTACTAAATCCATTGTTAAAAGCCCATACATAGTTGTGTACTGTACATGTACAACAAAGGATGATAAAAACATGCAACATGTTTCGTTTTATACCTTACCTTCTGTTGTTTCCTCTCGTTTCATTTCCATTTTCATATTTTCGCATGCCAGTGGATTCTTCCCTCCTTTCTCTCTCTGTTATTTGTGATGATTGGTCTATCAATGCCAGTTTTTGTGTTCTTTGAGCCGTTATCCTCCTCTCTGTCCACATTCACCCATTTTTGTGTTTATCTTTTTGAGCTTCTTAGGTGCTTTTGAAAAATGACAAAGTGGTGGCCTGTGGTGGTCTAGCGAATAGGGCCGGTGCCTTCAGTGGGCTTGAACAGCTTTTCCAGTTCGCTCAGTGTACTGTATAGACCTGCACTGTAAACCCCAATGTGATGTCATAACTCAAAACTTTTGAGGAAACCTGTTGCACTAAATATATCTGAGTACAGTTACTTAAAGAGATTTTGTAGTCATTACTCAAACCGATAGTCACTGTGACCATAAATGGGGTCCAGATTTGAGTTTTATCAGCTTGAAAATGTTGAGTTACGACCCCACTAAGCCATGCCTCCAAAATAAATACATTCCCAATGTGAATTCCCTTTTCGAGTGAATTGTGGTTATCACCCATGACTGTATTTGTTAGTGACAGATATGGTTGATGAATTCATTCATTTTCAGTCCTGTGGCCTTGAAGTGAGTTCCTAAGTGAATGTTATCATCATAATTAAACAATAGCAGTGTACCGATGCCTGTATCACTTTATCAGAAGCACGTGATCAATGACTTTGTTTAATCGAACAACCACCTGATTGGTTTGGTATTGGTTTGGTAGAAGATAAAGGCTATGCTGCGCACGTGCGATGGGGTGTGGGACGTCATCTATAATAATTGGGCTGCTATAAATGATTTTGACCAGCAGGTGCCACTAGTGTACACTGTGTTAATCAAAGCCTTGAATAATGAACCTATTTTTGACATAATTGGCTAGAAAACCTCAATGCTGAAGCTTTGTTTCCCCATCACTACCTTTGTACAAAAGTATGTATGTATGTGTGTGTATATATATATATATATATGTATGTATGTGTGTGATATATATATTATATATATATATATATATACAGTGGGGAGAACAAGTATTTGATACACTGCCGATTTTGCAGGTTTTCCTACTTACAAAGCATGTAGAAGTCTGTAATTTTTATCATAGGTACACTTCAACTGTGAGAGACAGAATCTAAAACAAAAATCCAGAAAATCACATTGTATGATTTTTAAGTAATTAATTTGCATTTTATTGCATGACATAAGTATTTGATACATCAGAAAAGCAGAAGTTAATATGTGGTACAGAAACCTTTGTTTGCAATTACAAAGATCATACGTTTCCTGTAGGTCTTGACCAGGTTTGCACACACTGCAGCAGGGATTTTGGCCCACTCCTCCATACAGACCATCTCCAGATCCTTCAGGTTTCGGGGCTGTCGCTGGGCAATACAGACTTTCAGCTCCCTCCAAAGATTTTCTATTGGGTTCAGGTCTGGAGACTGGCTAGGCCACTCCAGGACCTTGAGATGCTTCTTACGGAGCCACTCCTTAGTTGCCCTGGCTGTGTGTTTCGGGTCGTTGTCATGCTGGAAGACCCAGCCACGACCCATCTTCAATGCTCTTACTGAGGGAAGGAGGTTGTTGGCCAAGATCTCATGATACATGGCTCCATCCATCCTCCCCTCAATACGGTGCAGTCGTTCTGTCCCCTTTGCAAAAAAGCATCCACAAAGAATGATGTTTCCACCTCCATGCTTCACGGTTGGGATGGTGTTCTTGGGGTTGTACTCATCCTTCTTCTTCCTCCAAACACGGCGAGTGGAGTTTAGACCAAAAAGCTCTATTTTTTCTCATCAGACCACATGACCTTCTCCCATTCCTCCTCTGGATCATCCAGATGGTCATTGGCAAACTTCAGACGGGCCTGGACATGTGCTGGCTTGAGCAGGGGGACCTTACGTGCGCTGCAGGATTTTAATCCATGACGGCGTAGTGTGTTACTAATGGTTTTCTTTTGAGACTGTGGTCCCAGTTCTCTTCAGGTCATTGACCAGGTCCTGCCGTGTAGTTCTGGGCTGATCCCTCACCTTCCTCATGATCATTGATGCCCCACGAGGTGAGATCTTGCATGGAGCCCCAGACCGAGGGTGATTGACCGTCATCTTGAACTTCTTCCATTTTCTAATAATTGCCTTCTCACCAAGCTGCTTGCCTATTGTCCTGTAGCCCATCCCAGCCTTGTGCAGGTCTACAATTTTATCCCTAATGTCCTTACACAGCTCTCTGGTCTTGGCCATTGTGGAGAGGTTGGAGTATGTTTGATTGAGTGTGTGGACAGGTGTCTTTTATACAGGTAACGAGTTCAAACAGGTGCAGTTAATACAGGTAATGAGTGGAGAACAGGAGAGCTTCTTAAAGAAAAACTAACAGCTCTGTGAGAGACGGAATTCTTACTGGTTGGTAGGTGATCAAATACTTATGTCATGCAATAAAATGCAAATTAATTACTTAAAAATCATACAATGTGATTTTCTGGATTTTTGTTTTAGATTCCGTCTCTCACAGTTGAAGTGTACCTAGGATAAAAATTACAGACCTCTACATGCTTTGTAAGTAGGAAAACCTGCAAAATCGGCAGTGTATCAAATACTTGTTCTCCCCACTGTGTATATATATATATACACAATGGGGGGGAAAAGTATTTAGTCAGCCACCAATTGTGCAAGTTCTCCCACTTAAAAAGATGAGAGAGGCCTGTAATTTTCATCATAGGTACACGTCAACTATGACAGACAAAATGAGAAAAAAAATCCGGAAAATCACATTGTAGGATTTTTAATGAATTTATTTGCAAATTATGGTGGAAAATAAGTATTTGGTCACCTACAAACAAGCAAGACTTCTGGCTCTCACAGACCTGTAACTTCTTCTTTAAGAGGCTCCTCTGTCCCCCACTCGTTACCTGTATTAATGGCACCTGTTTGAACTTGTTATCAGTATAAAAGACACCTGTCCACAACCTCAAACAGTCACACTCCAAACTCCACTATGGCCAAGACCAAAGAGCTGTCAAAGGATACCAGAAACAAATTGTACACCTGCACCCGGCTGGGAAGACTGAATCTGCAATAGGTAAGCAGCTTGGTTTGAAGAAATCAACTGTGGGAGCAATTATTAGGAAATGGAAGACATACAAGACCACTGATAATCTCCCTCGATCTGGGGCTCCACGCAAGATGTCACCCCGTGGGGTCAAAATGATCACAAGAACGGTGAGCAAAAATCCCAGAACCACACGGGGGGACCTAGTGAATGACCTGCAGAGAGCTGGGACCAAAGTAACAAAGCCTACCATCAGTAACACACTACGCCACCAGGGACTCAAATCCTGCAGTGCCAGACGTGTCCCCCTGCTTAAGCCAGTACATGTCCAGGCCCGTCTGAAGTTTGCTAGAGTGCATTTGGATGATCCAGAAGAGGATTGGGAGAATGTCATATGGTCAGATGAAACCAAAATAGAACTTTTTGGTAAAAACTCAACTCGTCGTGTTTGGAGGACAAAGAATGCTGAGTTGCATCCAAAGAACACCATACCTACTGTGAAGCATGGGGGTGGAAACATCATGCTTTGGGGCTGTTTTTCTGCAAAGG
This sequence comes from Coregonus clupeaformis, assembly GCF_020615455.1. NCBI lineage: Eukaryota > Metazoa > Chordata > Actinopteri > Salmoniformes > Salmonidae > Coregonus > Coregonus clupeaformis. Next base: position 23,585,558 of record NC_059225.1, on the reverse strand, counting down.
GACCAGGACGACTGATCCGTGTAAAGGAAAGAATGAATGGGGCCATGTATCGTAAGATTTTGAGTGAAAACCTCCTTCCATCAGCAAGTGCATTGAAGATTAAACGTTGCTGGGTCTTTCAGCATGACAATGATCCCAAACACACCGCCCGGGCAACGAAGGAGTGGCTTCGTAAGAAGCATTTCAAGGTCCTGGAGTGGCCTAGCCAGTCTCCAGATCTCAACCCCATAGAAAATCTTTGGAGGGAGTTGAAAGTCCGAGTTGCCCAGCGACAGCCCCAAAACATCACTGCTCTAGAGGAGATCTGCATGGAGGAATGGGCCAAAATACCAGCAACAGTGTGTGAAAACCTTGTGAAGACTTACAGAAAATGTTTGACCTGTGTCATTGCCAACAAAGAGTATATAACAAAGTATTGAGAAACTTTTGTTATTGACCAAATACTTATTTTCCACCATAATTTGCAAATAAATTCATTAAAAATCCTACAATGTGATTTTCTGGATTTTTCTTCCTCATTTTGTCTGTCATAGTTGACGTGTACCTATGATGAAAATTACAGGCCTCTCTCATCTTTTTAAGTGGGAGAACTTGAACAATTGGTGGCTGACTAAATACTTTTTCCCCCCCACTGTGTATGTATGTACAGTGGGGAAAAAAAAGTATTTAGTCAGCCACCAATTGTGCAAGTTCTCCCACTTAAAAAGATGAGAGAGGCCTGTGATTTTTCATCATAGGTACACGTCAACTATGACAGACATAATGAGAAAAAAAATCCAGAAAATCACATTGTAGGATTTTTTATGAATTTATTTGCAAATTATGGTGGAAAATAAGTATTTGGTCAATAACAAAAAGTTTCTCAATACTTTGTTATATACCCTTTGTTGGCAATGACACAGGTCAAACGTTTTCTGTAAGTCTTCACAAGGTTTTCACACACTGTTGCTGGTATTTTGGCCCATTCCTCCATGCAGATCTCCTCTAGAGCAGTGATGTTTTGGGGCTGTCGCTGAGCAACACGGACTTTCAACTCCCTCCAAATATTTTCTATGGGGTTGAGATCTGGAGACTGGCTAGGCCACTCCAGGACCTTGAAATGCTTCTTACGAAGCCACTCTCCGTTACCCAGGCAGGTGTTTGGGATCATTGTCATGCTGAAGGACCCAGCCACGTTTCATCTTCAATGCCCTTGCTGATGGAAGGAGGTTTTCATTCAAAATCTCACAATACATGGCCCCATTCATTCTTTCCTTTACACGGATCAGTCGTCCTGGTCCCTTAGCAGAAAAACAGCCCCAAAGCATGATGTTTCCACCCCCATGCTTCACAGTAGGTATGGTGTTCTTTGGATGCAACTCAGCATTCTTTGTCCTCCAAACACGACGAGTTGAGTTTTTACCAAAAAGTTCTATTTTGGTTTAATCTGACCATATGACATTCTCCCAATCCTCTTCTGGATCATCCAAAAGCACTCTAGCAAACTTCAGACGGGCCTGGACATGTACTGGCTTAAGCAGGGGGACACGTCTGGCACTGCAGGATTTGAGTCCCTGACGGCGTAGTGTGTTACTGATGGTAGGCTTTGTTACTTTGGTCCCAGCTCTCTGCAGGTCATTCACTAGGTCCCCCTGTGTGGTTCTGGGATTTTTGCTCACCGTTCTTGTGATCATTTTGACCCCACGGGGTGAGAACTTGCGTGGAGCCCCAGATCGAGGGAGATTATCAGTGGTCTTGTATGTCTTCCATTTCCTAATAATTGCTCCCACAGTTGATTTCTTCAAACCAAGCTGCTTACCTATTGCAGATTCAGTCTTCCCAGCCTGGTGCAGGTCTACAATTTTGTTTCTGGTGTCCTTTGACAGCTCTTTGGTCTTGGCCATAGTGGAGTTTGGAGTGTGACTGTTTGAGGTTGTGGACAGGTGTCTTTTATACTGATAACAAGTTCAAACAGGTGCCATTAATACAAGTAACGAGTGGAGGACAGAGGAGCCTCTTAAAGAATAAGTTACAGGTCTGTGAGAGCCAGAAATCTTGCTTGTTTGTAGGTGACCAAATACTTATTTTCCACCATAATTTGCAAATAAATTCATTAAAAATCCTACAATGTGATTTTCTGAATTTTTTTTCCTCAATTTGTCTGCCATAGTTGACATGTACCTATGATGAAAATTACAGGCCTCTCTCATCTTTTTTAAGTGGGAGAACTTGCACAATTGGTGGCTGACTAAATACTTTTTTCCCCACTGTATGTGTGTTTATATATATATATATATATATATATATATATATATATATATATATATATATATATATATATATATATATACATACAGCTCCTGAAAAAATTAAGAGACCACTGCACATTTTTCTTAAATCAGCATCTCTACATGTATGACAGCCATTCCATTCCAGTGTCTGTTGAATTCCAACACAGGCACACCTCATTCTACTGAATTAGGTACTGATTAGGTGATCACTTGAATCAAATCTTATTTAACGAGGAAAAGTATAAAAACCACTGCTGTGGTCATCACTATCCTCTTGCAATAGGACCAGCTGGATGGCAAAAACAGTCCTAATAGTACCTCAAAAGTAATATTAATCAAAAATTAACTATTAACCATGCCAAAAGAGTTGACAAGGAAAGTTTTGAGTGAGGAAAACAAGGGTTCAATTCTGGCTTTACTGGCAGAGGGATACAGTGAGCGTCAGGTTGCTTCCATCCTTAAAATTTCAATGACGGCGGTTCATAAGAACAAGTTCAAGCAGCAGACATTGGGGACAACAAAGCTACAGACTGGCAGAGGGCGAAAACGACTACTGACCGGGATGACCGCCAACTCATTCAAATGTCACTCAACAACCATAGGATGACATCAAGTGACCTACAAAAAGAATGGCAAACGGCAGCTGGGGTGAAGTGCACGGCGAGGACGGTTCAAAACAGGCTCCTAGGGGCAGGGCTGAAGTCGTGCAAAGCTAGAAAAAAGCCCTTCATCAATGAGAAGCAAAGAAGAGCCAGACTGAGGTTTGCAAAAGACCATAAGGAATGGACTGTAGAGGACTGGAGTAAGGTAATCTTCTCTGATGAGTCCAATTTTCAGCTTTGCCCAACACCTGGTCGTCTAATGGTTAGACGGAGACCTGGAGAGGCCTACAAGCCACAGTGTCTCGCACCCACTGTGAAATTTGGTGGAGGATCGGTGATGATCTGGGGGTGCTTCAGCAATGCTGGAATCGGGAAGATTTGTCTTTGTGAAGGACGCATGAATCAAGCCACGTACAAGGTTGTCCTGGAAGAACTTGCTTCCTTTTGCTCTGACATTGTTCCCCAACTCTGAGGATAGTTTTTTCCAGCAGGACAATGTGCCATGCCACACAGCCAGGTCAATCAAGGTGTGGATGGAGGACCACCAGATCAAGACCCTGTCATGGCCAGCCCAATCATTTTATTATTTGACTCAGTTGAGGAAAATCCACGGGTCTCAAAAGTTTCCCTGTTTCCTGGAAAAACATTGCCAACCAGCCAGGTAGCTAGTCTCTACAACATGTAGCATCAATCAACATTGATGACCCAAGGGGAATAATCAAGGACCACGATGGGGAAAATAATTAAAAATTTTCTCTCCCTCCCGCCCCCTCCTTTTGCTTGTGTCCATTAAAGCCAATCCTCTTCGACCTGCTGGCATCTGTGGCATCAAATCGGCTGTAACAATCAACTGTCCTAACACTCCACAGCACTAATTCTCCTGAGTTTGTCAATACCTGCTCTCTCCTCGCCCAGGAATTGGCTGTCTGGGAGTGTGGCAGCTAATTGCCTGTGGTGTTGCTTTTTGCTGTCTAAATTGATTAGCTGGGCATATGCCAGAGTACTCCAACATTACCATTTCATTTCTCAGAATTGAACTGCAGAAAAATTATATTGGGCGTTTTAGATGAAAGGGGTATCAATTTTCTGCTCATCTTCTCGACTCTGATCTCTGGCAGACACTCCTGCTTGAACATTTTTAAATGGACATCAGAAGGTGTGCATTTATCTATATATTTTTTGTTGTTGCGCTCTCTCTTTTGTGTATGTCTACCCTCAGCTGGCTAGAATCCTGTTTAATTGGTATAAAAAAACAAGACAGAACATTAAAAGTATTTTCATATGATAAATGTGGAATGGTGACAATCATTGGGAGTAACTGAAATTATATTTGTTTTGTTCTAGAACGTTTAGATATAAAAAGGAATTCAAGGTCCCAATATAAAAGATGGCACACACATTTCAATCCTCTACCCTCTTCCTCAATCTAAACCCTTGGCAAGTGAGAAAGGGGGATCCCAATAGGTGCTGTCACCCATCATAAAATTCAGATCAATTCTACCCCATGGGAGCTGGCAAGAAGAAAGTAATTTTGTCTACGATTAAGTGGTTTTACATTTCTTCAATCCATATTACATAACTCATTTTATCGAGATGCAGTTTTACAAGGGGATTTATATTTCAGTTTCTACCTGTCTGTTGCGCTAGGATTACCCCTCTGTCTTCTGAGACAGTCATCAGTCTAAAAGGTTCAAGAAGTATTGGCTTAGCACTTACTGCTTTTGTTAAACTTTTCATAATACACTGTTTCCAAGTTTGGAACAACAACGGGCAGTACAATAGTTTTAAGGTGAGACAAATATAAATCCGTTTGCCAAACCACAGTTGATATTATGTTGTAATATACCAAAAACAAACTGGTGGTTGTCTCAAACATCATACAATTTCTAATCATACAATTGTAATCCGCTAGGCAGATTCAAAGCACTCTGTGCTCAGTCGATAAACTACCCCATGAAATGGAATTGTTTTCAAACAGACATTGCCATCCATTAAAAGAAGAGTTTGGGAAACGTTGGGAAACAACATATGTGGTAGTAATGCTGAATTGGCTGAGGGTGGACAGTCTCTCTCTCTTTTTGCTGTGTGATTTTCACTGAAAATGAATTTAAAAAATACTCTGGTCTGTTGTAATCCTATTTCCGATGGTCAGCTTGAGCTCTCAAAACTGTATTAAATGGTTTGTGGTCCCTGCAATAAGTCAACAGCAGACAGTGTAGATTGATGGATTGAAACCAATGGGAGGTAATGAAAGTGAGCAGGGACGAGCCAGGGATAATGCTGCGTTCGTAACTGTAGGACGTGGGAATTTACGAGTTGTGAAGTCGTAAATACCAGTTGGATGCATTCACATGCTTTGAACTCATTAAGAAAGACCGATTGACTAATGGTCATCAAGCTGCGTAAACCATAAACTAAAAGTACAGCTATCAAGCTTGTACACAAATTAGTGTTAAAATACATATTAATAGATCACTTTTCATGAATGTTTTGTTGCATTTAAATGCCGAAAATGCTGTTGTCGAGGTCATTTTCTTAGTAGGTGACATCAGAGGTCAGCATGTGGGAGAAGTGGGAGCTCAGGATGATGGACGAGTTTCCCACTAGTAATTACCATTTGGAGGGCCATTAAATCATTCCCAGACGTACAGTGAGGGAAAAAAGTATTTGACCCCCTCTCAATCAGAAAGATTTCTGGCTCCCAGGTGTCTTTTATACAGGTAATGAGCTGAGATTAGGAGCACACTCTTAAAGGGAGTGCGCCTTATCTCAGCTTGTTACCTGTATAAAAGACACCTGTCCACAGAAGCAATCAATCAATCAGATTCCAAACTCTCCACCATGGCCAAGACCAAAGAGCTCTCCAAGGATGTCAGGGACAAGATTGTAGACCTACACAAGGCTGGAATGGGCTACAAGACCATCGCCAAGCAGCTTGGTGAGAAGGTGACAACAGTTGGTGCGATTATTCGCAAATGGAAGAAACACAAAAGAACTGTCAATCTCCCTCGGCCTGGAGCTCCATGCAACATCTCACCTCGTGGATTTGCAATGATCATGAGAACGGTGAGGAATCAGCCCAGAACTACACGGGAGGATCTTGTCAATGATCTCAAGGCAGCTGGGACCATAGTCACCAAGAAAACAATTGGTAATACACTACGCCGTGAAGGACTGAAATCCTGCAGCGCCCACAAGGTCCCCCTGCTCAAGAAAGCACATATACAGGCCCGTCTGAAGTTTGCCAATGAACATCTGAATGATTCAGAGGAGAACTGGGTGAAAGTGTTGTGGTCAGATGAGACCAAACTGGAGCTCTTTGGCATCAACTCAACTCGCCGTGTTTGGAGGAGGAGGAATGCTGCCTATGACCCCAAGAACACCATCCCCACCGTCAAACATGGAGGTGGAAACATTATGCTTTGGGGGGTGTTTTTCTGCTAAGGGGACAGGACAACTTCACCGCATCAAAGGGACGATGGACGGGGCCATGTACCGTCAAATCTTGGGTGAGAACCTCCTTCCCTCAGCCAGGGCATTGAAAATGGGTCGTGGATGGGTATTGCAGCATGACAATGACCCAAAACACACGGCCAAGGCAACAAAGGAGTGGCTCAAGAAGAAGCACATTAAGGTCCTGGAGTGGCCTAGCCAGTCTCCAGACCTTAATCCCATAGAAAATCTGTGGAGGTAGCTGAAGGTTCGAGTTGCCAAATGTCAGCCTCGAAACCTTAATGACTTGGAGAAGATCTGCAAAGAGTAGTGGGACAAAATCCCTCCTGAGATGTGTGCAAACCTGGTGGCCAACTACAAGAAACGTCTGACCTCTGATTGCCAACAAAAGTTTTGCCACCAAGTACTAAGTCATGTTTTGCAGAGGGGTCAAATACTTATTTCCCTCATTAAAATGCAAATCATTTATAACATTTTTGACATGCGTTTTTCTGGATTTTTTTGTTGTTATTCTGTCTCTCACTGTTCAAAGAAACCTACCATTAAAATTATAGACTGATCATTTCTTTGTCAGTGGGCAAATGTACAAAATCAGCAGGAGATCAAATACTTTTTTCCCCTCACTGTATGTGATAAATTCCCACTTGGTTATGAATGCAGCATCACAATAAGATGAGACATGTGACATGGGTTCTAAAGGTCTCGAACAGTCATTCTGATTCCCATGTAAAATAGCCTTTTGAATGACCAAAACATCACCAATAATATTTTTCCAGCTAGAAATGATCAGAATTTTGGAAAAGTACAACTCAAACAACATTGAAGTCTGAGAAAACAGGGAGTCTGAAAAAACAGGCTGAGAGGCGGGGAGCTCACCTAGACGGACAGTTATTTGAAAACACCTATGTCAAGCAACATGAACACAGTGAGTAGTGTTGCGGTGAGATCATCTCAAGCTAATTTGCTGATACGCAAAGAAACTCAAACAACATTTGAACATTGCATGCAACATCCAATCCTGTCATGCATCACATTATGGTTTCACAAATTATTTATGAATTGTCAGCACTGTTTTATCGGGCTAGCTAGTTCATCTTGCACTATTAGAGTTGACACTGGACAGGGTGATGTCTGGGTACACTTCATATGATATCATGACTATCAATGATGTCAAAAAGTTTGTATGAAGCTTCTTTTTCTGTGGGGGTTTTCAGCAATTGTCATCCAATGCTCTTGTATGAATATTCTGTTTGGCATGTCTCATGATGTAATGACATGACAACTGCGTCAGAGTTTTAGGCAACCCTTCCCCTGATTTTGTTCCACGCTGGCTGAATACTTAGCTAGCCAGTAACTTGCAAACACCAGACACAGATGAAAGCAGAAACCTATCAGTATCTTTGCCTTAGATGAATAGGGCAAACCTCTAATTATACTGAAAATAAATATAAACTCAACATGCAACAATTTCAACAATTTTACTGAGTTAGAGTTCATATGAGGAAATCAGTCAATTTAAATAAATGTTATAGGCCCTAATCTTTGGATATCATGACTGGGCAGGGGCACAGCCATGGGTGGGCCTGGGAGGGCATAGACCCACCCACTGAATGAGAATGAGTTTCTCCCCACAAAAGGGATTTATTAAAGACAGAAATACTCCTCAATTTCATCAGCTGTCCGGGTGGCTGGTCTCAGACAATTCTGCAGGTAAAGAAGCCGGATGTGGAGGTCCTGGGCTGGCATGGTTACACGTGGTCTGCAGTTGTGAGGCCCGTTGGACGTACTGCCAAAATTCTCTAAAATGACGTTGGAGGCAGCTTATGGTAGAGAAATTAACATTTAATTATCTGGCAACAGCTCTGATGGACATTCCTGCAGTCAGCATGCCAATTGCAAGCTCCCTCAAAACTTGAGACATCTGTGGCATTGTGTTGTGTGACAAAACTGCACATTGTAGAGTGGCCATTTATTGTGTAATGATTATGCTGTTTAATCAGCTTCTTGATATACCACACCTGTCAGGTGGATGGATTATCTTGGCAAAGGAGAAATGCTCACTAACAGGGATGTAAACAAACAATTTAGAGAAATACGCTTTTTTTTGCATATGGAACATTTCTGGGATATTTTTATTTCAGCTAATGAAACATTGGACCAACACTTTACATGTTGCATTTATTTACAGAGCTATGTAAACCACGCCTCTCTGCGAAGACTCCCTTCTGCAATGTTGGTTACAAGGCAGTACTTATTTAAATTAGCTAAGAGAATAAAATGTAACGTCACAAAATGCCCTCAATAATCCCGCCTCCTGAATCCAAGAGTTTGACAGTAACTTTATGATAAAGTTTATCAATGTAGAAGAAATAGTCATATTTCATACGTTGGTTGTCATACTTTGATCTGTTTTCATCCAAATATCATAAAGAAACATGATTTTGACTGTACGGGACCTTTTTTTAAGAGGGAAAAAATAATTTACCTTTTGGGTTGAGCCAAAAAACATGTATCACGAAAGCTATATATTCCTTATGTTGGGCAAGTTACTGTACTGTAGTAGGCTAGCATTACTGGACACACATTTTACTTAAAAACCTCTTAAGGATTGGACCCTTATTTTTCAATTTCCGCCTAAAATGACAACTCTAACTGCCTGTAGCTCAGGACCTGAAGCAAGGATATGCATGTTCTTGATACTATTTGAAAAGAAACACTTTGACATTTGTGGAAATGTGAAATTCATGTAGGGGAATATAACACATTAGATCTGGTAAAAGATAATACAAACCAAAAAAAAACATGCGTTTTCTATTTAGTTTTTTGTTCCATCTGTGAAATGCAAGAGAAGGCCGCAATATAATATTGCAGTTTAGGCGCAATTTAGATTTTGGCCACTAGATGGCAGCAGTGTGTGCAAATGTTCAGATTGATCCAGTGAAGCATTGCAATACTGGACTATTTTGTATCAAGTCTGCCCAAATGTGCCAAATTGGTCAATTGATACATGTAAGTACATAACTATAGAGAACATACATTTTGTATTACCACATAATTTTTCTAAATTTACACAGTCCCAGGAATGTCATACATGATGGATCATTAGCTTATACACTAACTTTCACACATCTAGATGGCCGGGCAGGGTGGGTGTGTAGCCAGAGACAGCAGGGGTTCAAACATTTGAACCTTGGAATATAAAAATGGATTTTATCAAACAAAACTATGCTACATTTAATCTCTGGGACCCTTAGGATGACAAATCAGAGCAAGATTACCGAAGGTAAGTAAATGATTTACCTTCAGCGGTGAATGTATCAAACCAGTTGCCGTGATACGGTTTTTGTTGTTGTGCACTCTCCTCAAACAATAGCATGGTATTTTTTCACTGTAATAGCTACTGTAAATTGGACAGTGCAGTTAGATTAACAATAATCTAAGCTTTCTGCCCATATTAGACATGTCTATGTCCTGGAAAGTTTGCTGTTACTTACAACAGTCATGCTAATCACATTAGCGCACGTTAGCTCAACCGTCCCATATACGGGACACCGATCCCGTAGAGGTTAATAACTTGAGACTCCTGAATGCAATAACCAATTGGACATTTAAAAACGATGATAGTATCATATGTCTAGTCTTACCTTAAGGGTTTGATCAGTAAAGAAATCCCAAAGGTAACCATTCTGTGTCCTGAAACTATTACTACCTCAATTTAATATGTTCCTCAATATTAAAACAAATCCTGTATGAATTAAAGGTACTCATGAAAACATGCATACTCATAAGTATCACATGTCCATAAGAAAGCTTGATTTTGATCTTTTTTTCTTTTTACATTATATTTTCAGGTACTTCTGTATATCAAGTTACTGCTTTGGACGCTGATGACCCCACCTATGGAAATAGTGCCCGAGTTGTCTACAGTATTCTCCAAGGACAGCCATATTTCTCGATTGACCCGAAAACTGGTAAGACACAACAATGTACACATTATCAACTTACTTTGACTGAATGCAGTGCTGGTTTAATTGCTGTTATGAAATATAATCAACGTACAATATTTATACATAGTATACTATCGTCGGCTATGCAGTGATTTTTATTTATTACTTTTTTATTCATACTTCTGAAATGTCTCTCCGGAAATGTCTCTACAATGGCACCTTGGGCAAATGACATACACTACCGGTAATGATAGAAACTATCTCTGAGATGTAAGCATACTACAGCTATAGAGTACCACAGTATGAGTCATAATACCCATAAAGCCTAGCGGTCAAACAAGGAAATGGTTCCAATTGTTTTTACACCATTTTTCCCATAGGGTATTTTAGAAACACTTAAAATAAGGTCTGTTTCATGTAGGCTTACCCTGGCGTGACGTTTTGATAACCGTGTAAATCTCTCCATGACAAGGTGACTTTTATCAATATATTCGCCTCAATATCAATATTAACGCTAATTAGCTGTTAATGTGGCTATCATAAAGAACTACAAATGCCATGATGATCTGGACCAGAGGCAAAGGTAAGAATCTCTGGATTAACTATCTAATTAGCTAAATTACTGTGTTCAAAACAACTGGGAACTCGGAAATCTCTGACTTCTGATTTCAGTGCATTCAAGACAACTGGGAACTCTGAATTTTTTTTATCCAACTGGGGAAAGCGCCGACTTTCCGACCTAAAGTTCACTGACATCATGATTTGACCTCGTTTTGTCTGAGTTCCCAGTTGTCTTGAAAGCACCATGACCATCAGATGAAGGTACCATCAGTCTAGTAAAATAAAAAAGCTATTTCAATTTAAACTCCGCTGTAGCTCGCAAGTGCTACACCAAATGATCTATTTTGTTATCAAAGCTTGAGTTTTGAAATATAATATGGTCTGAGAAGAACAATATTGGCAGGCCAGGCATATAGCCAATATGCTGTGATAATGTATTAGGCCTACTGCACAAACCTCATTCCTACAGAACTGTTTTATTAGGTTAATGTTACATTTTTTAAGTCATGTTTTAAAATAAATCTGAGCGGTAGATCTCGGCTTGCTTTTTGACTGCAAAAGTGATCTTGACTCAGAAAAGGTTGGTGACCACTGCTTTAAGGTATTGTTCACCACCTTATTTACTCTCCTTTGTATTAGATGCTCTCTCTCTCTAAGCTATTGTCAGTGTTGAATTATTATTATTTTTTAAATATAAAGAGGTTTAAAACTGTTTCACTGTTTTCAAAAATGCATATTTTGTTTTAGCTGTCCTTACATGATTCTATAAAATATTTAATGTGAATGGCAAAGTGCAAGTGCACACAATACTTCTGTGTCTGTGTAATCTTATTATTATTGTTATTCTGCACCAAGCATATGTAATGGTAATTTTTACCCATATGCAGCAGTATGCTCTTGGTCATATATCCGATCGGTTGTTTCGCTCGGGCTGACTCTGCATTTTGTCTGCATTGTAATTCAGCATGAGGCATGGAGGGAGGTGCAGGGATGTGTGTGTGTGTGTGGCACAGGTGTGCCAAGCTTGCAGCGTCATACCCAAGAAGACTCAAGGCTGTAATTGCTGCCAAAGGTGCTTCGTCAAAGTACTGATTAAAGGGTCTGAATACTTATACTTATAATATAATTATATTTGCAAACATTTCTAAAAACCTGTTTTGCTTTGTCATTATGTGGTATTGTGTGTAGATTGATGAGGGGGGAAAAAACTAATCAATTTTAGAATAAGGCTGTAACAAAATGTGGAAAAAGTCAAGGCGTCTTTATACTTTCCGAATGCACTGTGTCTGCACGCTGTTGGCTAGAGAGCACGTGCCAATACCAGAGTGGGTGTACTCGCTATAAAACACAACATTTTTGGTGAGAAAACCATCAGTGAAGTTGAAAATGTGATTGAAACCCATTTAACTTGTATTGAAACCCATTTAACTGGTTAATTTAACTGCAAAATGTATTTTTACGTGCAATATGTCATCACACACAGCTTTTTACCTGCAACAAGTCAATTAGATGAAAACCCATCTCTAATGTTTTTGTTTTTTATGCAGATTTTAGAATAATTGAATGAAAATCGGTCGCCAATTGGATGGAAACTTAGCTACTTTGAATTTGTATTGTGATGGTCAGTAAAAGAAGTGTCATAAAGAGCACATGTTCAACTTAATAAATTGGTTTTCCCATCTCAAGACGTAAAACTAAAATCACTATAGTAAGTGCCTCTCTTCAGCTTAAATAATTTAAAAAATATATAGTGCCAGATCAGTTTTATTGTTTTTCTTTTATTATAATATTTTCAACCACTTTTTTTTTTTTTTTACCACACTATGTCAAAGTGTAGGTCTAGGTATTGAGCTTCCAATTAGCTGTTTTATACGGCTCTACAGTAGATGGTTAGCGTGCTATGGTGCTTTCATAACTAAGTGGGAATTTACCACATCTGGGAAAAATCCACTAGAACGGCCCTCCAATTTACTAGTTAAATCGCTTTGCGACAGGGGAAATGGAAGCTTGTTGTGTGCAACAGGGAGGGGCAATTTATGAAAGATTACAATTTTTGTTTTACTTTTTTTCATGTCCAGCCTGTATCTATGGGTAACAGGGTTGACATGTTATGCTTGAACAGCTGTTTTTCACCACAAAACACCAGAACATTTCCAAAAAGAGCAGAACCAGCTCACCTGCTTTTACACTATGATTTGTTGACTCTCATTTACTGAATTTCTATACAATAAAAATGCTATTTGGAGAACAGCAAAAATGACCCCAGCCATTTTACCATGGCTGCTGTTGGTTCATTAACCTCAGTCGATCTACGAACACATAGCCTATTAGTTATACAATTGTAATGTTATACCCATGAAAGGGGGAAATATGAGAAAGTATTCACACTGACACGTAGCATCAATGACTGTTCAGTCAGTTGTAATGATGAGTTGCATAAAATCATAAAGTCTTTACATACTGTACATCTCTTTTCTCAAATTACATAGCATTCACATTTATTTTCCTAGGCATTACTAATCAAGCTCTGCACAAACAGACATCAATGGAGCATACAGATGATCGTATTATCACATTCACATGAATGATTCGAGTATTACCTACGATTCTGTATTAAAATGGGTAAACTAGATAGTTCAGTGGGCGATCGAGAAGACGAAAAACCACTGATACAACCGAAAATGTATTACATTTTTTAAACTGTATTGTTTAGTGTTTTATTGCATTTTATTGTAGGCCTATAGGGAAGATAGGCCATGTGGAGATGTTCACATAGAAACATGTCTTATTTTTATAAGTTCCTAAATTGTTTGATAAGATACAGTACAGATTCTCGGGGGACCCCACGTTTGGAAACCACTCTACTAATCTCTCACTCTCTCGCTCTCAATTCAAAGGGCTTTATTGGCATGGGAAAAATATGTTTACATTGCCAAAGCAAGTGAAATAGATAATGAACAATCAATAAATAAACAGTAAACACTCACAAGTTTCAAAGGAATAGACACATTTCAAATGTACAGTGTTATAATGATGTGCAACTAGTTAAAGTACAAAAGGGAAAATAAGTAAACATAAATATGGGTTATATTTACAATGGTGTTTGTTATTCACTGGTTGCCCTTTACTTGTGGGAACAGGTCAAAAATATTGCTGCTGTGATGGCACACTGTGGTATTTCACCCAATAGATATGGGAGTTTACAAAAGTCTGTGTGCGTCTGTGTAATCGGAGGGAAATATCTATCTATCTTTCTTACCAGTCAAAAGTGTGGACACCTACTCATTCAAGCTTTTTTATTTTTTATTATTTTCTACATTGTAAAATAAGAGTGAAGACATCAAAACTATGAAATAACACATATGGAATCATGTAGTAACCAAAAAAGTGTTTTAAAAAATCAAAATATATTTGGGATTCTTCAAAGTAGCCACCCTTTGCCTTGATGACAGCTTTGCACACTCTTGTCATTCTCTCAACCAGCTTCATGAGGTAGTCACCTGGAATGCATTTCAATTAACAGGTGTGCCTTGTTAAAAGTTAATTTGTGGAATTTATTTCCTTCTTAATGCGTTTGAGCCAATCAGCTGTGTTGTGACAAGGTAGGGGTGGTACACAGAAGATGGCCCTATTTGGTAAAAGACCAAGTCCATATTATGGCAAGAACAGCTCAAGTAAGCAAAGAGAAATGACAGTCATCATTACTTTGACTGACTTTCATCTCTAAATCTGGAAAATTTCAAATAGCTTTGAAAATGTCTTCAAGTGCAGTCGCTAAAACATCAAGCACTATGATGAAACTGGTTCTCATGAGGACCGCCACAGGAAAGGAAGAAATCTGTCCTTTGGTCTGAGTCCAAATTTGAGATTTTTGGTTCAAACCTCCGTGTCTTTGTGAGACGTAGAGTAGGTGATCAGATGATCTCCGCATGTGTGGTTCCCACTGTGAATCATGGAAGAGGAGGTGTGATGGTGTGGGGGTGCTTTGCTGGTGACACTGTCAGTGATTTTATTTAGAATTCAAGGCACAGCATTCTGCAGTGATACACCATCCCATCTGGTTTGCACTTAGTGGGACTATCATTTGTTTTTCAACAGGACAATGACCCAACACACCTCCAGGCTGTGTAAGGGCTATTTGACCAAGAAGGAGAGTGATGGAGTGCTGAATCAGATTACCTGGCCTCCACAATCCCCCTACCTCAACCCCAATAGATCCACAGACGATGCAATCGCCATCACACTGCACACAGCCCTATCCCATCTGGACAAGAGGAATACCTACAGTGGGGGAAAAAAGTATTTAGTCAGCCACCAATTGTGCATGTTCTCCCACTTAAAAAGATGAGAGAGGCCTGTAATTTTCATCAAAGGTACACGTCAACTATGACAGACAAAATGAGAAAAAAAAATCCAGAAAATCACATTGTAGGATTTTTTATGAATTTATTTGCAAATTATGGTGGAAAATAAGAATTTGGTCAATAACAAAAGTTTCTCAATACTTTGTTATATACCCTTTGTTGGCAATGACACAGGTCAAACGTTTTCTGTAAGTCTTCACAAGGTTTTCACACACTGTTGCTGGTATTTTGGCCCATTCCTCCATGCAGATCTCCTCTAGAGCAGTGATGTTTTGGGGCTGTCGCTGGGCAACACGGACTTTCAACTGCCTCCAAAGATTTTCTATGGGGTTGAGATCTGGAGACTGGCTAGGCCACTCCAGGACCTTGAAATGCTTCTTACGAAGCCACTCCTTCGTTGCCCGGGCGGTGTGTTTGGGATCATTGTCATGCTGAAAGACCCAGCCACGTTTCATCTTCAATGCCCTTGCTGATGGAAGGAGGTTTTCACTCAAAATCTCACGATACATGGCCCCATTCATTCTTCCCTTTACACGGATCAGTCGTCCTGGTCCCTTTGCAGAAAAACAGCCGCAAAGCATGATGTTTCCACCCCCATGCTTCACAGTAGGTATGGTGTTCTTTGGATGCAACTCAGCATTCTTTGTCCTCCAAACACAACGAGTTGAGTTTTTACCAAAAAGTTATATTTTGGTTTCATCTGACCATATGTTATTCTCCCAATCCTCTTCTGGATCATCCAAATGCACTCTAGCAAACTTCAGACGGGCCTGGACATGTACTGGCTTAAGCAGGGGGACACGTCTGGCCTGCAGGATTTGAGTCCCTGGCGGCGTAGTGTGTTACTGATGGTAGGCTTTGTTACTTTGGTCCCAGCTCTCTGCAGGTCATTCACTAGGTCCCCCCGTGTGGTTCTGGGATTTTTGCTCACCGTTCTTGTGATCATTTTGACCCCACGGGGTGAGATCTTGCGTGGAGTCCCCAGATCGAGGGAGATTATCAGTGGTCTTGTATGTCTTCCATTTCCTAATAATTGCTCCCACAGTTGATTTCTTCAAACCAAGCTGCTTACCTATTGCAGATTCAGTCTTCCCAGCCTAGTGCAGGTCTACAATTTTGTTTCTGGTGTCCTTTGACAGCTCTTTGGTCTTGGCCATAGTGGAGTTTGGCGTGTGACTGTTTGAGGTTGTGGACAGGTGTCTTTTATACTGATAACAAGTTCAAACAGGTGCCATTAATACAGGTAACGAGTGGAGGACAGAGGAGCCTCTTAAAGAAGAAGTTACAGGTCTGTGAGAGCCAGAAATCTTGCTTGTTTGTAGGTGACCAAATACTTTTTTACACCATAATTTGCAAATAAATTCATTAAAAATCCTACAATGTGATTGTCAGGATATTTTTTTCTCAATTTGTCTGTCATAGTTGACGTGTACCTATGATGAAAATTACAGGCCTCTCTCATCTTTTTAAGTGGGAGAACTTGCACAATTGGTGGCTGACTAAATACTTTTTTCCCCCACTGTATGTAGGAATGATATTCATTGACTATAGCTCAGCATTCAACACCATAGTACCCACCAAGCTCATCATTAACCTAGAGGCCCTGGGTCTGAACCCCGCCCTGTGCAACTGGGTCCTGGACTTCCTGACGGGCCGCCCCCAGGTGGTGAAGGTAGGAAACAACATCTCCACTTCGCTGATCCTCAACACTGGGGCCCCTCAAGGGTGTGTGCTCAGCCCCCTCCTGTACTCCCTGTTCACCCATGACTGCGTGGCCAAGCACGCCTCTAACTCAATCATCAAGTTTGCAGTAGACACAACAGTAGTAGGCTTGATTACCAACAATGACGAGACAGCCTACAGGGAGGAGTTGAGGGCTCTGGGAGTGTGTTACCAGGAAAATAACCTCTCACTCAACGTCAACAAAACAAAGGAGATTATCGTGGACTTCAGGAAACAGCAGAGGGTGCACCCAACTATCCACATCAACGGGACTGCAGTGGAGAAGGTGGAAAACGTTCCTTGGCGTACACATCACTGACAAACCGAAATGGTCCACCCACGCAGACAGTGTGGTGAAGAAGGCACAACAGAGCCTCTTCAACCTCAGGAGGCTGAAGAAATTTGTCTTGGCACCTAAAACCCTCACTAACTTTTACAGATGCACAATTGAGAGCATCCTGTCAGGCTGTATCAACGCCTGGTAGGCAACTGCACCACCCGCAACCGCAGGGCTCTCGAGAGGGTGGTGCGGTGTGCCGAACGCATTACCAGGGGCAAACTACCTGCCCTCCAGGACACCTACAGCACCCGATGTCACAGGAAGGCCAAAAAGATCATCAAGGACATCAACCACCCGAGCCACTGCCTGTTCACCCCGCTATCATCCAGAAGACGAGATCACTACAGGTGCATCAAAACCGAGAGACTGGAAAAACAGCTTCTATCTCAAGGCCATCAGACTGTTAAATAGCCATCACTAGCACATTGGAGGCTGCTGCTGACTATTGAAATTACTGGCCACTTTAAGAAATGGAACACTAGTCACTTAATAATGTTTACATATCTTGCGCTACTCATCTCATATGCATATATGTATTCTATAATATTCTACTGTATCTTAGTCCATGCCGCTCTGTCATTGCTTGTCCATATATGTGTATATATTCTTAAATTCCATACCTTGCTTAGATTTGTGTGTATTGGGTATATGTTAGATATTACTTGTTAGATATTACTGCACTGTCGGAGCAAGAAGCACAAGCATTTTGCTACACCTTCAATAACATCTGCTAAACACGTGTATGTGTGGCAAATAAAAATTGATTTGATTTTTTTCACTACTATTCTGCAATGTAGAAAATAGTTTAAAAAAAGAAAAACCCTTGAATGAGTAGGTGTGTCCAAACTTTTGACTGGTACTGTTTTATATATAAACACAGCAAAAAAATAAACTTCCCTTTTTCAGGACCCTGTCTTTCAAAGATCATTCGTAAAAATCCAAAGAACTTCACAGGTCTTCATTGTAAAGGGTTTAAACAATGCTTGTTCAATGAACCATAAACAAGTAATGAACATGCACCTGTAGAAAGGTCGTTAAGACACTAACAGCTTACAGACGGTAGGCAATTAAGGTCACAGTTATGAAAACTTAGGACACTAAAGAGGTCTTTCTACTGAATCTGAAAAACAACAAAAGAAAGATGCCCAGGGTCCCTGCTCATCTGCATGCACGTGCCTCTGGTATGCTGCAAGGAGGCATGAGGACTGCAGATGTAGCCAGGGAAATAAATTGCAATGTCCGTACTGTGAGATGCCTAAGACAGCACTACAGGGAGACAGGATGGACAGCTGACCGTCCTTGCAGTGGCAAACCACGTGTAACAACACCTGCACAGGATTGGTACATCCGAATGTCACACCTGCGGGACAGGTACAGGATGGCAACAACAACTGCCCGAGTTACACCAGGAACGCACCGCCATCAGTGCTCAGACTGTCCGCGAGAGGCTGGACTGAAGGCTTGTAGGCCTGTTGTAAGGCAGGTCCTCACCAGACATCACCGGCAACAACGTTGCCTATGGGCACAAACCCACCGTCGCTGGACCAGACAGGACAGGCAAAAAGTGATCTTCACTGACAAGTCGCGGTTTTGTCTCACCAGGGGTGATGGTCGGATTCGCGTTTATCTTCGAAGGAATGAGCGTTACACCGAGGCCTGTACTCTGGAGCGGGATCGATTTGGAGGTAGAGGGTCCGTCATGGTCTGGGGTGGTGTGTCAAAGCATCATCGGACTGAGCTTGTTGTCATTGCAGGCAATCTCAAGACTGTGCGTTACAGGGAAGACATCCTCCTCCTTCATGTGGTACCCTTCCTGCAGTCTCATCCGGACATGACCCTCCAGCATGACAATGCCACCAGCCATACTGCTCGTTCTGTGCGTGATTTCCTGTAAGACAGGAATGCAAGTGCTCTGCCATGGCCAGCGAAGTGCCCGGATCTCAATCCAATTGAGCACGTATGGGACCTGTTGGATCGGAGGGTGAGGGCTAGGGCCATTCCCCCCAGAAATGTCCGGGGACTTTCAGGTGCCTTGGTGGAAGAGTGGGGTAACATCTCACAGCAAGAACTGGCAAATCTGGTGCAGTCCATGAGGAGGAGATGCACTACAGTACTTAATGCAGCTGGTGGCCACACCAGATACTGACTGTTACTTTTGATTTTGACCCCCCCTTTGTTCAGGGACACATTATTCAATTTCTGTTAGACACGTGTCTGTGGAACTTGTTCAGTTTATCTCTCAGTTGTTGAATCTTTTTTATGTTCATTCAAATATTTACACATGTTAAGTTTGCTGAAAATAAACACAGTTGACAGTGAGGACGTTTTCCTTTTTTGCTGAGTTATATATACAGTGGGGAAAAAAGTATTTAGTCAGCCACCAATTGTGCAAGTTCTCCCACTTAAAAAGATGAGAGAGGCCTGTAATTTTCATCATAGGTACACGCCAACTATGACAGACAAAATTAGGAAAAAAATTCAGAAAATCACATTGTAGGATTTTTAATGAATTTATTTGCAAATTATGGTGGAAAATAAGTATTTGGTCACCTACAAACAAGCAAGAATTCTGGCTCTCACAGACCTGTAACTTCTTCTTTAAGAGGCTCCTCTGTCCTCCACTCGTTACCTGTATTAATGACACCTGTTTGAACTTGTTATCAGTATAAAAGACACCTGTCCACAACCTCAAACAGTCACACTCCAAACTCCACTATGGCCAAGACCAAAGAGCTGTCAAAGGACACCAGAAACCAAATTGTAGACCTGCACCAGGCTGGGAAGACTGAATCTGCAATAGGTAAGCAGCTTGGTTTGAAGAAATCAACTGTGGGAGCAATTATTAGGAAATGGAAGACATACAAGACCACTGATAATCTCCCTCGATCTGGGGCTCCACGCAAGATCTCACCCTGTGGGGTCAAAATGATCACAAGAACGGTGAGCAAAAATCCCAGAACCACACGGGGGGACCTAGTGAATGACCTGCAGAGAGCTGGGACCAAAGTAACAAAGCGTACCATCAGTAACACACTACGCTGCCAGGGACTCAAATCCTGCAGTACAGATGTGTCCCCCTGCTTAAGCCAGTACATGTCCAGGCCCGTCTGAAGTTTGCTAGAGTGCATTTGGATGATCCAGAAGAGGATTGGGAGAATGTCAGATGAAACCAAAATATAACTTTTGGGGAAAAACTCAACTCGTCGTGTTTGGAGGACAAAGAATGCTGAGTTGTTTCCAAAGAACACCATACCTACTGTGAAGCATGGGGGTGGAAACATCATGCTTTGGGGCTGTTTTTTCTGCAAAGGGACCAGGACGACTGATCCGTGTAAAGGAAAGAATGAATGGGACCATGTATCATGAGATTTTGAGTGAAAACCTCCTTCCATCAGCAAGGGCATTGAAGATGAAACGTGGCTGGGTCTTTCAGCATGACAATGATCCCAAACACACCGCCCGGGCAACGTAAGGAGTGGCTTCGAGAAGAAGCATTTCAAGGTCCTGGAGTGGCCTAGCCAGTCTCCAGATCTCAACCCCATAGAAAATCTTTGGCGGGGAGTTGAAAGTCCGTATTGCCCAGCGACAGCCCCAAAACATCACTGCTCTAGAGGAGATCTGCATGGAGGAATGGGCCAAAATACCAGCAACAGTGTGTGGAAAACCTTGTGAAGACTTACAGAAAACGTTTGACCTGTGTCATTGCCAACAAAGGGTATATAACAAAGTATTAAGAAACTTTTGTTATTGACCAAATACTTATTTTCCACCATAATTTGCAATAAATTCATTAAAAATCCTACAATGTGATTTTCTGGATTTTTTTCCTTCATTTTCTCTGTCATAGTTGACGTGTACCTATGATGAAAATTACAGGCCTCTCTCATATTTTTAAGTGGGAGAACTTGCACAATTGGTGGCTGACTAAATACTTTTTTCCCCCACTGTACACACACACACACACACAGTTGAAGTCGGAAGTTTACATACACCTTAGCCAAATAAATTAAAACTCAGTTTTTCACAATTCCCTGTCTTTGGTCAGTGAGGTTCACCACTTTATTTTGAGAATGTGAAATGTCAGAATAATAGTAGAGAGTGATTTATTTCAGCTTTTATTTCTTCAGCTTAAGTTTACATACACTCAATTAGTATTTGGTAGCATTGCCTTTAAATTGCTTAACTTGGGTCATACGTTTCGGCTAGCCTTCCACAAGCTTCCCACAATAAGTTGGGTGAATTTTGGCCCATTCCTCCTGACAGAGCTGGTGTAACTGAGTCAGGTTTGTAGGCCTCCTTACTCGCACACGCTTTTTCAGTTCTGCCCACAAATGTTCTATAGGATTGAGGTCAGGGCTTTGTGATGTCCACTCCAATACCTTGACTTTGTTGTCCTTACGCCATTTTGCCACAACTTTGGAAGTATGCTTGTGGTCATTGTCCATTTGGAAGACCCATTTGCGACCAAGCTTTAACTTCCTGACTGATGTCTTGAGATGTTGCTTCAATATATCCACATAATTTTCCTTCCTCATGATGCCATCTATTTTTTGAAGTGCACCAGTCCCTCCTGCAGCAAAGCACCCCCACAACATGATGCTGTCACCCCCGTGCTTCACGATTGGGATGGTGTTCTTCGGCTTGCAAGCGTTCCCCTTTTTCTTCCAAACATAACAATGGTTATTATGGCCAAACAGTTCTATTTTTGTTTTATCAGACCAGAGGACAGTTCTCAAAAAAGTACGATCTTTGTCCCCATGTGCAGTTGCAAACCGTAGTCTGGCTTTTTTATGGCGGTTTTGGAGCAGCGGCTTCTTCCTTGCTGAGCTTCCTTTAAGGTTATGTCGATATAGGACTCGTTTTACTGTGGACATAGATACTTTTGTACCTGTTGCCTCCAGCATCTTCACAAGGTCCTTTGCTGTTGTTCTGGGATTGATTTTCACTTTTCGCACCAAAGTACGTTCATCTCTAGGAGACAGAACGCGTCTCCTTCCTCAGCGGTATGACGGCTGCATGGTCCCCTGGTGTTTATACTTGTGTACTATTGTTTGTACAGATGAACGTGGTACCTTCAGGCGTTTGGAAATTGCTCCCAAGGATGAA
The DNA here is from genome assembly GCF_020615455.1 of Coregonus clupeaformis. Taxonomy (NCBI): domain Eukaryota; kingdom Metazoa; phylum Chordata; class Actinopteri; order Salmoniformes; family Salmonidae; genus Coregonus; species Coregonus clupeaformis. The sequence goes on along the minus strand of NC_059225.1, from coordinate 23,563,193 downwards.
CCAGATTTGTGGAGGTCTAAAAATGTTTTTCTGATGTCTTGGCTGAATTCTTTTGATTTTCCCATGATTGAGTTTGAAGGTACATACAGCCTTGAAATACATCCACAGGTACACCTCCAATTGACACAAATGATGTCAATTAACCTATCAGAAGCTTCTAAAGCCATGACATCATTTTCTGGAATTTTCCAAGCTGTTTAAAGGCACAGTCAACTTAGTGTATGTTAACTTCTGACCCACTGGAGTTGTGATAGTGAATTATAAGCGAAATAATCTGTCTGTTAACAATTTTTTGAAAAATTACTTGTGTCATGCACAAAGTAGATGTCCTAACCAACTTGCCAAAACTATAGTTTGTTAACAAGATATTTTTAGAGTGGTTGAAAAACGAGTTTTAATGACTCCAACCTAAGTGTATGTAAACTTCAGCTGTGTATGATTGATATATATATATATATATATATATATATATATATACATATACAGTGGGGAGAACAAGTATTTGATACACTAACCAATTTTGCACCTGTCCACACACTCAATCAAACAGACTCCAACCTCTCCACAATGGCCAAGACCAGAGAGCTGTGTAAGGAAATCAGGGATAATATTGTAGACCTGTACAAGGCTGGGATGGGCTACAGGACAATAGGCAAGCAGCTTGGTGAGAAGGCAACAACTGTTGGCGCAATTATTAGAAAATGGAAGAAGTTCAAGATGACGGTCAATCACCCTCGGTCTGGGGCTCCATGCAAGATCTCACCTCGTGGGGCATCAATGATCATGAGGAAGGTGAGGGATCAGCCCAGAACTACACGGCAGGACCTGGTCAATGACCTGAAGAGAGCTGGGACCACAGTCTCAAAGAAAACCATTAGTAACACACTACGCCGTCATGGATTAAAATCCTGCAGCGCACGCAAGGTCCCCCTGCTCAAGCCAGCGCATGTCCAGGCCCGTCTGAAGTTTGCCAATGACCATCTAGATGATCCAGAGGAGGAATGGGAGAAGGTCATGTGGTCTGATGAGACAAAAATATAGCTTTTTGGTCTTAACTCCACTTGCCGTGTTTGGAGGAAGAAGAAGGATGAGTACAACCCCAAGAACACCATCCTAACCGTGAAGCATGGAGGTGGAAACATCATTCTTTGGGGATGCTTTTCTGCAAAGGGGACAGGACGACTGCACCGTATTGAGGGGAGGATGGATGGGGCCATGTATCGCGAGATCTTGACCAACAACCTCCTTCCCTCAGTAAGAGCATTGAAGATGGGTCGTGGCTGGGTCTTCCAGCATGACAAAGACCCGAAACACACAGCCAGGGCAACTAAGGAGTGGCTCCGTAAGAAGCATCTCAAGGTCCTGGAGTGGCCTAGCCAGTCTCCAGACCTGAACCCAATAGAAAATCTTTGGAGGGAGCTGAAAGTCCGTAATGCCCAGTGACAGCCCCGAAACCTGAAGGATCTGGAGAAGGTCTGTATGGAGGAGTGGGCCAAAATCCCTGCTGCAGTGTGTGCAAACCTGGTCAAGACCTACAGAAAACGTATGATCTCTGTAATTGCAAACAAAGGTTCTGCTTTTCTGATGTATCAAATACTTATGTCATGCAATAAAATGCAAATTAATTACTTAAAAATCATACAATGTGATTTTCTGGATTTTTGTTTTAGATTCCGTCTCTCACAGTTGAAGTGTACCTATGAAAAAAATTACAGACCTCTACATGCTTTGTAAGTAGGAAAACCTGCAAAATCGGCAGTGTATCAAATACTTGTTCTCCCCACTGTACATACATACATACATACATACATACATACATACATACATACATACATACATACATACATACATACATACATACATACATACATACATACATACATACATACATACATACATACATACATACATACATTAATGATGACAACAACATTCTTTGCAGGCAAGGAGTCTTCTCATGTGAAGAATCCTCTACTCGCATAACACATTTCATGATAGATTGAATGTTTACAAACAGTACGAGTGCCTTAGGTCACATTGCTCTGTTGCAGGTGAAAATCTTGTGAAAAGTACCATGATAGTTTACACATAGTAGGAAAAACCAATCCTGACTTGTAGAAATGTAGGCCAAACATTTACTATATCAATCACTTTCATGTCATAAAAAGTTACATGGATTCACTTGATTAGCACATTGAGTTTTCAACAGCTCAAAATGCAAGCAGGATCTTTTTAGCATTAAATTTTTTAGCAGCAGAACAGAAGGAGAAATCTTTTGTCCTTTTTAATAGCCTGGTCATATCTCCCGTCTTCTCCCATCATTAGTACAGTTACCCTGGGAGCTAACTAAAGCGCGTAGCCAGCTCACTGGCTGAGTATCTGGCTGTGTCCCAAATGACACGCTGTTGCCTATTTAGAGCATTACTTTTGACCAGAGCACATTGGAATAAATAGGGAATATGGTGCCATTTGGGACACAGACTGAGTTTGATGGTACATGCCCCCCCCAGCCACCCACCCTCCTGCCCCCAGGTCCCCTCTGCATTTTAAGTAGGTTAATTTCTCAGCTGATCTGGGATTCAATTGAAGGAGCTGACACAGATCGGGTGGTTTTCTCAGAGCATGGATTAAGTTCTACACCCTGTTGGATCAAATTAAACACTGTCACTTTGTCACTCAGTCACTGAATCGGTCATCTAGCCTATACCACTCAAGTAATTTACCTTGTAGTTAAAGCTAAACTGTCTAACCCTCACTGCTAGATGGAAGGGAATACGCCTTGTTCACACAATGAAACATCTCTAGTTTTGCATTTAATCCAACATTTTGGATTTATTCCTCTTTTTCGACAGTTGACAGTGCATGTCAGAGAAAAAACCAAGCTATGAGGTCGAAGGAATTGTCCGTAGAGCTCCGAGACAGGATTGGGTCGAGGCACAGATCTGGGGAAGGGTACCAAAAAAGGTACCCAAGAACCACCAAGATTCTTCCTAGAGCTGGCCAACCCGGCTGAACTGAGCAATCGGGGGAGAAGGGCCTTTGTCAGGGAGGAGACCAAGAACCCGATGGTCACTCTGACAGAGCTCCAGAGTTCCTCTGTGGAGATGGTTGTCCTTCTGGAAGGTTCTCCCATCTCTGCAGCACTCCACCAATCAGACCTTTATGGTAGAGTGTCCAGATAGAAGCCACTCCTCAGTAAAAGGCATATGACAGCCCTCTTGGAGTTCGCCAAAAGGCACCTAAAGACACTCGGACCATGAGAAACAAGATTTTCTGGACTGATGAAACCAATATTGCACTCTTTGGCCTGAATGCCAAGCGTCACATTTGGAGGAAACCTGGCACCATCCCTACGGTGAAGCGTGGTGGCAGCATGCTGTGGGGATCGATGCAACAATGAACGGAGGAAGGTACAGAGAGGTTCTTGATGAAAACCTGCTCAGGACCTTAGACTGGGGAGATGGTTCACCTTCCAACAGGACAACGACCCTAAGCACACCGCCAAGACAATGCAGGAGTGGCTTTGGGACAAGTCTTTGAATGTCCTTCAGTGGCCCAGCCAGATCTCGGACTTGAACACGATCAAACATCTCTGGAGAAACCTGAAAATAGCTGTGCAGAAACACTCCCCATCCAACCTGACAGAGCATGAGAGGATCTGCAGAGAGGAATGAGACAAACTCCCCAAATACAGGTGTGCCAAGCCTGTAGAGTCATACCCAATAAGACTTGAAGCTGTAATCTCTGCCAAAGGTGCTTCAACAAAGTACTGAGTAAAGGGTCTGAATTCTTACAGTTGAAGTCGGAAGTTTACGTACACTTAGGTTGGAGTCATTAAAACTTGTTTTTCAACCACTCAACAAATGTCTTGTTAACAAACTATAGTTTTGGCAAGTCGGTTAGGACATATACTTTGTGCATGACACAAGTAATTTTTCCAACAATTGTTTACAGACAGATTATTTCACTTATAATTCACTATCACAATTCCAGTGGTTCAGAAGTGTACATACACTAAGTTGACTGTGCCTTTAAACAGCTTGGAAAATTCCAGAAAATGATGTCATGGCTTTAGAAGCTCCTGATAGGATAATTGACATCATTTGAGTCAATTGGAGCTGTACCTGTGGATGTATTTCAAGGCCTACCTTCAAACTCAGTGCCTCTTTGCTTGACATCATGGGAAAATCAAAAGAAATCAGCCAAGACCTCAGAAAAAAGATTGTAGACCTCCAAACGTCTGGTTCATCCTTGGGAGCAATTTCCAAACGCCTGAAGGTACCACGTTCATCTGTACAAACAATAGTACGCAAGTATAAACACCATAGGACCACGCAGCCGTCATACCGCTCAGGAAGAAGACGCGTTCTGTCACCTAGAGATGAAGGTACTTTGGTGCGAAAAGTGAAAATCTATCCCAGAACAACAGCAAAGGACCTTGTGAAGATGCTGGAGGAAACAGGTACAAAAGTATCTATATCCACAGTAAAGCGAGTCCTATATCGACATAACCTGAAAGGCCGCTCAGCAAGGAAGAAGTCACTGCTCCAAAACCGCCATAAAAAAGCCAGACTACGGATTGCAACTGCACATGGGGACAAAGATCATACTTTTTGGAGAAATGTCCTCTGGTCTGATGAAACAAAAATAGAACTGTTTGGCCATAATGACCATTGTTATGTCTGGAGGTAAAAGGGGAACGCTTGAAAGCCGAAGAACACCATCCCAACCGTGAAGCACGGGGGTGGCAATATCATGATGTGGGGGTGCTTTGCTGCATGAGGGACTGGTGCACTTCACAAAATAGATGGCATCATGAGGAAGGAAAATGATGTGGATATATTGAAGCAATATCTCAACACATCAGTCTGGAAGTTAAAGATTGGTCGCAAATGGGTCTTCCAAATGGACAATGACCCCAAGCATACTTCCAAAGTTGTGGCAAAATGCCTTAAGGACAACAAAGTCAAGGTATTGGTGTGGCCATCACAAAGCCCTGACCTCAATCCTATAGAACATTTGTGGGCAGAACTGAAAAAGCGTGTGCGATCAAGGAGGCCAACAAACCTGACTCTGTTACACCAGCTCTGTCATGACGAATGGGCCAAAATTCACCCAACTTATTGTGGGAAGCTTGTGGAAGGCTACCCAAAACGTTTGACCCAAGTTAAACAATTTAAAGGCAATGCTACCAAATATTAATTGAGTGTATGTAAACTTCTGACCCACTGGGAATGTGATGAAAGAAATAAAAGCTGAAATTTAATCATTCTCTCTACTATTATTCTGACATTTCACATTCTTAAAATAAAGTGGTGGTCCTAACTGACCTAAGACAGGGAATTTTTACTAGTATTAAATGTCAGGAATTGTGAAAGACTGAGTTTAAATGGATCTGGCTAAGGTGTATGTATACTTCCGAATTCAACTGTATGTAAATGTCATATTTCCGTTTTGTATTTGTAATACATTTGCAAACATTTCTAAAAACCTGTTTTTGCTTCGTCATTATGTGGTATTGTGTTTAGATTGATAGGAAAATAAACAATGTAATCAATTCTAGAATAAGGCTGTAAAATAACAAAATGTGGAAAAAGTCAACGGGTCTGAATATTTCCCGAATGCACAGCATGTCAATCTAGCAAACCAGGCAACTAAAAGGAACTTTCTAAACAATATGTTGGTTTGATTCTAGCTTGTTAGCTAGCTAGCTAACATTAAGTTAGCTGGCTAGCCAATTCAAATAATGACCATATGATATAGCTGACAACTTCTTAACTGTAGCCAATTTCATTCTTTATTACAGGAAAATAAACTCACAACAAGATCATTATTTACAAGTTAATGGTGAGCTAATTTCAGAAAATAGCTTACAGTTGTAATAAAAGCAGAGCATTCTACAAGATCATTTTAGAACTTGGACACTGTCTCGTTGACCTAACGTAATATCCTAACTTGACTTTACAGGTCATGTTGTTCTTCACTTTACCGTCCCTGGTAAACACACACTATATCAAATAAAATCAAAGTGTATTTGTCACATGCACAGGATACAGAAGGTGTAAACGGTACAGTGAACTGGTTACTTGAATAGTGTATTTTTTGTTTAGACATGTAGTTAGCTAGCTAAACAATGAACCATAATCCCAACTCATAACGTTACTACCTTATATGAATCTACAGGTAGCTAAAGCTAACCAACTAGGTTCAATGTTAGCTAGCGAGCTAACATTACGCTATAACTAGCAATGCAATTGGCTCTGTGATATGAACAATATTACTACACAGATCATACATGTAACATTAGCTAGCGAGCCAGCCAGCTAACGTTAGCTAGCTAGGTTACAGTATGCATTAACTTGCAATGAAAATGACTTTCGGACAAAATTAGAAACGTATAAAATCTGAAAATGTAGCTGGCTAGACTCTCTTACCTGTATACATGGATGAACGCTTCTCCCTTTCTGTCACAAATGCCATGGTTGCCCTTAGTTTGAAGATGTAATCCAGGAGACAGCCTTTTGTGTTCTCTTTTCGACTCCCTCTGCATATTTGCAATCAACCGCCTACCTATCTCCTTAGCTATCATACTCTTCTTCAACTGGGAATTTCACTGATTTCAAAATTCGGTCCTCCAGAAAGTGGAGAGCATTAGCAACACTTTTGCAGTTCTTTGTGATATCTTTCAAAAAAGGCTGAGTTAGAAAGGATTACCTACAAATACTGAACAGCTCATGTTATAGACAGAAGCGTACAACATGGCAGACCAATCCGAACTCATCTCTCGGCATGTCCAGCCCATCCATTATCTCAGCCAATCATGGCCAATGGGAAGGTTCCTGACTTTTTCCATGGCTAAACCAACTATGCTCGTAATTTAACAATTTTATTCGTATTTCCAGATGGCATACAAGTTTGTTATTAAGGTACATGAAAGTTCACATGTTCCAGAAGGCATTTCTACCAAAAAACGCATTTTGATAAACATGTTTTTACATTCAAATGCCTCTCCTGTGAAGTAATGAAGTGCAACATTTGCCTAGTTTCCTGAAACGAGTCACATGTGATTGACAACGATTCTTACTCCTGTAACAATGTAAAAGGCAAACAACTGTTTGAAAATGTAGGTAACCTCTCTCAATAACATTTAGTACAGACCAGGCCTGACACAAAATGTAGAAATAGTAGCCTACTTTGACAACAATTCAGTGAATGCAACAAGTATTAGATAGAGACAGATAGAGAGAAGATACAAAACACAACAACTGTTCAGAGACAAAAGATTTGTAGGACAAATTTATATTTCACACTGTCACTTTAGTTTAGCATTTAGCTTACAACATGTCTTGGAACTACTGGAATCACGGCCCCATCCTACAATTGGCACAGAACACGTAGAGCACCCACTGGAGGTTTCTACACATCTCCCACTCTTTGCCCTGCATCCACTCCGCATGCACACCACACACACCCTCTCTTGCACCCTTCAAACTTCACCTGCTTTCAAATTAGTTAGAACTCAATCCACACACCCTGGTGCCACACTCTTGGCTCCCATCCTGTAGCCATATCATACCACAAAGTGAATACACAAGCTGCATTTTGAATGCCTTCAGGGACCAGCGCCTGTGGTTTCTAGGAAGGGGCCTTTGCAGGGTCCCCCACACAATGTATGCATTTGTCATGACGTGACTTTCATTAATATGATGACTGTTATTTATCGAATCAACTATGTTTAATTGTTACTCGATTTAAATGAATCATGTAACAATTAACTCATTAGGATTTGGGGCACCATGGAATAAGTTGTTTATAGAGTTACCATCTCCCAATTAAACTCTAACAGGTTTCCACCTATCAATATATATAAAACAGTCAACGTATTAATCATTATCTCTTATCAGTCTCATTCTGAACGGTCGTAGACTTCTTGGATCTGCACAAACCCCCTCTTTACTTATGATTCAGTACTACCCAAATTGGTTTAATTATTTATTTACTAGCTAACTAAATAATAACACAGAATAACGTACACACTTAGTACATGAAAAAAAGTCCCTAGCGGACTAACAACAGAATGACTGCTTGGTTATCAAAAGAGGGAGGTGTAAGGAAGAGCGAGGGAGAGGGAGAGAGAGACAATGAGAGATTCAAACTTATTGTTGATACATTTGGAAACGACCTTCAAAGTAATCATAATACTTTGCTGATGAACCACCGCCCGTTTGGGGTAAGAAATCATGAATGTATTTACGTTTTTGCCATCTTTGCTCGTCGTCTCTCTGTTCAAACCAAGCCTTCTTAAAAAGGGGGTTTTGTGGGTGTCCTGTGTAAGGCTCTGATTGTCCAACAGAGGTCACAATGTCCTTCTTCTTAGTTGTCCTGGTCTTGTAGTGGAGTGTTTTCAGAGTAGATACTCACCAATGATTGTCTGAGATGGGATGTTCTCCTTCCAACCTCATGTCTTTTGTCAGAGTTTGAAGCACTTTACACACACAGCTGCAGACTGGCAATGTTCAGGTCTAGTCTGGTGATTGATCTTCTTCAAATCGGGTTGAGGTTCAAAGTTCTAACCCTTTCAAACGTGTAGCCACAGCTCCACACTTTCTGGTCTGATGTGAATTTAGTTACCAAGGCTTTTTATGCACTCTGGGTAAAAAGGGGCGTTCCATTATGCTGAAACTGTCTCTGATCTCACTCGGGACGTGGCTAGTCACTCTGCATAGTTTATATAAAAAACAATTTTCTCATTAGAAAATTAAAATCACATTCCTACCTTAACAAAAATACTCATCCTTAATCATATATTTGATACAACATTTGGATGTAAACTTGACAATGTGTACACTTTCCGAGTCACAGTATTTTCTTTATTCCATCCTTAATGACATCACAAAATAATAAACAATGTGACATGATTATTCTTTAGATCCCCACTGACCATTCCAAACATTCGGATGTTAGAAATATTGTTCCAGTGTTTACTTTTTGGACGTTATAGTTTTGTCTTCTGTAGTAAAAGGGCATTCCTTTAGTAATACTGAAGAGCAAGAGGGAGATTCCCCTCCTGCCTAATTTATGACAGTGTTAAGGTGTCAAAACAAGACAAAACAACCAACTAGTTAGCTGACTATATACAGGTAATCACTGCAACTATTTACATGAGACAGCAAGTAATCTTTCGAGCTCCACTTCTGATGTGCTTGCCTGCACCAACCAAGTTATAATGACATGACAGGACTTGCTAGTCTGTGAGCTATTCCCCAAGTTTCACAGCATCAAACATCGACAACATCAAACATATCTGCTGTTTACTTATTTCACTCACCTCGACATCATCGCTTTTCAAAGTGCAAGGGCGTGTGTGAATCCGTGTCACCAACCAGCATATATGAAGCCTCTTTCGCAGTGAAAGTCCTGTCTGCTTCGGCGCTGTAATTTTGAGTAATGACGTTGAAAAAACATTAAAGTCATGCTCTGTTTCTGTTTGATGAACAATGTAACTGGGAATCAAAATGGCATGCCCATACTCCAATATTTCACAATAATACCTTGTGATCTGGAGGGCTGCCTTTTGCATCCCCACCAATGGTCCAAATGTGGAATCTGTACTCTTACTGATGTCATGGACAGTAATGGTTTGAGAACATTCCATAACCAGGCAACTCCTTTTTTCTATATTTACAACTTAGGTCAGTTATGCTGGCCTATGGAGTCCCTTGGGAAACCCAACTACCGAAACATCCAATTATAGGATTTATAAATAAATGATCTGTGCTCCCAAAAGGGCTGATCTCTATAATATATAAACAACTCTTGGAAAGCTCATATTCTGAGCTAGCCATTAAAAAAGAACGGTCCACAGATCTAATTGAATCTGAACAACCCTTTAACTGGAACAAAATATGGACAAATATGATCTTGTCATCCCGTATTCCGAACCATGAACTTACACATTTTAAGTTTGTTCACAGACTGTATTTAACACCAAGGAAACGTTTTACGATGAAATTGTCCCAACACCCAATGCTTTGCATATATTATTTTACTTAACAATGATAGTCCCTTGAATCTCTCAATCAATCAGAGAAGATTACTGCTGGCAGGCATCACTGCTGCTAAACAAATATTTGACTCCAAGATGGCAACCACCTCACACTCTCCCATTTAACCAGTGGATACAGTTAATATTAGAAGTTATAACATTAGAATTGTGGGGGAGGAGGGGGGCAGGTGGATGGGGACTGAGGGCGTAATGGGTTGGGGTTCTCTTTGTATGCATTTACTTTTAAATATATAAATACAAGTTGGACAACTTTTATTATTATTTTATTTTTGTGACCATGTCTTGTCTGCCTGCTGAATCATAAGAGTGGTGTGCTTAACATTATGTTTGGGTACTCTGTGGAGGGTCTTGTCCAGCATCTTGTGAAAGCAGTCTTTTGCATCATCTTCTGATGGTAGAGTTGGTGCATAAGCACTGAAGAGTGGCATGCTGCGTGACATTAGCTTTTTGCTTATGGTAGTTGGTGTCGCTGTGAGATTTGGCAGGAGGCAGTTCTTCACGGCAATGCCCACACCATACAGATGTTGCCATTCTGGGGGGGGTATCCCATCCAGAAGACGGTGTAGCCCTCTCCTTCCTCCCTGAGCCACTGTTCACCCAGGAGTCTGGTGTCACTCAGAGCAGCGATGTCGATGTTATATCACTTCTACTGCGATAAGAGCAGACCTTAATTCGGTCCTGTCGGTGCCATGACTCAAGTCCAAGAGAGTTCTTATGTTCCATGTTGGAAGTCGTAATGGGACATACACTACATTACCATAAGATCTTAGGCTTGTGTGTGGCTGCTCAGTCATGGCAACCAATTTCATGAAGCTCCCGACAAACAGTTCTTGTGCTGACGTTTCTTCCAGAGGCAGTTTAGAACTCGGTAGTGAGTGTTGCAACTGAGGACAGATGATTTGTACGCACTTCATCACTCGGCGGTCCTGTTCTCTGAGCTTGTGTGGCCTACCAATTTGTGGCTGAGCCATTGTTGCTCCTAGACGTTTTCACTACACAACAACAGCATTTACAGTTGACCGGGGCAGCTCTAGCAGGGCAGAAATTTGAAGAACTGACTTGTTTGAAAGGTGGCATCCTATGACGGTGCCACGTTGCAACTCACTGAGCTCTTCAGTCAGGTCATTCTACTACCAATGTTTGTCTATGGAGATTGCGTGGCTGTGTGCTCAATTTTATACACCTGTCAGCAATAGATGTGGCTGAAAAATAGACTAATCCACTAATTTGAAGGGGTGTCCACATACTTTTGTAGATCTAGTGTATTTCTTCTTATTTAGTTTTCGACCGCTGAAATGGAATGTCCTGATGGGTACGGTAGCCTAGCCAAGAGTTAGTGGGCCGCCTTTCCACAGCCAGGGTGAGCAGTGTGGTCCTAAATAGGGCTGCTCAAACGCACAGGGGTGAGCAGCTGCCACTCAAATCCCAGCTGCTGACGACCAATAGCCTTGTGCCGCTACCATGCAGCTTCTAGATCATTCAGTCCTTCACCCGTCGCCAGTAGACTTTAATGGTGCAGGAAATCTAGGTGGAACTGTAGAGCAGTAGTGGATACCTGCGTGCTGAAATTATTTAGTGATGTGGGGGATGCACTAAGCACTGGCACAATGTCAACACATTTTCCAACTTGGTCAATAAACGTTACAAAATCATCATAAAACTTTTGAAACATTTAGTTAACAACGTTATTTCACTTTTCGGTTTCCGGTGGAATGCTTTCAAATGCTTGGCTTTCTCGTGGCTTTTGCAAAATAACTATGAATTAACTGACTTATTTTAAAATAATTGTCAAGTTATAACACCATATTAAGGTGTGGGACGTTCACTGTATTACAAGGAATAACTAGCAGGTCTATTTCGCTCCAGCAGTTAGCATAATCTGTCCATTCACAATCCACCTTTGGGAACATGGCGGCTCTCAACACCCGACAACAGAAAGAGTTGGCCGCTACTATCCTAGAGATTGTTCGTGAGGAAATAACCTCTGCCCTCGATTTGCAATTAAAACCGGTAAATTACTCTCTTGCACTACTAAAGTGGATACCTACTCAAATAAAGTGGAAAGTTTGGAGACAGCGGCCAATGTGACAGCGGAGCGACTCCATGACCTGGAAACAGTGAGAGCTAAACTAGAAGGGGAAACCAATCTCCTAAAACAGAAAACAGAATCACTTAAAAATAATTCCTGTAAATTCAATATGCAGGTCACAGGACTTGAAACTGGTGTGGAAGCGACGAGCCAACTTCCTTCATGAGCTATCTTTTCTATGAACTGTTTGGGCAGGAGAAGCTGGGTCCCATGCTGCTGATAAACACAACCCAGTATCACAGATTATTGTGAAATGGACACATTGCTTTTTGGAAATTCGTGGCAGGCACATGAAAATGTATATTTATTCACGTGCAGTCAACGATTTAGTATACAGTGAATTTCAATCACAGATAAAGACAGTATGTTACTCAAGACAGAAAGGATAGCAGGGAAGTTGGTCTAGGAGGATGGGTGGCTGTATAATGCAAACGTCTAGCAACCCAAAGGTTGCGTGTTTGAATCTCATCATGGATAATTTTAGTTAATTAGCAACTTTGCAACTAATTTTTTGCATGTGAGCTAACCCTAAACTTTTTACCTAACTCCTAACCTTAAGCCTAACCTTAACCCTAAACCTAACCTTAACCCCAACCCTAACCCCTTGCCTAGCTATTGTTAGCAACCTAGCTAGCCTAGCTAACGTTAGCCACAACAAATTGGAATTTGTGTAATGTACACATTCTTTATGAAGAAAGAAAATTGTGTAATACACACAATGCGTTATATCTCCTGGTTAGACTATTGTCTGCAAAGGTTGTTAAATTGTAACTACAAAATCATTTTTTTCTTTTAAACAAAACAGTATTGTTCATTAAGTCACTATCTGGCAATCCTTTATGTTATGTCTTTACATTTTTGGTTTAGCGCAAGTGTGAAGGCATGTGGGTAGATGCATAAAAAAAAAACTGTCAAATATGTCATTGTTCAAAATAATTAAGATGGCTAATTTGAAGGCTTGAATAAACCATGAATATGTAACAAGAAAATTAGGAGTGAGAAGTCCTGTCTTGTCTCTTTTTAAAAAGTTCCTGTTCTCCAAAACTTGAAGATTCATGCAGATTTGTCAATTCAAGATCAATGTCTCCACAGTTTGTTGCATCTGATAAATGTTTTTATTTCTTAAACCACAAACAACAAAATAATATTTGTGTTTCTCGCAATATGGCACTTCAGGCAATTAGTTTGTCTCAAGGATCTTAGGATCATAATAATAAGAAACATAGAAAGCACTGTGGACCACAAATCAAGGGCCCCTGAAGCAGGCGAGAGCATGAGAAAACCTTTGGTAATCTCCCCATAATCCTTTCTGTTCACGCTGGAGATTGTCCTTCTTTAGAAGTTTCCAGCTAGACAAAGAGGTGTATATTGTGATGGTATCAACTCTAATAGACTGGTGGGGGTTGAAGGAAAGGCTAACCACCTCACTCACTCAAATTGCCCTGGGTTCAAGGAAGACAGCTTCTTTTCAATTATTTTCTAAATTAACGGGCTTGTTCCATTGAGACCTAGCCCAGACTATCAGGGAAGGATGCAAGCTAAAGGAAATCGGTAGAGGAAACGATTCAAGGATCATTCTTGTGTCAAACTGTCTAGGCACCTTTCAGGGTGGTGCATTTTGTTATAGTAACACATTTTGGAGGATGTATATGCACCAGGCCTTTGTCTTTGGTAGGATATGCCCCTGAACACATTTGGCCATTTAGGAGGGAATCACATCTAGAATATGAATTTTAGTGAAATATTCAGGACTGTAGCATTTGTCTCTCACGGTATAGTTACACATCTATTGAATGTATGTGTTCCAGAAATATTATGGTGTAAACAACTGTTTTTGAATCTTCCAGAAGCCTATTGAAGCATCCTTTTAAGATTGTATCTCTAAGGTTGAGTGCTAGCAGTCATAGGGGTTCAAGCAGTGAAGCCGGTGAAACCCTATTGTATTTGTTCCAGTTCATTATTGTTATTTTTATTTTATTATCTTTTTATGCCGTTTTGGTGAGAAAAAAAATTAGAATTCCTGTGAGATGAAAAGGCCCAGGAGTGTGCAACTTAGCAACATGGTAAAGGCCTAAGGGCCACACCCTCTCATGCGATACCATGCCAATTGGCCACATGGTGGCGCTGTAACAAACGATTGAAAAGGCAAACTTAGAAAGATCAGTCCCCGCAAGCCGTGTGACCTATAGTCATGAAATGTAGTTCATAGGTCCCTCTCCTCACAAGAAACAGATTTTCCTCAAGAACCCATAAAGTCTACCATTTTAGAATTTTGTGAAAATGACTTAAAATGCTGCTACTCTAGCACCGATTTGACCGATCAGCATGAAACTTGACATGTGGCATGTATGGACCAAGGTCTCGCAATGCAATATTTTCCAGACTAGTGACAAAACAACATGGCTGCTATTGGTGAATGAGCATTCACATGGGTGTGGTCTCGTACATAAATGCATACAAATCAGACAAGGATCTTCGTATTGTGACAAATGGGTACACATGTTCCAAACACTGTCAAGATTGAACATATGTGAGCACATTTAGATCGAACACACGGTGGCGCTATAACAGGCACATGTTTATCTCTTGATCTGTTTGACTTAGTGATGAAATTTGGCACACACACTCAGGGAGGTGAGTCTAGCTAACCTGTAGAGTATGGTTGAGTTTGGCCGCATGGTGGCGCTGTTGGACAGGACAAAATGTTCATGCAAGCTCATTGGTTCATTGGTTGTATTAATATATGACTCTTGGAAAATGTTGTGTTTAAAGACGTGCATCTATAGATGCTATATACAAAATATGGTTCCGATCGGTCCAGCCGTTCAGGAGAAGACATTTAAAGTAGTTAATATCATACAAAATTGTCCAAAATACATCAAAAGCATTTTGCATGATCTAGTTGATTTTGAGTTCTAATATTTGCCAACTGTGGTAAGGAGTTGGTAAAACATGGTGCTTGCAACTCTGAGGTTGTGGGTTCGATTCCCACGGGGGACCAGTATGAAAATGTATGCACTCACTACTGTAAGTCGCTCTGGATAAGACCGTCTGCTAAATGACTAAAATGTAAATTAGTACAGAAGTAGCTCATCTTAGGGTGATGTGTCCAATTTGTCCTGATGGTGGCACAGTGGGCCCACAGCTTGAACCCCGGATATGCTGCTTGCAGCTTTAATTGTTGTTGTTGTTGTAGAAGTGTATGTCTAGTGAGCTTCCTCCTTTGCCTGTCTTCCTGGCAGATTTCAGACCATCATGGAGAGGAGGCTGACGATTCATTTTCAGACACAATAGCTGGATGGAAAAGTGCAGAATATCCATAGCCAAGAGACATTTCATATTTCGTTGTGGGGCTGTGCTCGCTATTCCTAAACAATATTCAGTGAGTGATTGCTCGGGAGAGATGCACCTTCATGAGTAAAGCAGGAAAATGTGACTGTAAAGGTCAGATCATCTGTCTTTGTGTTGTTTTAGGGCGGCGCACAATTGGCCCAGCGTCGTCCGGGTTTGGCAGGTGTAGGCCGTCATTGTAAATAAGAATTTGTTCTTAACTGACTTGCCTAGTTAAATAAAGGTTAAAAATTATTATTTTTTTAAAATGGAAAGCGTGTCCGTTTGCCAAGGTTTTCTGTTTCTTAAGGACCCCAGGTTAAGTAATAACCCGGCTCCAGTTAATATCTTGGAACCTCAATGGCCTATACAGAGCCACCAATGCATGTATGACAGGAAAATGTCTTAGGATAGGGTGCCATTTGGAATGCAGACTAAATCAAATTAAATGTGATTTCCCTCATGCGCCGAATACAACAGGTACAGGAGGGGACTGAGCACGCACCCCTGAAGGGCCCCCGTGTTGAGGATCAGCGTGGCAGATGGTGGTATGGTGTTGAACGCTGAACTGTAGTCAATGAATAGCATTCTCACATAGGTGTTCCTCTTGTCCAGGTGGGAAAGGGCAGTGTGGAGTGCATTAGAGATTGCTTCATCTGTGGATCTGTTGGGGTGGTATACAAATTAAAGTGGGTCTAGGGTTTCTGGGATAATGGTGTTGATGTGAGCCATGACCAGCCTTTCAAAGCACTTCATGGCTACAGACGTGAGTGCTACGGGTCGGCAGTCATTTAGGCAGGTTCTTACTGTTCTTGGGCACAGGGACTATGCTGGTCTCCTTGAAAAATGGCGCCAGAGAAGATGGCTGCCGTTTTACAGCCCTCTAACTAATTGTACTATTATGTGTGTTTTTCGCGTTATTTGTCATTTATTTTGTACATAATGTTTCTGCCTTCGTCTGTTATAACCAAAAAGAGCTTCTGGATATCAGGACAGCGATTACTCACCTCGTATTGGACAAAGATTTTTTCTTCAACGAGGCGGCCGCGAAGGATATCCTACAGACACCTGACAAGGCCCAAATCCCTGTCATTCGCATGAGAAAGAGACGGAAATATCGTGGACGCAGGTCGGGGTGCCTTGTAAGGATCTGACGGCGAGCGAGTAAACTGCCTCTCCCATCAATCCTATTAGCCAATCTTCAATCATTCGAGAATAAATTGGATGACCTAAGATTACGGTTATCCTAGCAACGGGATATTAAAATCTGTAATATCTTATGTTTCACCGAGTCGTGGCTGAACGACGACATGGACAACATACAGCTAGCGGGCTATACACTACACCGGCAGGATAGAACGGCTGACTCCGGTAAGACAAGGGGTGGTGGTCTGTGTATATTTGTAAACAACAGCTGGTGCACAAAATCAAATACTAAGGAAGTCTCAAGGTTTTGCTCGCCTGAGGTAGAGTATCTAACGATAAGCTGTAGACCACACTATTTACCAAGATAGATTTCATCTATATTTTTCTATAGTTGTCTATTTACCACCACAAACCAATGCTGGCATTAAGATTGCACTGAATGAGCTGTATAAGGTCATAAGTGAACAGGAAAACGCTCATCCAGAGGCAGCGCTCCTAGTGGCCGGGGACATTAATGCAGGGAAACTGAAATCCGTTCTACCTAATTTCTACCAGCATGTTAAATGTGCAACCAGAGGAAAAAAAACTCTAGACCACCTTCACTCCACACACAGAACGCATACAAAGCTCTCCCTCGCCCTCCATTTGGCAAATCTGACCATAACTCTATCCTCCTGATTCCTGCTTATAAGCAAAAACTAAAGCAGGAAGCACCAGTGACTCGGTTAATAGAAAAGTGGTCAGATGACGCAGATGCTAAGCTACAGGACTGTTTTGCTAGCACAGACTGGAATATGTTCCGGGATTCTTCAGATAGCATTGAGGAGTATACCACATCAGTCACTGGCTTCATCAATAAGTGCATCGATGATGTCGTCCCCACAGTGACTGTACGTACATACACCAACCAGAAGCCATGGATTACAGGAAACATCCGCACTGAGCTAAAGGGTAGAGCTGCCGCTTTCAAGGAGCGGGACTCTAATCCGGACGCTTATAAGAAATCCCGCTATGCCCTCCGACGAACCATCAAACAGGCAAAGAGTCAATACAGGACTAAGATTTAATCGTACTACACCGGCTCTGACGCTCGTCGGATGTGGCAGGGCTTGAAAACTATTACAGACTACAAAGGGAAGCACAGCCGCGAGCTGCCCAGTGACACAAGACTTCCAGATGAGCTAAACCACGTCTATGCTCGCTTCGAGGCAAGCAACACTGAAGCATGCATGAGAGCACCAGCTGTTCCGGATGACTATGTGATAACGCTCTCCGTAGCCGATGTGAGTACGACTTTTAAGCAGGTCAACATTCACAAGGCCGCAGGGCCAGACGGATTACCAGGACGTGTACTCCGAGCATGTGCTGACCAACTGGCAAGTGTCTTCACTGACATTTTCAACATGTCCCTGACTGAGTCTATAATACCAACATGTTTCAAGCAGACCACTCCGTGCCCAAGGACACTACGATAACCTGCCTAAATGACTACCGAACAGTAGCACTAACGTCTGTAGCCATGAAGTGCGTTGAAAGGCTGGTCATGGCTCACATCAACACCATTATCCCAGAAACCCTAGACCCACTCCAATATGCATACCGCCCCAACAGATCCACAGATGATGCAATCTCTATTGCACTCCACACTGCCCTTTCCCACCTGGACAAGAGGAACACCTACGTGAGAATGCTATTCATTGACTACAGCTCAGCATTCAACACCATAGTGCCCTCAAAGCTCATCACTAAGCTAAGGATCCTGGGACTAAACACCTCCCTCTGCAACTGGATCCTGGACTTCCTGATTGGCCCATGACTGCATGGCCAGGCACGACTCCAACACCATCATTAAGTTTTCCAACGACACAACAGTGGTAGGCCTGATCACCGACAATGATGAGACAGCCTATAGGGAGGAGGTCAGAGACCTGGCCGTGTGGTGCCAGGATAACAACCTCTCCCTCAACTTGACCAAGACAAAGGAGATGATTGTGGACTACAGGGAAAAAAAGAGGACTGAACATGCCCCCATTCTCATCGACGGGGCTGTAGTGGAACAGGTTGAGAGCTTCAAGTTCCTTGGTGTCCACATCACTAACAAACTATCATGGTCCAAACACACCAACACAGTCGTGAAGAGGGCACGACAAAGCCTATTCCCCCTCAGGAGACTGAATAGATTTGGCATGGGTCCTCAGATCCTCAAACAATTCTACAGCTGCACCATCGAGAGCATCCTGACTGGTTGCATCACCGCCTGGTATGGCAACTGCTTGGCTTCCGACCGCAAGGCACTACAGAGGGTAGTGCGTACGGCCCATTATATCACTTGGGCCAAGCTTCCTGCCATCCAGGACCTCTATACCAGGCGGTGTCAGAGGAAGGCCCTCAAAATTGTCAAAGACTCCAGCCACCCTAGTCATAGACTGTTCTCTCTGCTACCGCATGGCAAGCGGTACCGGAGTGCCAAGTCTAGGTCCAAAAGACTTCTCAACAGCTTCTACCCCCAAGCCATAAGACTCCTGAACAGCTAATCATGGCTACCCAGACTATTTGCACTGCCCCCCCCCACCCCCACCCCCACCCCATCTTTTTACGCTGCTGCTACTCTGTTAATTATTTATGCATAGTCACTTTAACTCTACCCACATGTACATATTACTTCAACTACCTCAACTAGCCGGTGCCCCCGCACATTGACTCTGCACCGGCACCCCCCTCTATATATAGCCTCCCTACTGTTATTTTATTTTACTTCTGCTCTTTTTTTCTCAACACTTTTTGTTGTTTTATTTTACTTTTTTATTAAAAATAAATGCACTGTTGGTTAAGGGCTGTAAGTAAGCATTTCACTGTAATGTCTGCACCTGTTGTATTCGGCGCTTGTTGCCAATAAAATTTGATTTGATTTATTACACTCAGTCAAGGACATGTTGAAAATGTCAGTGAAGACACTTGCCAGTTGGTCAGCGCATGCTCAGAGTACGCGTCCTGGTAATCCGTCTAGCCCTGCGGCCTTGTGAATGTTGACCTGCTTAAAAGTCTTACTCACATCGGCTATGGAGAGCATGATCACATTGTCATCTGGAACAGCTGATGCTCTCATGCATGTTTGTGTTGCTTGTCTCGAAGCGAGCATAGAAGTGATTTAGCTTGTCTGGTATGCTCGTGTCACTGGGCAGCTCACGGCTGTGCTTCCCTTTTGTTTTCCTGTTTGCTTATGGCCTTATGCAGCTCATTGAGTGCAGTCTTAGTGCCAGCATTGGTTTGTGATGGTAAATAGACAGCTAAGAATAATATAGATGAAAAGTATCTTGGTAAATAGTGTGGTCTACAGCTTATCATGAGATACTCTACCTCAGGCGAGCAAAACCTCGAGACTTCCTTAGTATTAGATTTCGTGCACCAGCTGTTGTTTACAAATATACACAGACCACCACCCCTTGTCTTACCGGAGTCAGTCGTTCCATCCTGCCGATGCAGCGTATATCCCGCCAGCTGTATGTTATCCATGTCGTCGTTCAGCCACGACTCGGTGAAACATAAGATATTACAGTTTTTAATGTCCCGTTGCTAGGATATCCGTGATCGTAGGGCGTCTATTTTGTTTTCCATTGATTGTACGTTGGCTAATAGGTCTGATGGTAGAGTCAGAGGAAGGCCCTAAGTCATAGACTCTTCTCTCTGCTACAGCACGGCAAGCGGTACCAGAGCGCCAAGTCTAGGTCCAAAAGGCTTCTTAACAGCTTCTACACCCATGAATTAGTTATTTGGATGTCCCCCGGAACATCACGCAGTGTTTTCATCCATATTTGACATACATGATTACATACAGTACAACTGGACTTCTTGATCCGTTCTCCTGAGTGACAGATGAGGCTGCATCCCAAATGGAAGCCTATCCCCTATATATTGCATTACTTTTGACCAGGGCCCAAGTTTGGACACACCTACTCATTCAAGGGTTTTTCTTTATTTTTAAAATGTTCTACATTCTAGAATTAATAGTGAAGACATCAAAACAATGAAATAACACATATGGAATCATATGTGTTCAAAAATGTGTATCAAAAATTGTTAAATGAATCAAATTATATGTTATTTGAGATTCTTCAAGTAGCCACCTTTTGCCTTGATGATAGCTTTGCACACTCTTGGCATTCTCTCAACCAGCTTCACCTGGAATGCTTTTCCAACAGTCTTGAAGGAGTTCCCACATATGCTGAGCACTTGTTGGCTGCTTTTCCTTCATTCTGCGGTCCAACTCATCCCAAACCATCTCAATTGGGTTAAGGTCGGGGGATTCTGGAGGCCAGGTCATCTGATACAGCACTCCATCACTCTCCCTCTTGGTAAAATAGCCCTTACACAGCCTTGAGGTGTGTTGGGTCATTGTCCTGTTGAAAAACAAATGATAGTCCCACTAAGCCCAAACCAGATGCGATGGCGTATCACTGCAGAATGCTGTGGTAGCCATGCTGGTTAAGTGTGCCTTGAATTCTAAACAAATCACAGACAGTGTCACCAGCAAAGCACCCCCACACCATAACACATGTGGAGATCATCCGTTCACCCACACCGCGTCTCACAAAGACACGGCGGTTGGAACCAAAAATCTCACATTTGGACTCTAGACCAAAGGACAAGTTTCTTGGCCCAAGCAGGTGTCTTCTTCTTATTGGTGTCTTTTAGTAGTGTTTTTCTTTGCAGCAATTTGACAATGAAGGCCTGATTCACACAGTCTCCTCTGAACAGTTGGTGTTGAGATATGTCTGTTACTTGAACTCTGACGCATTTATTTGGGCTGCAATTTCTGAGGCTGGTAACTTTAATGAACTTATCCTCTGCAGCAGAGGTAACTTTGGGTCTTCCATTCCTGTGGCGGTCCTCATGAGAGCCAGTTTCATCATAGCACTTGATTGTTTTTGCGACTGCACTTGAAGAAACTTTCAAAGTTCTTGAAATGTTCCGTATTGACTGACCTTCATGTTTTAAAGAAATGATGGACTGTTGTTTCTCTTTGCTTATTTGAGCTGTTCTTGCCAAAATATTGACTTGGTCTTTTACCAAATAGGTCTATCTTCTGTATACCACCCCACCCCCCTACCTTGTCACAACACAACTGATTTGGCTCAAACGCATTAAGAAGGAAATACATTCCCCAAATTAACTTTTAAGAAGGCACACCTGTTAATTGAAATGCATTCCAGGTGACTACCTCATGACACTGGTTGAGAGAATGCCAAGAGTGTGCAAAGCTGTGTCACGAGTGTCAGTGTAATGCGATGGATCGAAGTCAGGCACAGGACACAGAAACTCGTAAGAAATGTACTTTACTGAAGAAGTAAAGAAAACAATACTAAACACCTCCACACAGGGAGGAACAAACCCGCTCACCAACGACACACGAAACGAAAAGCAAACACACACAAAACACATTGGGAGCCACTGGGTTAAATAGGGAAGGAGTGATCACATAATGGGCAACAGGTGTGTAACAATAGACAACAGGTGCAACATAGAAACATAGAACATAGATCGGCAGCAGCTAGTATTCTGGTGACGACGAATGGCGAAGCCTGCCCGAGCAAGGAGGAGGGGCAGCCCCCCCGGTCCCCCGGTGCATACACCGAAGCCTCACTGCGGTGGTGGTCGGCGCTCGCCTTCTGCCGCCCGATTGCCCGCTGCAGACGCACATGGGCAGCGTTCCAGGTCTCCTGCGAGCGCTGAAATCATTCATCCACTGCAGGTGCCTCGATCTGACTCTGATGCCAAGGTGCCAGAACTGGCTGATAACCTAATACACACTGGAATGGAGTAAGGTTAGTGGAGGAGTGGCGGAGTGAGTTTTGGGCCATCTCTGCCCAGGGGAGGAAAACCGACCACTTCCCCCACCGGTCCTGGCAATACGACCTCAGAAACCTACCCACCTCCTGGTTGACTCTCTCCACCTGCCCGTTACTTTCGGGGTGAAACCCTGAAGTCAGGCTGCCCGAGACTCCCAGACGTTCCAAGAACGCCCTCCAAACCCTCGAGGTGAACTGGGAACCCCGATCAGACACTATATCTTCAGGTATCCCATAGTGCCGGAAGATGTGTGTAAATAGGGCCTCAGCAGACCGGGCAGAGGAATGAGGCAGCAGGACTTAGAAAACCGATCCACAACGACCAGGATCGTGGTGTTGCCTTGTGAGCGGGGAAGATCCGTCACGAAATCCACCGATAGGTGGGACCACGGTCGTTGTGGAACGGGTAGGGGTTGCAATTTCCCTCTGGGCAGGTGTCTAGGAGCCTTACACTGGGTGCACACCGAGCAGGAGGAAACATAAACCCTCACGTCCTTAGCTAAGGTGGGCCACCAGTACTTCCCACTAAGACAATGCACTGTCCGACTGATGCCAGGATGACCAGAGGAGGGTGACGTGTGAGCCCAATATATCAAACGATCGCGGACCTCCAGCGGAACGTACACATGACCCTCTGGACACTGGGGAGGAGTGGGTTCGTTACGCAACGCCCGCTCGATGTCCGCGTCCACCTCCCACACCACCGGTGCCACCAGACACGACGCCAGAAGTATGGGAGTGGGCTCCACGGAACCCTCCTCCGTGTCATACAGTTGGGACAGAGCATCTTCCTAAGCGTTCTGGGAACCTGGCCTGTACGAAAGGGTGAAACAAAAACAGGTGAGAAACATTGACCACCTTGCCTGGCGAGGGTTTAATCTCTTCGCCGCCCGGATGTACTCCAGATTGCGGTGGTCAGTCAAAATGAGAAAAGGGTGGTTAGCCCCCTCAAGCCAATGTCTCCACGCTTTCAGGGCTTGGACCACAGCCAACAGCTCCCGGTCCCCCATATCATAGTTGCGCTCCGCCGGACTGAGCTTCTTCGAAAAGAACGCACAGGGGCGGATCTTGAGTGGTGTGCCCGAGCGCTGGGAAAGTACAGCACCTATCCGAGCCTCCGACGTG
Source organism: Coregonus clupeaformis (assembly GCF_020615455.1). Lineage (NCBI taxonomy): Eukaryota > Metazoa > Chordata > Actinopteri > Salmoniformes > Salmonidae > Coregonus > Coregonus clupeaformis. The sequence continues at coordinate 23,539,591 of NC_059225.1, read as the reverse complement.
TCCACCTCAACCGTGTAGGCCAAGAAGGGATCCGGATGAGCCATCACTGGAGCCGAGGTAAACAGGTTCTTCAGATGATTGAACGCCCTGTCCGCCTCAGCTGACCACCGCAGACGCACCGGTCCCCCCTTCAGCAACGAGGTAATGGGAGCCGCTACCTGATCAAAGCCCCGGATAAACCTCCGGTAGTAATTGGCAAACCCCAAAAATTGCTGCACCTCCTTCACCGTGGTTGGAATCGGCCAATTACGCACGGCCGAAATGCGGTCACTCTCCATCCTCACCCCAGACGCGGACATGTGGTACCCTAGGAAGGAGATGGACTCCTGAAAGAACAGGCATTTCTCCGCCTTGGCATACAGTTCATGCTTCAACAGTCGTCCAAGCACTTTACGCACCAGGGACACATGCTCGGCCCGTGTAGCGGAGTATATGAGAATGTCATCAATATACACCACTACACCCTGTTCGTGCAGATCCCTGAAAATCTCATCGACAAAGGCTTGGAAGACTGATGGAACATTCATCAACCCGTATGGCATGACGAGGTACTGATAGTGTCCTGAGGTGGTACTGAATGCCGTCTTCCACTCATCTCCCTCCCGAATACGCACCAGGTTGTACGCGCTCATGAGATCCAATTTCGTGAAGAAGCGCGCCCTGTGCAGTGACTCCGTCATACAAGCTATCAGAGGTAAGGGATAACTGTACTTGACAGTGCTCTGATTAAGCCCACGGTAGTCAATGCACGGGCGTAACCCACCTTCCTTCTTCTTCACGAAAAAGAAACTCGAGGAAACAGGTGAAGTGGAAGGCTGAATGTATCCCTGTCTCAGAGATTCAGAGACATATGTTTCCATGGCCGCCTTCTCCGCCTGTGACAGAGGATACACGTGACTCCGGGGAAGTGCAGCGCCTACCTGGAGATTTATCGCCCAGACGATGGGGTGGTAATTTAGTCGCCCTCTTTTAACTGAAGGTGAGAGCCAAATCGGCATACTCGGAAGGAATGTGCATTGTGGAGACCTGGTTTGGACTCTCCACCGTAGAAGCCCCTAAGGAAACCCCTACACACCTCCCTGAACACTGACTGGACCATCCCTTGAGAGCCCTCTGTTACCAGGAAATAGTGGGGTCATGAGTGGTTAACCAGGGAAGTCCCAACACCACAGGATACACAGGAGAATCAATCAGATAGAGACTAATCCTCTCCTCATGACCCCCCTGCGTCCTCATTAAGAGTGGTGCGGTAACCTCCCTGATTAGGCCTGACCCTAGCTGGCGACTATCTAATATGTGTACAGGGAAGGGCACATCAACACGAACAGTAGGAATCCCTAAACTATGTGAATATTGTGAGTTCTGGGTGAGTCCGGTGCTTACTCACCTGAGATGGTTGCCCAGTGCTCTGCTTACTGCCTCAACTCCCTGGGGACCCTCCCCAGCACCGACCCGCAGTGTGTCCTCTGCGGCCACAGTTGGTGCAGGGGACAGCCCCTCTCCTGGTCTCCCTAAGCGCAGCACCTCCGAGCTCCATGGGGGTAGTGTCGGAGGTGCTGGGGGATGGAATGAATGGGCCCTGATCAGAACGTCCGCGGGTTTCCAACAGGTTATCCAACCTGATGGACATCTCCACCAGTTGGTCCAGGTTGAGATTGGTATCCCTGCAGGCCAGTTCCGGCCGAACGTCCTCCCTCAGGCTGCAACGATAGTGGTCGATCAGTGCCCTCTCATTCCATCCTGCGCTGGCTGCCAAAGTCCTGAACTCCAGCTCAAAATCCTGGGCGCTCCTCCTCTCCTGTCTTAGGTGGAACAGACGCGCGCCCGCCGCTCTCCCCTCCAGTGGATGATCGAATACCGCCCGGAAGCGGCGGGTGAAATCCTCGTAGCGGACCGATGTAGCATCAATTCCTCCCCACTCGGCGTTGGCCCACTCGAGCGCCTTCCCCGACAGACAGGAGATGAGGGCGGACACGCTCTCGTATCCCGAGGGCGCCGGGTGAATGGTTGCCAGGTAGAGCTCTACCTGGAGAAGGAAACCCTGACACCCGGCTGGTGTACCGTCATATGCCGTCGGGAGCGAGAGCCGAATCCCACTGGGCCCAGGTGGCGAAGGGGTGGACTGTGGTATGGGTGGTTGAGTGGTTGGAGGAGGTGTAGGAAGGCCACCTCTCTCCCATCGGTCCATAGTATTCATCACCCTCTCCATAGCTGTGCCGAGAGCCTGGATTATACTCTTCTGTCGTTGAACTCGTTCCTCCATCGATTCGGACTGACTGGCTGTACCTGCTGACTCCATAAATGGTGCGTGTTTCTGTCACAAGTGTCAGTGTAATGCGGTGGATCGAAGTCAGGCGCAGGACACAGAAACTCGTAAGAAACGTACTTTACTGAAGAAGTAAAGAAAACAATACCAAACACCTCCACACAGGAAGGAACAAACCCGCTCACCAACGACACACGAAACGAAAAGCAAACACGCACAAAACACATTGGGAGCCACTGGGTTAAATAGGGAAGGAGTGATCACATAATGGGCAACAAGTGTGTAACAATAGACAACAGGTGCAACATAGAAACATAGAACATGTTGATGACGATGAACGCCGAAGACTGCCCGAGCAAGGAGGAGGGGCAGCCTCGGCAGAATCCGTGACAAGCTGTCATCAATGCAAAGGGTGGCCAGACCCCTTCATTTTTTCCCAAAAATAATTACGTTACAGCCTTATTCTAAAATTGATTCAATTGTTTTTTTCCTCATCAATCTACAAACAATACCCCTTAATGACAAAGCAAAAACAGGTTATACATTTTAGCAAATGTATTAAATATAAAAACTGAAATATCACATTTACATGAGTGTTCAGACCCTTTACTCAGTACTTTGTTGAAGCACCTTTGGCAGCAATTACAGCCTCAAATCTTCTTGGGTTTAACGCTTGGCATTCTTGTATTTGGGGAGTTTCTCCCATTCTTCTCTGCAGATCATCTCAAGCGCTGTCAGGTTGGATGGGGAGCGTCGCTGCACAGCTATTTTCAGGTCTCTCCAGAGATGTTTGATTGGCTGTGCCACTCAAGGACATTCAGAGACTTGTCCCGAAGCCACTCTTGCGTTGTCTTGGCTGTGTGATTAGGGTCGTTGTCCTGTTGGAAGTTGATCTTTCATCCAGATCTCTCTGTACTTTGCGCTGTTCATCTTTCCCGCGATCCTGACTTGTCTCCCAGTCCCTGCCGCTGAAAAACATCCCCACAGCATGATGCTGCCACCGCCATGCTTCACCGTAGGGATGGTGCCAGGTTTCCTCCAGACGTGACGCTTGACATATAGGCCAAAGAGTTCATTCTTGGTTTCATCAGACAATATAATCTTTTTTCTCATGGTCAGAGTCCTTTAGGTGCCTTTTGGCAAACTCCAAGCGGGCTATCATGTGCCTTTTACTGAGGAGTGGCTTCCGTCTGGCTTCATTACCATAAACATTTTACATTTTAGTCATTTAGCAGACACTCTTATCCAGAGCGACTTACAGTTAGTGAGTGCATACATTTTTTTCATAAAGTCCTGATTGGTGGAGTGCTGCAGAGATAGTTGTCCTTCTGGAAGTTTCTCTCATTTCCACAGATGAACTATGGAGCTCTGTCAGTGACCATCGGGTTCTTGGTCACCTCCCTGACCAAGGCCCTTCTCCCCCGATTGCTCAGTTTGGCCAGGCGGCCAGCTCTAGAAAGAGTCTTGGTGGTTCCAAACTTGTTCCATTTAAGAATGATGGAGGCCGCTGAGTTCTTAGGGACCTTCAATGCTGGATAATTTTTTTGGTACCCTTCCCCAGATCTGTGCCTCGACACAATCCTGTCTCGGAGCTCTACGGACAGCTCCTTTGACTTCATGGCTTAGTTTTTGCTCTGACATTTACTGTCAACTGTGGGACCTTATACAGACAGGTGTGTGCCTTTCCAAATCATGTCCAATCAATAGAATTTACCGCAGGTGGATTCCAAATAAGTTGTAGAAACATCTGAAGGATGATCAATGGAAACAGGATGCACCTGTGCTCAATTTCGAGTCTCATAGCAAAGGGTTTGATGAATACTTATGCAAATAAGATATTTCAGTTTTTGTTTTTTATAAAGTTGCACAAATAAAAAATAAATGTTTTTCCGTTGTCATTATGGGGTATTGTGTGTTGATTGAGATTATTTTTTTAATTTAATCAATTTTAGAATAAGGCTGTAACGTAACAAAGTGGAAAAAGTCAAGGTGTCTGAATAATTTTCGAATATACTGTATATACTGTATGTCTGTAATGTATATGTTAATGTTTTAAATTAATGTATTTTAAAACTTTGTTTAATATACTTTTTCATTAGGTCAGACGCCAGGAAGACTAGCTGTCAGCATTTTTTTATATATTTCTTTAAGTAGTGCACTAAACAGGGAATAGGGTGCCATTTGCGACAAAGAACATGTTTAACCTAACCTCTCATATCCCCTGGATGGTAATAATGTTGGCTGCATCGCTCCTTGACCCACTTCTAGTGATTATTCTGCCCGAGGCAAGTGAATTTGATTCTTTTCTGCCCATAACATCTTCCTGAAAAGAGAGAGAAATGGATTGCTGTAAGAAAATAGACATTAGTAAGGCCTCTTTTGTCCAAACAGGAAATGATGGGGCATGATAGAATCTAAATATGTCTTTGCTCTTAGAATCCGATCAGCGGATGATAAGTGGATTCTAAGAATACAAGAGAATAAGGATACAGGGAATTAGGTTTATCTATAGATTAACGACATCCGTCAGGATTGTAATGAAAACACCTTTCTTTTGAAACATTGAAACAGTTAGAATCTAAAGATGGCTTTGCTCTTAGAATCTGATCAGAGTACAAGAGGATAAGGTTTGTTTATAGATCAACAATGTCCAGCAGAACTGGTAATGGAAAGCAAAAGCCTATGTTTCTTTAACAGATATTGATTTATATTCAAACAGATAGGAGAGGTCATGGATAAATTCCTACAATGTCTCTGTCCTACTAAAATCAAATAGACCTATTTTGTTCAGTACTAGCAAAACCATATTGCAAATACTATACATTAGATATGCACATAATATTGCAACTCTGTCTGTTGTGTAGGTGCCTTTCGGCTTCCCATTTCTTCTCCACAACAATGTGTTTTGATTTTATGGCAATGGTGGGCTTGAAACTGAGAAGGTTAACTCATTATGTGCTCTTTCCAGACCTACACCTTTGTTTTGTTTGTTTGTTACTTCAACGATTTTTACACATGCAGAGACTACTTTACAAAGTAAACAAGTATTTTTTTCCCCTCAAGGAAGAAGTACGTAGAAAAGGGGTTGAGTAAGAAAAAGAAAACAAGACAAACTGCACTTTTATTCCAAGAAATGACAGATTGTCTCCTAGAACGTTCCTGATATTGTTAAAAATTAACAACCCTAATCCTGCAAACTCACTCAATGAATTCTATATTGACATATTCTTCAAGGGGCCTTGTACTGATGAAATCACACGTGACTGTTTATCTTTTCAATAACCTTGTCATTGATAGCTGTGATTTCAAATAACCTAGGACACACTCCTCTTCAGTAGCAACCAGTCCATTTCGTTTCTTGATCAATGATTTTACATCACAGGCGAGACCCTGCTGTGTTCTGTAGATTGCTGTTAGAGTTCACACACAGGTTCACAACACAGTTGCTCAAGGGTTTTGCCTCTGAGAGAGAAACAGAAAACCAAGAGAGAGGTTGAGACTGAGAACTGAGGTAACAGGCAACACATAGTAAATCAAAGTCCTTGATCTGGTTTCAGTGTACAGCGGGGCGAGACAGTGGGGCACTTTAATCCCCTCACACACTGTGTGTGATTTCATCTGTACAACATGCCCAAATGACTATCGCCCCGTCGCGCTCAACTCGATCATCATGAAGTGCTTCAAGAGGCTGGTCATGGCCCACATCAAGGCCAGCATGCCAGGTACACTGGACCCACTCCAATTTGCCTACCACTCCAAAAAATCCATGGAAGATGCCATTTCCATCGCTATTCACACAGCCTTAACACATCTGGACAAGAGGAACACCTACAGTGCCTTGCAAAACTATTCATCCCCCTTGGCATTTTTCCTATTTTGTTGCAATACAACCTGTAATTTAAATTGATTTTTATTAGGATTTCATATAATGGACATACACAAAATAGTCCAAATTGGTGAAGTGAAATGAAAATAAAAAAAACAGAAAAATGGTGTGTGCATATTTATTCACCCCCTTTGCTATGAAGCCACTAAAAAAAGATCTGGTGCAACCAATTACCTTCAGAAGTCACATAATTAGTTAAATAATGTCCACCTGTGTGCAATCTAAGTGTCACATGATCTCAATATACACTGCTCAAAAAAAAAATGGAACACTAAAATAACACATCCTAGATCTGAATGAATGAAATAATCTCATTAAATACTTTTTTCTTTACATAGTTGAATGTGCTGACAACAACATCACACAAATATTATCAATGGAAATCAAATGTATCAACCCATGGAGGTCTGGATTTGGAGTCACCCTCAAAATTAAAGTGGAAAACCACACTACAGGCTGATCTAACTTTGATGTAATGTCCTTAAAACAAGTCAAAATGAGGCTCAGTAGAGTGTGTGGCCTCCACGTGCCTGTATGACCTCCCTACAACGCCTGGGCATGCTCCTGATGAGGTGGCGGATGGTATCCTGAGGGATCTCCTCCCAGACCTGGACTAAAGCATCCGCCAACTCCTGGACATCCTGTGGTGCAATGTGGCGTTGGTGGATGGAGCGAGACATGATGTCCCAGATGTGCTCAATTGGATTCAGGTCAGGGGAACGGGCGGGCCAGTCCATAGCATCAATGCCTTCCTCTTGCAGGAACTGCTGACACACTCCAGCCACATGAGGGCTAGCATTGTCTTGCATTAGGAGGAACCCAGGGCCAACCGCACCAGCATATGGTCTCACAAGGGGTCTGAGGATCTCATCTCGGTACCTAATGGCAGTCAGGCTACCTCTGGCGAGCACATGGAGGGCTGTGCGGCCCCCCAAAGAAATGCCACCCCACACCATGACTGACCCACAGCCAAACCGGTCATGCTGGAGGATGTTGCAGGCAGCAGAACGTTCTCCACGGCGTCTCCAGACTCTGTCACGACTGTCACATGTGCTCAGTGTAAACCTGCTTTCATCTGTGAAGTGCACAGGGCGCCAGTGGCGAATTTGCCAATCTTGGTGTTCTCTGGCAAATGCCAAACGTCCTGCACGGTGTTGGGCTGTAAGCACAACCCCCACCTGTGGTCGTCGGGCCCTCATACCACCCTCATGGAGTCTGTTTCTGACCGTTTGAGCAGACACATGCACATTTGTGGCCTGCTGGAGGTCATTTTGCAGGGCTCTGGCAGTGCTCCTCCTACTCCTCCTTGCACAAAGGCTGAGGTAGCAGTCCTGCTGCTGGGTTGTTGCCCTCCTACGGCCTCCTCCACGTCTCCTGATGTACTGGCCTGTCTCCTGGTAGCGCCTCCATGCTCTGGACACTACGCTGACAGACACAGCAAACCTTCTTTCCACAGCTCGCATTGATGTGCCACCCTGGATGAGCTGCACTACCTGAGCCACTTGTGTGGGTTGTAGACTCCGTCTCATGCTACCACTAGAGTGAAAGCACCGCCAGCATTCAAAAGTGACCAAAACATCAGCCAGGAAGCATAGGAACTGAGAAGTGGTCTGTGGTCACCACCTGCAAAACCAGTCCTTTATTGGGGGTGTCTTGCTAATTGCCTATAATTTCCACCTGTTGTCTATTCCATTTGCACAACAGCATGTGAAATGTATTGTCAATCAGTGTTGCTTCCTAAGTGGACAGTTTGATTTCACAGAAGTGTGATTGACTTGGAGTTACATTGTGTTGTTTAAGTGTTCCCTTTTATTTTTTTGAGCAGTGTATATACAGCTGTTCTGAAAGGCCCCAGAGTCTAAGACCCCTAAGCAACACCCCTAAGCAAGGGGCACCACCAAGCAAGCGGCACCATGAAGACCAAGGAGCTCTCCAAACAGGTCAGGGACAAAGTTGTGGAGAAGTACAGATCAGGGTTGGGTTATAAAAAAATATCTGAAACTTTGAACATCCCACGGAGCACCATTTAAATCCATTATTAAAAAATGGAAAGAATATGGCACCACAACAAACCTGCCAAGAGAGGGCCGCCCACCAAAACTCACGGAGCAGGCAAGGAGGGCATTAATCAGAGAGGCAACAAACAGACCAAAGATAACCATGAAGGAGCTGCAAAGCTCCACAGTGTAGATTGGAGTATCTGTCCATAGGACAACTTTAAGCCATACACTCCACAGAGCTGGGCTTTACGGAAGAGTGGCCATAAAAAAGCCATTGCTTAAAGAAAAAACTAAGCAAACACGTTTGGTGTTTGCCAAAAGCCATGTGGGAGACTCCTCAAACATATGGAAGAAGGTACTCTGGTCAGATGAGACTAAAATTGACTCAATATTTGGCAATCAAGGAAAACGCTATGTCTGGCGCAAACCCAACACCTCTCATCACCCTGAGAACACCATCCCCATGTTTTTCATCGTCAGGGACTGGGAAACTGGTCAGAATTTGAAGGATAGCGCTAAATACGGGACAATTCTTGAGGGGAAACATGTTTCAGTCTTCCAGAGATTTGAGACTGGGATGGAGGTTCACCTTCCAGCAGGACAATGACCCTAAGCATACTGCTAAAGCAACACTCAAGTGGTTTAAGGGGAAACATTTAAATGTCTTGGAATGGCCTAGTCAAAGCCCAGACCTCAATCCAATTGAGAATCTGTGGTATGACTTAAAGATTGCTGTACACCAGCAGAACCCATCCAACTTGAATGAGCTGGAGTAGGTTTTGCCTTGAAGAATGGGCAAAAATCCCAGTGGCTAGATGTGCCAAGCTTATAGAGACATACTCCAAGAGACTTGCAGCTGCAATTGCTGCAAAAGGTGGCTCTACAAAGTATTGATTTTGGGGGGAATGAATAGTTATGCATGCTCAAGTTCTGTTTTTTTTTTGTCTTATTTCTTGTTTGTTTAACCAAAAAAAGTATTTTGCATCTTCAAAGTGGTAGGCATGTTGTGTAAATCAAATGATACAAATCCCCCAAAAATCCATTTTAATTCCAGGTTCTAAGGCAAAAAAAAAAATGCCAAGGGGGTGTGAATACTTTCTTAAGCCAATGTATGTGAGAATGCTGTTCATTGACTACAGTTTAGCATTCAACACTATTGTTCCCTCCAAGCTTGACACCAAGCTCATAGCCATGTGTCTGGACACCACCCTCTGCAAATGGATCCTGGACTTCCTGACGGGCAGACCACAGGCTGTGAGGATTGGTAAACGGAAAAGACCACACCTCCTCCACACTGACTCTTAACACAGGGGGGACCCCAGTGGTGTGTCCTCAGTCATCTGCTGTTCTCCCTGTTCACACAAGACTGCGTGGCTTTGCACGACACCAACTTCATCAAGTTTGCTGACAACACCACGGTTGTAGGCCTGATAACCAACAACGACGAGTCAGATTATAGGGAGGAGGTAAGTGAACTGGTATTGTAGTGTCATGATGACAACCTCTCCCTCAACGTCAGCAAAACAAAGGAGTTGCTGTTGACTTCAGGAAGCAGAGGAGGGAACATGCCCCGATCCACATCAATGGGACTGCAGTAGAGAGTGTCACGAGTTTTAACTTCCTCTGCATCCACATCACTGAGGACTTGTCATGGACCAACACCACCACCAGTCTTGTCAAGAGGGCGCAACAGCTTATCTACTTCCTAAGGTGGCTGAAGGAATTCGGCATGCCGCACCGGGTCCTCTCCATATACTACCGCTGCACCATCGAGAGCGTCCTGACCGGTTGCATCACGGCCTGGTACGGGAATTGTTCCGTCCACGACCGCAAAGCCCTCCAGCAGGGGATGAAGACAGCCCAGTACATCACTGGGGCCGGGTTCCCACCCATTCAGGACATTTACTCGAAACAGTGCCTGAGGAAGGCACGCAGCATCGTCAAGGATCCCACACACCCCAGCCACAAGCTGTTCACTCCCTTACCATCGGGCATACGGTATCAGAGCATGAGGTCTGATAGAAACTGTCTCTTTGCCTGTCGGTCTCTACAAGCCATCACAGACTGCTGAAGACTTGAACTGGACTGACCATCTGCTCTGATTCTCCGCACCTTAGCAAACATGCACGCACACACACACACATTGTACATTCATGCTACACACACATCACAACTGCTGCTACCGGACTCTTATTATACTGCTCAATTTATACACGTCCCCCCCGTCCCCCTTCCCCAATACGTGTCAATATTGGACTATAAATTGTGCCTTCCTGTATTATTCTGATGCTAAAATGTATCATTCTATTCTACTGCTGTTTACTTTATGTTCTTATTCTTGTCTTATTATTTCTTATTGTTGTTGCATTTTGGAGAAGGAACATTCAAGTAAGCACTTCGTTGGATGATGTATATCATGCTTATCCCATACATATGACTAATAACACTTAAAACACACACACACACACACACACACACACACACACAAATCTGGGCAGCAGGTAGCCTAGCGGTTAAAAGCATTGTGCCAGTAACTGAAAGGTTGCTGGTTCAAATCCCTTCGCTGACTAGGTGAAAAATCTGATGTGCCCTCGAGCAAGGCACTTAACCCAAAATGTTCTTGTAAATTGCTCTGGATTAGAGTGTCTGCTAATGGACTAAAATGGAAGTATATTGAACAGATTGTGTACTCTTTTCAATGTGTGGAAAATTAAATATAGTACAGTAGCTCCAACATTACATTGAGAACGCTATTTTTATTTATAGTGACAACTTGCCTTTGTACTTTTATATTATATTTACTGTAGTATGCAATACATTGATGCAGGATACCTATGTTTAACCCGAGTAAAAAAGTTAATGGTGCAATTTTCTGCATTATTATGGTGATAAACATGATTGAATAGGTTATTTCCGGAAGGTTGTATTCTCTGTCCTACAAAGGTTGCATAGTCATTTCAAATGTAATGAAAAGTGGAGACGCTAACTTTGGCAATGAAACATTTGAAGAATCAAGATCGAAAGGATATTGGAGCAGACTATTATTATCTATGCATCTTAAACTGTCAAACTGTACGATTATTTCTCACAAGTCCCTTGTGAGAATCCTAATTCCATCCTAGACAGTAATGGCATATTACTTCAATGACTTCCACACCATAACGTTCTCCCCTCAGAATCTATTTCCTAACATTGTATTATCAGTAAAGAGCCTAGGGTCATCATCTCTAGGCTCTTTTACCACCCTGTAAAGGGGTTCCCGTGAATTTGACAGTAGCTCGTGGCAAGTATTTATTTATTACAGTATCAAAGCAAGTACCGTGTAATGACACACAGTGCAACACCGTAAAATTGACTGTATTATACTCTAAAAAAGTAAATGCTACTGTAATTGGAATGGATGGATGAAATTCGTTGAGAGGAGGGGTTTGTATTTCATAGTATTTTACTATAATTACAAGGGATTGGTGCAAGCAAGGTAAGGATTTGGTTGCTAGGTAAAGTGTTTACAAAGATGACACCATATTAATGAATATTTTGTGTTTTATATCACTTGCACTTCTAGAGGCCTTAAAGGTCCTGAACAGTCATTCTGATTCCAATGTAAAATAGCATTTTGAGTGACTAAAATATCACCTATAATATTTTTGGCGGATAGAAATGCTTTTCATTTTACAAAAAGTACTTTTTCTCTCATGGCTAACTACAAGGAAGTTTGAAAAGACAGGCTGATTGGGGAGGATATTATAGTCATGAGCTAGCCTTGACTGATAGTTATTTGAAACACTTATGTCAAGCAACTTGGATGCAGTGAGCAGTGTTGCCGTAAAATCATCTCAAGCAAATGCGGTGATGTCACCCTATCCCCTTAATAATCGGGCATCCTGAATCCAAGTGTTTGACATGGGGGAGGGGACCAGTAACTTTATGATCGAACTTTATCAATGTAGAAGCAACAGTCATTTTTCATACTTTGGTCATCATACTTCGATCTGGTTTCATCCAAAAGGTCAATTTATTATTAAATTCATTACAAGTTAAACTCTAAATAATGAACAATTCAAACAATAAGTAATCTATCCAATTTAAGTTAATCAAATCAAAACAAAAACAAACAGCAACAAAAAAACAAAAAAATGAATGCATTAAAATAAGAAAAATGGTAACAATCATCAGTCCATCACTTAGTCAGTAATGGTTGGTCTGGTGGGGTGGTTGAGATTGTGTTTGTGTTTTTGTTGGGAAAGGGGTGGAGTCTGGGTTGGAAGTTGCTGGATGGAGGTGGCAGTTGCTGGATGGAGGTGGCAGTTGTGGTTGGTTGGTGCTGTGTCCAGGGTTGGTGTTGGGCTAGGACCGGGAAAAACCTGGGTTGGTGTTGGTACCAGGGCTGGAAATCATGCTGGTACCTGGGCTGGAAAAGCAGGGGTTGGTGCTGGGTCTGGTGCTGGGACTGTGGGCCTGGGAGACACAGGAACCGGGAACAGGGGATGGGGCTGGTGCTGGGTCGGGATCTGTAGAGGGGAGGAAGGACAACCTGAGGAGGAAGCAGACACACAAGGGAGCCCTAGACCCAGAGGTCAATAATGGTGGTACTTCCCTGTGGCCTGCTCTCTTCTGGTGAAGGTGTGATATTTGTTCCATCCTCTGAGCCTCATCTGTGGTCTGGTGCTGGGACTGCTGCTGGGAACCGGAATCTGGATTGGTGCTGGGACTGGTGCTGACTCTACAGAGGGGAGGAAGGACAACCATCGGCCTGGGATGGTGTTGGTGGAGGGGAAACGATGCAGCGGCAAGGCTGGATGCTGGAGGCTGGAAGACAGAGGGAGCAAACAGGGCCTAGACCCACCTGGCCATGGCGCACTCACAAACAGATGGTGGGTGTGTTCAGTACAACTGCCTCCATGGTGGAAGTTCTCTGTACATACTTTGTGCCGTCTATAGGTGGATTCCCTAGTGGGGAGGCAACCATGAACAGCCATCTGAGGAAAGTCCTTCTGTTTGGAGTGTGTTGTCAGGGTCATGATGATGGGCTATTGGGGGGGTCCAGGTCTGATCATTTCATTGCAGATTTGGATGAAGGCCTCAGCGGGTTGTTTGTGTTGGGTGGTTCTTGGCTGTTCAAAGGTCTTGACATGCCTCCCCACTGACTACCTGGTGGCAACCTATACTGTCTTGGTGGTAGACTGGGGGATGCTGGGAAGGGTGAAGGCGGTTCGGAGGGTCTGGGGGGTCTGGACTGAGGCTGGATGGCTTGCTGCTGTGTCGGGATCAACGGTGGGGCCTAAGGGGGTGGATCTGGGTCGCGAAGGAGCATGGGGGAGGAGTCAGGGGCAGTAAGGGGGTATGGTAGGGGGGATCAAGGGCAGTTAGGGGTGGGAGTGGAGAATCAGTGACAGTAAGGGGAAGGGAGGAGTGATCAGAGGAAGTAATGGACTGTATGGCCTCTCTCGAAACCGGCTCCCCTTTGACCAGGGGTTTGGAGGGGGTGGAGGTAGCAATAAAGTTTATTTGTGGGGAGGGCTAAAGTGGAGGGGCCGTCAAGGGGTGGGGGCTGTTTCTGGGACGTCTTTGGTAATGACGGGTGGGGACTGTTTCTGAGACATCTTGGGTGGTGGGTTGGGTGGTGCCTGTGAAAAGATCTGGGTCTTTGTTGTTGTTGTCTGGTGGAGTGGGGTTGGTGGGTTTGGGATTTGGGTTAGTGGGGTTGGTAGCGTGTGCCCTTGCCCTGCCGGCTTAGGAACTGGGACAGTATGTGTGTATATGTGTGTATATATATATGTGTATATATATGTATATATATATATGTATATATGTGTGTGTGTGTGTATGTATATATATATACAGTGGGGAGAACAAGTATTTGATACACTGCCGATTTTGCAGGTTTTCCTACTTACAAAGCATGTAGAGGTCTGTCATTTTTATCATAAGTACACTTCAACTGTGAGAGACATAATCTAAAACAAAAATCCAGAAAATCACATTGTATGATTTTTAAGTAATTCATTTGCATTTTATTGCATGACATAAGTATTTGATCACCTACCAACCAGTAAGAATTCCGTCTCTCACAGACCTGTTAGTTTTTCTTTAAGAAGCCCTCCTGTTCTCCACTCATTACCTGTATTAACTGCACCTGTTTGAACTCATTACCTGTATAAAAGACACCTGTCCACACACTCAATCAAACAGACTCCATCCTCTCCACAATGGCCAAGACCAGAGAGCTGTGTTAGGACATCAGGGATAAAATTGTAGACCTGCACAAGGCTGGGATGGGCTACAGGACAATAGGCAAGCAGCTTGGTGAGAAGGCAACAACTGTTGCCTTAATTATTAGAAAATGGAAGAAGTTCAAGATGACGGTCAATCACCCTCAGTCTGGGGCTCCATGCAAGATCTCACCTCGTGGGGCATCAATGATCATGAGGAAGGTGAGGGATCAGCCCAGAACTACACGGCAGGACCTGGTCAATGACCTGAAGAGAGCTGGGACCACAGTCTCAAAGAAAACCATTAGTAACACACTACGCCGTCATGGATTAAAATCCTGCAGCGCACGCAAGGTCCCACTGCTCAAGCCAGCGCATATCCAGGCCCGTCTGAAGTTTGCCAATGACCATCTGGATGATCCAGAGGGGGAATGGGAGAAGGTCATGTGGTCTGATGAGACAAAAATATAGCTTTTTGGTCTAAACTCCACTTGCCGTGTTTGGAGGAAGAAGAAGGATGAGTACAACCTCAAGAACACCATCCCAACCGTGAACCATGGAGGTGGAAACATAATTCTTTGGGGATGCTTTTCTGCAAAGGGGACAGGACGACTGCACCATATTGAGGGGAGGATGGATGGGGCCATGTATCGCGAGATCTTGGCCAACAACCTCCTTCCCTCAGTAAGAGCATTGAAGATGGGTCGTGGCTGGGTCTTCCAGCATGACAACGACCCGAAACACAAAGCCAGGGCAACTAAGGAGTGGCTCCGTAAGAAGCATCTCAAGGTCCTGGAGTGGCCTAGCCAGTCTCCAGACCTGAACCCAATAGAACATCTTTGGAGGGATCTGAAAGTCCGTATTGCCCAGCGACAGCCCCGAAACCTGAAGGATCTGGAGAAGGTCTGTATGGAGGAGTGGGCCAAAATCCCTGCTGCAGTGTGTGCAAACCTGGTCAAGACCTACAGGAAACGTATGATCTCTGTAACTGCAAACAAAGGTTTCTGTATCAAGTATTAAGTTCTGCTTTTCTGATGTATCAAATACTTATGTCATGCAATAAAATGCAAATGAATTACTTAAAAATCATACAATGTGATTTTCTGGATTTTTGAAGTGTACCTATGATCAAAATTACAGACCTCTACATGCTTTGTAAGTAGGAAAACCTGCAAAATCGGCAGTGTATCAAATACTTGTTCTCCCCACTGTATATATATGTGTGTGTTATATCGATAACAGTCATCCATGAATTCATTACCTCATCAGTCTCATTCTGAACGTCGCATAATCCTTGAATCTGCAAGAACCCTAACCTTATTGATGAATCAGCAATACACAAATTGGCTTCATTATTTATTTACTAACTAAGTAAATAATAAAACAGAATACAAACGCACACGGTATAGGTTACTGATTACTAACGTAATACAATGAAAACAGGTCCCTAGTGGACTGGACTAACAATAGCATGACTGCTTGGTTAGAGGAAGGAGGGGTTAGTAGAAAAGAGTGAAAGGGAGATACAGAGATTCAAACTATCGTTGTTACATTTGGAAACTACGCTCACAGTAATCATAATACTTAGCACCCTAATCACCGCTCATTCGGATAAGAAATGCAATGTATATATTTACGCGTAGCTGTCCTTGATCGCCGTCTCTCTGAACCACTTTCTCAAAAAGGGTTTGAGTGTCCTATCCCACTTCGGTGAGACAAGAGAATGGAGTGTTCATTAATATAGACACTTCAGGTGTACCAACGGTTGTCTGAGAGGGATTGTCCTTCCCAACTTGTGTCTTTAGTCAAATGTTCTAGACTCTTTACATGTACAGCTGCAGACTGTTATGATAAGGTCTAGTGTGTGGTCTTCTCGTGTAGAGATTGAGAGTTTCAGAGTTTCACCATTTCAAACGTATGGACTGGTCTGTAGAGTGTCAACCATTTTAAGCTGTGGGGCTTCCTGGTCTTTCTGGTCTAACCATTTTAAGCCGTGTAGCCACCGCTCCACGCTTCCTGGTCTAAAGGTTGATTTGTTTTTCAAGGCTTTTTATGCTCGGGTAAAAAGGGGTGTTCCATCACGCCGGCACAATCTCTGATGGCACTTGCAGTGTGGCTAGTCACTGTGCATAGTTTATATAAAAAACTATTATATCATTAGAAGACTAAAATCACATTGCTATCTTCTCAAAAGTATTCTCATGGTTAATCATATTTCATACAACATTTACAGTGAGGGTAAAAAGTATTTGATCCCCTGCTGATTTTGTACGTTTGCCCACTGACAAAGAAATGATCAGTCTATAATTTTAATGGTAGGTTTATTTGAACAGTGAGAGACAGAATAACAACAACAAAATCCAGAAAAACGCATGTCAAAAATGTTATACAATGATTTGTATTTTAATGAGGGAAATAAGTATTTGACCCCCTCTCAATCAGAAAGATTTCTGGCTCCCAGGTGTCTTTTTATACAGGTAACGAGCTGAGATTAGGTGCACACTCTTAAAGGGAGTGTTCCTAATCTCAGCTTGTTACCTGTATAAAAGACACCTGTCCACAGAAGCAATCAATCAATCAGATTCCAAACTCTCCACCATGGCCAAGACCAAAGAGCTATCCAAGGATGTCAGGGACAAGATTGTAGACCTACAAAAGGCTGGAATGGGCTACAAGACCATCGCCAAGCAGCTTGGTGAGAAGGTGACAACAGTTGGTGCGATTATGCGCAAATGGAAGAAACACAACAGAACTTTCAATCTCCCTCGGCCTGGTGCTCCATGCATGATCTCACCTCGTGGAGTTGCAATGATCATGAGAACGGTGAGGAATCAGCCCAGAACTACACGGGAGGATCTTGTCAATGATCTCAATGCAGTTGGGACCATAGTCACCAAGAAAACAATTGGTAACACATTACGCCGTGAAGGACTGAAATCCTGCAGCGCCCACATGGTCCCCCTGCTCAAGAAAGCACACATACAGGGCCGTCTGAAGTTTGCCAATGAACATCTGAATGATTCAGAGGAGAACTGGGTGAAAGTGTTGTGGTCAGATGAGACCAAAATCGAGCTCTTTGGCATCAACTCAACTCGCCGTGTTTGGAGGAGGAGGAATGCTGCCTATGACCCCAAGAACACCATCCCCACCGTCAAACATGGAGGTGGAAACATTATGCTTCGGGGGGGGGGTTTCTGCTAAGGGGACAGGACAACTTCACTGCATCAAAAGGACGATGGACAGGGCCATGTACCGTCAAATCTTGGGTGAGAACCTCCTTCCCTCAGCCAGGGCATTGAAAATGGGTCGTGGATGGGTATTCCAGCATGACAATGACCCAAAACACACGGCCAAGGCAACAAAGGAGTGGCTCAAGAAGAAGCACATTAAGGTCCTGGAGTGGCCTAGCCAGTCTCCAGACCTTAATCCCATAGAAAATCTGTGGAACGAACTGAATGTTCGAGTTGCCAAACGTCAGCCTCAAAACCTTTATGACTTGGAGAAGATCTGCAAAGAGGAGTGGGACAAAATCCCTCCTGAGATGTGTGGAAACCTGGTGGCCAACTACAAGAAACGTCTGACCTCTGTGATTGCCAGCAAGGGTTTTGCCACCAAGTACTAAGTCATGTTTTGCAGAGGGGTCAAATACTTATTTCCCTCATAGAAATGCAAATCAATTTATAACATTTTTGACATGCGTTTTTCTGGATTTTTTTGTTGTTATTCTGTCTCTCACTGTTCAAATAAACCTACCATTAAAATTATAGACTGATCATGTCTTTGTCAGTGGGCAAACGTACAAAATCAGCAGGGGATCAAATACTTTTTTCCCTCACTGTAGATGCAAACCTGATAACTGAAATGTGTACACTTTCAGAGTTAGTTATTTAGTCATACCATCCTCAATGACATCACAAAATAATACATAATATGACATGATATTCTTTAGATCCCCACCAACCATTCCAAACACTTAGACGTCAGAAATAATGTTCCAATGTCCTATCTTTTAGAAATACATTAATTATTTCCCTGCACACAACATTTTCCCACAATGCACCATAATTCGCAGTAAAATGTTTCAGAGTAATTTACAGTGCAGTTATGTTTCTTCCATCGTCACTTGCATGTGTTATTTTAGAAATAACACATGCATGTCAAAAATCCAAAAAGTGTCTCCAAACAGTACAATATTAACACAGGTATTCTTCTTCCCCTGTCCAGGAATCATCAAGACTGCATAGTCATACAATACATTGGTAGCATTGCTATTCTGAATTTTTCTCCCCTTGTCCAGGATGGCCTTAGTACTGTACTTTATGGCCTTAGCTGTATAGTACAGTACTAACATTGTTATTCATACATTACACTGAAAAAAATAAAGTGGTTGTTCTTCAGCTCTTAAGGTTTCTTGGATAACTCTTACCTGATAAAGAACCTTTGAGTTAAGTGTGGGGTTCTTGGCAGGGTGGCATCTTCAGAATTCTAAAATGTTTTTCAAATGTATGGAACCCCCTGCAGATGTGTCTCTTTCATAGCACACCGTAAATTGTCCAGTGTTAACTACTGTTGATTTTTCAGTAACATTTATTGTGTTGATTTAAGAGTTAACGCTGTAAAGAGTTAAATTAACACTCAGTGGTGTAAATGGAACCCCAGTGTTGGGGTTAATAACCAGAGTTTAACCAAAACCATGGCCATCATTATCATAGTACCCAGCATTCTCTACTGTAGGTTGATTTTTACAATTGTTTGTTTCAAAATCGACACTGAACAAAAATATAAACGCAACATGTAAAGTGTTGGTCCCATGTTTCATGTGCACACATTTGTTTACATCCCTGTTATTAATCCATCCACCTGACAGGTCTGGCATATAAAAAAGCTGATTAAACAGCATGATCATTACACAGGTGCACCTTGTACTGGGGACAGTAAAAGGCCACTCTAAAATGTGCAGTTTTGTCAAAAAACACAATACCACAGTTTTGAGGGAGCATACAATTGGCATGCTGACTGCAGGAATGTCCACCAGAGCTGTTGCCAGAGAATTTAATGTTCATTTCTCTACCATAAGCCACCTCCAACATCATTTTAGAGAATTTGGCATATACGTCCAAATGGCCTCACATCCGCAGACCACGTGTATGGCGTCATGTGGGTGAGAGGTTTGCTGATGTCAACGTTGTGAACAGAGTGCCCCATGGTGGCGCTGGGTTATGTAAGGGCAGGCATAATCTACGGACAATGAACACAATTTGAATCCGCAGAGATACCGTGAGATACCCATTGTTGTGCCATTCATCCGCCGCCATCACCTCATGTTTCAGCATGATAATGCATGGCCCCAAGACGCAAGGATCTGTACACAATTCCTGGAAGCTGTACATGTCCCAGTTCTTCTATGGCCTGCATACTCACCAGACATGTCACCCATTGAGCAGGTTTGGGATGCTCTGAATCGACGTATACAAAAGCATGTTCCAGTTCCAGCCAATATCCAAGAACTTCGCACAGCCATTGAAGAGGAGTGGGACAACATTCCACCGGCCACAATCAACAGCCTGATCAACTCTATGCAAAAGAGATGTGCTGCATGAGGCAAATGGTGGTCACACCAGATACTGACTAGTTTTCTGATCCACACCCCTATCTTTTTATTTTAAGGTATCTATGACCAACAGACCAATCTGTATACCCAGTCATGTGAAATCCATAGATTAGGGCCTAATTTATTTATTTCAATGGACTGATTTCCTTATATGAACTGTAACTCAGTAAAATTGTATGTTGGGTTTATTTTTGTTCAGTATATGTTTTTGCATGTACATTGATTGATTAATTAATATTGTGCTACTCAAATATAAATAACATACATTTTTCTAAACTTATCCAAACTGTAACTTGGACTTATTGCACCCATTACTTAATTGGTTGTTACAGTTTAGATGTTTAACCCAGGGGTGTCAAACTCATTCTATGGAGTGCCTAGTGTCTGCTGGTTTTAGTTTTTTCCTTTAAATTAAGACATAGACAATCAGGTGAGGGGAGTTCCTTACTAATCAGTGACCTTAATTAATTAAGTCCAAGGGGGGAGCGAAAAACCTGCAGACACTCAGCCCTCCGTGGAATGAGTTTGACACATGGTTTAACCCATTCATGTCCATAACGGAAATTTCTAATTTCCTTTAGTACACTTTTCTCCGAGCTTACTGATGGAAAAAAATTAAAATTACATGTAATCGGACAAAGTGTTTCTTTTTCTACAATGTGATTTTTTTATATGGAACTATATTTAGTCTTTCGACACATGGGGTTACAGTTTTTTACGCAATTAACTTTGCATTTCATGAATCAAGTCATGTTCAAATGATCAGATCTTAATATTTGTTGTTATATAGATTGTCAGAACCAATAAAGAAATCCACACACACACAATCTTTCACACATACACATCCCTAGAGTACATTCAGTATAAGCACCATATATATATATGAACCTATAAGTATAAGCATATGTTGGATATGTTCCAGGTTGCCTCTGAGAATAACATTGACGTACTGTATACACGGACATGGTGGCTGATTTCATCAGGAACTGTATAGGGGATGCTGTTCCCACTATGACTATTAAAAACCTACCCAAACAAAAACCATGGATAGATGGCAGCATTCGCGCAACCCTGAAAGCGCGAACCACTGCATTTAACCACGGAAAGGTGACTAGGAATATGGTTGAATACAAACAGTGTAGTTATTCCCTCCGTAAGGCAATCAAACAGGCAAAACGTCAGTACAGAGACAAAGTGGAGTCGCAATTCAACTGCTCAGACACGAGACGTACAGTGCTTTGCAAAAGTATTCATCCCCCTTGGCGTTTTTCCTATTTTGTTGCATTACAACCTGTAATTTAAATAGATTTATATTTGGATTTCATGTAATGGACATACACAAAATAGTCCAAATTGGTGAAGTGAAATAACTTGTTGTTTCAAAACATTAAAAAAAACAAATAATGGAAAAGTGGTGCGTGCATATGTATTCACCCCCTTTGCTACGAAGCCCTAAATAAGATCTGATGCAACCAATTATCTTCAGAAGTCACATAATTAGTTAAATAAAGTCCACCTGTGTGCAATCTAAGTGTCACATGATCTGTCACATGATCTCAGTATAAATACAGCTGTTCTGAAAGGCCCCAGAGTCTGCAACACCACTAAGCAAGGGGCACCACCAAGCAAGCGGCACCATGAAGACCAAAGTCCTTTCCTAACAGGTCAGGGACAAAGTTGTGGAGAAGTACAAATCAGGGTTGGGTTATAAAAAAATATCTGACACTTTGAACATCCCACGGAGCACCATTTAAATCCATTATAAAAAAAAAGAATATGGCACCACAACAAACCTGCCAAGAGAGGGCCGCCCACCAAAACTCACGGACCAGGCAAGGAAACACGTTTGATGTTCTCCAAAAGGAATGTAGGAGACTCCCCACAAATGGAATAAAGTACTCTGGTCTGGAGACTAAAATTGAGTTTTTTGGCCATCAAGGAAAACGTTATGTCTGGCGCAAACCCAACACCTCTCATCACCCCGAGAACACCATCCCCACAGTGAAGCATGGTGGTGGCAGCATCATGGTGTTGGGATGTTTTTCATTGGCAGGGACTGGGAAACTGGTCAGAATTGAAGGAATGATGGAAAGCGCTAAATACAGGGAAATCTTTGCGGGGAAAACTTTTTCAGTCTTCCAGAGATTTGAGACTGGGATGGAGGTTCACCTTCCAGCAGGACAATGACCCTAAGCATACTGCTAAAGAAACACTTGAGTGGTTTAAGGGGAAACATTTAAATGTCTTGGAATGGCCTAGTCAAAGCCCAGACCTCAATCCAATTGAGAATCTATGGTATGACTTAAATATTGCTGTACACCAGCAGAACCCATCCAACTTGAAGGAGCTGGAGCAGTTTTGCCTTGAAGAATGGGCAAAAATCCCAGTGGCTAGATGTGCCAAGCTTATCGAGACATACACCAAGAGACTTGCAGCTGTAATTGCTGCAAAAGGTGGCTCTACAAAGTATTGACTTTGGGGGAGTGAATAGTTATGCACGCTCAAGTTTTCTGTTTTTTTTGTCTTATTTCTTGTTTGTTTCACAAAAAATGTTTACATACTGCTTTACTCATTTCATATGTATATACTGTACTCTACTGTATTTTAGTCAATGCCACTCCGACATTGCTAGTCATAATATTTATATATTTCTTAATTCCATTATTTTACTTTTAGATTTGGGTGTATTGTTGTGAATTGTTTGACACTACTGCACTGTTGGAGCTAGGAACACAAGCATTTAGTTACACCCACAATAACATCTGCTAAATATGTGTATGTGACCAATAAAATGTGATTTGATTTATGTACAGCAAATCTAATATGTCAATGGCAAGTGAGGCCTGCTACAGCATTCTCCATCTTTCTCTCCATCTCTCACAAGCACACGTGTGTACACACATACCACAGATATCAATAAAACCTGCGTGTGTCTATGGTGTGTTTGTACACATGTAGTACTAAACATAGTACGATGCAAATGGCTGCAGTTAACAAACAACAACCAGTTGAATCATATATTTGGCATATTTGAGCTTAGAACAAGTCAAATAACAACACTATATGCCATTCAACAATTTAATTCTGGAATGAATTTCAAAATATATACAGTACCAGTCAAAAGTTTGTACACCTACTCATTCCAGGGTTTTTTCTATATTTTTACTATTTTCTACATTGGAGAATAATAGTGAAGACATCACAACTATGAAGTAACACATATATCGAATCATGTAGTAACCAAAAAAGTGTTAAACAAATCAAAATATATTTTATATTTGACATTCTTCAAAGTAGCCACCCTTTGCCTTGATGACAGCTTTGCACACTCTTGGCATTCTCTCAACCAGCTTCATGAGGTAGTCACCTGGAATGCATTTCAATTAACAGGTGAGCCTTGTTAAAAGTTAATTTGTGGAATTTCTTTCCTTCTTAATACGTTTGAGCCAATCAGTTGTGTTGTGACAAGGTAGGGGTGGTATACAGAAGATAGCCCTATTTGGTAATAAAAGAAAAAGTCCATATTATGGCAAGAACAGCTCAAATAAGCAAAGAGAAACGACAGTCCATCATTACTTTAAGACATGAAGGTCAGTCAATGCGGAACATTTCAAGAGGTTTTAAAGTTTCTTCAAGTGCAGTCGCAAAAACCATCAAGCACAATGATGAAACTGGCTCTCATGAAGACCGCCACAGGAATGGAAGACCCAGAGTTACCTCTGCTGCAGAGGATAAGTTCATTAGAGTTACCAGCCTCAGAAATTGCAGCCCAAATAAATGCTTCACAGAGTTCAAGTAAGAGACACATCTCAACATCAACTAATCAGAGGAGACTGCATGAATCAGGCCTTCACGGTCGAAATTGCTAAAAAGAAACCACTACTAAAGGACACCAATAAGAAGAAGAGACTTGCTTGGGCTAACAAACATGATCATTGGACATTAGACTGGTGGAAATCTGTCCTTTGGTCTGATGAGTCCAGATTTGAGATTTTTGGTGCCAACCGCCGTGTCTTTAAGACACAGAGTAGGTGAATGGATGATCTCCGCATGTATGGTTCCCACCATGAAGCATGGAGAAAGAGGTTTGATATTGTGGGGGTGCTTTGCTGGTGACACTGTCTGTGATTTATTTAGAATTCAAGGCACACTTAACCAACATGGCTACCACAGCATTCTGCAGCGACATGCCATCCCATCTGGTTTGCGCTTAGTGGGACTATCATTTGTTTTTCAACAGGACAATGACCCAACACACCTCCAGGCTGTGTAAGGGCTATTTGACTAAGAAGGAGAGTGATGGAGTGCTGCATCAGATGACCTGGCCTCCACAATCCCCTGACCTTAACCCAATTGAGATGGTTCGGGATGAGTCGGCCGGCAAAGTGAAGGAAAAGCAGCCAACAAGTGCTCAGCATATGTGGGAACTCCTTCAAGACTGTTGGAAAAGCTGGTTGAGAGAATGCCAAGAGTGTGCAAAGCTGTCATCAAGGCAAAGGGTGGCTATTTGAAGAATCTCAAAATATAAAAAATATTTTGATTTGTTTAACACTTTTTTGGTTACTACCTGATTCCATATGTGTTATTTCATAGTTTTGATGTCTTCACTATTATTCTACAATGTAGAAAATAGTAAAAAAAATAAAGAAAAACCCTGGAATGAGTAGGTGTCCAAACTTTTGACTTGTACTGTATGTTGAAATACCATTTTGAGATCATTTTAAACAATCTTAAAATGTCAATGTGGTGTCTCTAGACACTTGTACTATTTTGACACCAAATTTCATTCACACCAAACCGAATTTGTTCAATGGCGCATTTTGATATTGTACTAAATATAGTACAAGGATGTGAATGGGTTACGGTATCTTAGTCTTCCCAACCCTGGCAGTCATTCTGAATGCAGATTGCGGGTGAATAAAAATTCAAAATGACGGATATCCCCATTCTGGCTGGATTCCAATAGAAATTACACATCACTTTGCAAGCCAGCATAATGTGACTTGCAGGCCTGATGAGGCCTGTAAACTATGAGTTTCAGCCCACTGTATTAGGGTAAAACTAGGCTCTCAAAAGAAGGCCTTATGAAATATATTGTCATTTAGTAGACACTCATATCTAGAGCAACTTACAGTAGTGAGTGCATACATTCTCATACTGGTCCTCCGTGGGAATCAAACCCACAACCCTGGCGTTGGAAGCTCCATGCTCTACCAACTGAGCCACACAGGTCTTTTATTATCTTAAATAATTACATTTTAATGACAACATATGCATCTAGGACCTGACTTGGTGAAGGTCATAGAATACATCAACCATGTCTCCATCACCAGCAAACACAGTCATGGGTAGTACTGCTAACTCTAAAATGCACAATGGCTTAAAACCCTACAGCAAGGCTTTTCAATTCAGATCCTCAAGGGCTGAAACATTTCTGGTTTGGGATTTTTGTGTGGTTTTTCAACGAACCATCCCATTTATGGTTCTTCAGAGACCCTCAAATGGTTCCCCAATGGAATGGCTCTCAAGAACCTTATTTGTTTCCAACTTGTAACTCTATTTTTAAGAGTGTAGTAACATTTGTATTATTCTATTATTTCTATTCTTCTCCCCCTGTCCAGGAGTCATCAGGACTGCCTTAGCCAACATGGACCGGGAGGCGAGGGAACACTATGCTGTAGTCATTCAAGCCAAAGACATGGCAGGATCAGTTGGAGGACTCTCTGGATCCACCACCATCAACATCACCCTCACCGACGTCAACGACAACCCTCCCAAGTTCCCGCAAAGTGAGTACTGTATAGACGCCAGGGCTGTCTTCAGCAGGCAAACGTTGTGGAACGTTCAGAGAGAAATAACAAACATGCCTCTCTGACGGGGAATAAGGAATCACGTCAGTTTTATTTTTGGGAATTTCTATCAGCAACGTTTCACACCGTTTACTGAATGTCGCCCAGTTACTCCATAAAAAAAGGCTTAACAGTATCTAAGAAATCGACTGTCTATTTCTGCTAAATACGAATTACTTTGTTTAATAAAATAGCAGTGCTTCTCAGATATGTCATGTGACTAGAACAATATCAGTTTGAGAGTGTTTTTAGCAGGCCAATTACAAATGGCGAGTCGAATAAAGAATCATAATACACTCCTCACTCAAATGGATTGAGCTTAATTACAGATAAACTAAACATCTTTAATTGACTGTCAGTAGCTCCATCTTTAATAATTAACAGATGTTCAACATACATTAGTTAGATGAGTATAGCATTGAGTAAAACCTTACCAATTACGAATCCTGATTTGTATATATTTTTTATCTATTTTATGTAATAATAATCATATATTGATATGACATTTGATCTCAAAATGTATCTCATCAACTGCCATGTAGGCTGAATAAAGATGTAAGAACACTGAACATCAATAATGTAAAATTATAGTTCAATAATCATCTCTCATTTAGAGTCCAAGTTAAACTCAATGCTATTCAAGGGCCCTCAGACACATTTCAGCTCTAAATGTTGATTCAAGCAATCTGAGGTGATATCAAAAGGCATTTAGTAACAATTCCATGACCATCTGTGAAGTCAATTCAGGGTGACACAGCTAAAATACATTTGGACAATCAGCCACAAATATGGCACCAACTAGTGATGCTAAGCTGTTTCTTAGCCTTTGCCCCAAAAGCCACCCTATTCCCTATTTAGTACACTCTAAGGAATAGGGTGCTATTTGAGATGCAGACAATAATAATAATATGCCATTTAGCAGATGCTTTTATCCAAAGCGACTTACAGTCATGCGTGCATACATTTTTTTGTGTATGGGTGGTCCCGGGGATCGAACCCTCTACCTTGGCGTTACAAGCGCCGTGCTCTACCAGCTGAGCTACAGAGGACCACAATGTCTGTATTGTTATGTTTATGATCCACAGAAAATTACCAGTTGTACGTCCCTGAGTCGGCCCAGGTGGGCAAGCCAGTTGGGAAGATAAAAGCCAATGACGAGGACCTTGGCGTCAATGCAGCGATCAAATACAGCATCATCAACTCAGAAGGAGCAGCCATGTTCTCCATCGCCACCGACAGAGACACCAGAGAGGGCATCATCAGCCTCAAGAAGGTACACAGAGTGAATTAATAAATAAATACATTCATTAAAGAATAAATTAATGAATTAACAATGACAGGCACACTAGGGAAGGAATAATCAACCTCAAGAAGGTACATGACAGAGTGAATGAACAAATTAATAAATGAAACAGTGACAGGGACACCAGGAAGGGAATAATCAGCCTCAAGAAGGTGCATGACAGAGTTGTGCTTAAGGCACCCTTTTCCAGAAGTGTGTACTTGCACACTCGCAGTCATGGATTTAAAAGCATACGATTGGTGTAAGCATTTGCTGGAGAGAGTTTCCACCATTGTAAAAATCCATGTGACATTTTTGGCAAATGCACACTTGAGGAAAAGTATGATAGTGCTGTCTATTCCTGTGTAATAACACTGTTATTATTTTAGTAACTTTTTGGGGGGCCCACGACACCATTTTGATATCTGAAAATTGTCACGACCCGAAGTATTTGATACACTGCCGATTTTGCAGGCTTTCCTACTTACAAAGCATGTAGAGGTCTGTAATTTGTTATCATAGGTACACTTCAACTGTGAGAGACGGAATCTAAAACAAAAATCCAGAAAATCACATTGTATGATTTTTAAGTAATTAATTTGCATTTTATTGCATGACATAAGTATTTTATACATCAGAAAAGCAGAACTTAATATTTGGTACAGAAACCTTTGTTTGCAATTACAGAGATCATACGTTTCCTGTAGGTCTTGACCAGGTTTGCACATACTGCAGCAGGGATTTTGGCCCACTCCTCCATACAGACCTTCTCCAGATCCTTCAGGTTTCGGGGCTGTCGCTGGGCAATACGGACTTTTCTGCTCCCCCTAAAGATTTTCTATTGGGTTCAGGTCTGGAGACTGGCTAGGCCACTCCAGGACCTTGAGATGCTTCTTATGGAGCCACTCCTTGGTTGCCCTGGCTGTGTGTTTCGGGTCATTGTCATGCTGGAAGACCCATCCACGACCCATCTTCAATGCTCTTAATGAGGGAAGGAGGTTGTTGGCCAAGATCTCACGATACATGGCCCCATCCATCCTCCCCTCAATACGGTGCAGTCGTCCTGTCCCCTTTGCAGAAAAACATCCCCAAAGAATTATGTTTCCACCTCCATGCTTCACGGTTGGGATGGTGTTCTTGGGGTTGTACTCATCCTTCTTCTTCCTCCAAACACGGCGAGTGGAGTTTAGACCAAAATGCTCTATTTTTGTCTCATCAGACCACATGACCTTCTCCCATTCCAACTCTGGATCATCCAGATGGTCATTGGAAAACTTCAGACGGGCCTGGACATGCGCTGGCTTGAGTAGGGGGACCTTGCGTGCGCTGCAGGATTGTGTGTGTGTGTTACTAATGGTTTTCTTTGAGACTGTGGTCCCAGCTCTCTTCAGGTCATTGACCAGGTCCTGCCGTGTAGTTCTGGGCTGATCCCTCACCTTCCTCATGATCATTGATGCCCCACGAGGTGAGATCTTGCATGGAGCCCCAGACCGAGGGTGATTGACCGTCATCTTGAACTTCTTCCATTTTCTAATAATTGCGCCAACAGTTGTTGCCTTCTCACCAAGCTGCTTGCCTATTGTCCTGTAGCCCATCCCAGCCTTGTGCAGGTCTACAATTTTATCCTGATGTCCTTACACAGATCTCTGGTCTTGGCCATTGTGGAGAGGTTGGAGTCTGTTTGATTGAGTGTGTGGACAGGTGTGTTTTATACAGGTAACGAGTTCAAACAGGTGCAGTTAATACAGGTAATGAGTGGAGAACAGGAGGGATTCTTAAAGAAAAACTAACAGGTCTGTGAGAGCCGGAATTCTTACTGGTTGGTAGGTGATCAAATACTTATGTCATGCAATAAAATGCAAATGAATTACTTAAAAATCATACAATGTGATTTTCTGGATTTTTGTTTTAGATTACGTCTCTCACAGTTGAAGTAAATTACAGACCTCTACATGCTTTGTAAGTAGGAAAACCTGCAAAAACGGCAGTGTATCAAATACTTGTTCTCCCCACTGTATGTAATTAATAGCCAATGTTTACTTTTTTATTTGGGGCTATGGTAGTCAATTGAAAAATATTAACAGTATTTCTGATTGTTTTGTCAACTCACCATCACGTACTTTTAATGTTGGGCTATGACAGTCAATTGCAAATGAGTCTGACATAATGTATCTTATCTCACCACCACTAATTAGATGGGTGTGCTTGGTGCATGTTGCGTCAGAACTTCTCAAAGACAGGGGGCGTGGTCGACAGTGCGCACCTACCTCATCTCTGCTGTCACATCCAACCTGGATCGATATTTGATTTTAATGCAGTCGAGCACGGAATCCAGCTTCATACAGATATGAGCTGGCGAAGGGTACCATGAGTTTTATGGTACTTTCAAGACAACTGGGAACTCAGAAAAATATGAGGTCAAATCATGACGTCAGTGATCTTCAGGTCGGAGCTCTGGAAAGAGGCCAGAGTTCCCAATTTGGAATTCCGAGTTGGATGACCGTAAAAAATTAAATCCCAGTCGGAGTTCGTTTTTTTCAGAGTTCCCAGTTGTCTTGAATGCACTGAAGTCGGAAGTCCCTTTGAGTCAGGAACCAAAACTCCTCCTTAGTGACCTGTGAAAGCATTCGGTCACATGACAGCTCGATCAGCTGTTCGATTTCGCTTACCGGCATGTCAACTGAGCCAGGATCACAGTCAAACGAATTGGGAAGTAGGTCCCAAAGTACTCTTCCAAGCATTTGAGGTGAGAAGTCATCAGTCGTGTGGGACACTTAATGATGCTGTTTTCTGTCAGAAACATGCACAGCTGCGGGAAGGGGGCATGGTTCACTTTTGAAAGACTCTCTCCAATAAGAATTACTTCCTCTGAATTCACTGATTCGGTCACTCATCTGTAGAATGTTTTTGTATTTCCCCTGCATGTTTGGGTTCAGTTCGTTCAGTTTCCCAAATATGTCTGTTACATAGGCAAGGAGACACATTTTCTTTTCATTACACAGAAAGTCAACCAAGTCTTTTTTTTACATCCATTGTGAATGACAACAGTTCCTCTCTCAATGCAAAAAATCTGTCCAACACTCCCCCTTGATAACCACCAAGCCTTAGTGTGAAATAGAACATTGTCATGCTCTGATCCCATATCTCCACATACTGTAGTTTTGCAGACAGGTGTGCGTGCAGTGGATATGGTTTGATGCGGTCTCCCGAGTGGCGCAGTGGTCTAAGGCACTGCATCGCAGTGCTAGCTGTGTCACTAGAGATCCTGGTTCGTATCCAGGCTCTGTCGTAGCCGGCCGCGACTGGAAGACCCATGGGGTGGCGCACAATTGGCCCAGGGTATGGGAGGGAATGGCCGGCAGGGATGTAGCTCAGTTGGTAGAGCATGGCGTTCGCAATGCCAGGGTTGTGGGTTCGATTCCCACGGGGGGGCAGTATGAAAAAAATAAAAAAATAATAATGTATGCACTCACTACCTGTAAGTCGCTCTGGATAAGAGCGTCTGCTAAATGTGTAGTTTGCCATCGAAGTTACCTGCTGCAGTATATCTCCGAGTTCTGTGCTCAGCTCTTTTGCCGCCAGTTGGTCTCAGTGTATCATAAAATGTGTCCATATGGCAGAGGGACACTGCACTCTAGTTATGAATGTGAGACCTGCCCGTCGTCCCACCATAGATGGAGCCCCATCTCTGCAAAAGCCCACCATTCGATCCCATGTAATCTGTTTATCGTCAATATAGCCACGCAGCACACTGAACATCCCCTGTGCCGTTTCATGCTTGGGAATTGTGAGACAGAACAATATGTCCTCGTGAATAGCATCCCCCGACATGCATAGCGAACAAAAGTAAATGCATGGGCATCTCGGCCATTACAGCTAATGTCCATTTGGAGAGCATAATCTGGGGATTTTTTGAGTCGTTCAGTCAGTTTCCTCTTGACTGCTAGCAACAGCATAAGTTCTTAGTTTAAGACTGTTATCTGACAAAGGTATTGACGTGTGTTTCTGTGCCTCTGCCTCCCCACACATTGTTTTCACCATATCAATTACGTCCGGTTAAACCAAAGCCTCTGTAATAGTGTGTGGTTTCATAGCGTAGCGGGCCTATTCATTCACCGTGGGAGTGATTCAAGTGCAACGGTCAAGTGTGGCCTTTTCCCATTATCAAAGGATACTCTCTGGTTGATTTTTTTTAACGGATTTTAATCATTTTCATGTACATTTTTAAGGTTAACCACATTACAATGATTTTGAGATACAAAAACAATTATATTCTATATATATATACACACACACACACACAGTATCAGTCAAAAGTTTGGACACACCTACTCATTCCAGGGTTTTTCTTTATTTTTACTATTTTCTACCTTGTAGAATAATAGTGAAGACATCAAAACTATGAAATAACACATATGGAATCATGTAGTAACCAAAAAAGTGTTAAACAAATCAATATATATGTTATATTTGAGATTCTTCAAAGTAGCCACCCTTATTATTTTTTTTAAAAGGAATTCTCCTGCGGCCCAATTTTCATATTACACGACCCCATGTGGGGTCGCGACCCCTAGTTTGTGAACTGCTGGTGTAGAGACTGTTGTCCTTCTGACAGGTTCTCCCAGCCAAGGAACGCTGTAGTTCTGTCAGAGTCGTCATTGGGTTCTTGGTCACCTCCCTGACCAACGTCCTTTTTGCCCGGTTGCTCAGTTTGGTAGGACGGCCAGCTCTAGGTAGAGTCTGGGTATTTCCATACTTTTTCCATTTCCCAATGATGGAGACGACTGTGCTCTTGGAAACTTGGAGTCACGTCCCGTAGTTTGGGAACAGCTGTATTAACCCTATTAGTCCCGAGACCCCAGCAAAGATTGGCTTTTCATTTATCTGACTTTCATTTATCTGCATGTCCAGCCCTTGTATTTAGCCTCACAATTAAGTGTTTTACCATTTTATTCAGGACAACCAGGGCTACAAGTAGAACAAAAAACTATTTGGCATGAACAGTTCATGTGTTTTATTGAAAAATGTCAATATAAAAAAGTTTGCCAAAGCGAAAACCTGTAAAAAAAAATTGCGACAACTTATTTTTTTAATTTCACTTCACCAATTTGGACTATTTTGTGTATGTCCATTACATGAAATCCAAATAAAAATCCATTTAAATTACAGGTTGTAATGCAACAAAATGGAAAAACGCTAAGGGGGATGAATACTTTTGCAAGGCACTGTATGTGAGCTTAGTACAGTATTATTGACAATATGTCCTGGGATTTCCAATGATCTTCTATGTAGAATAACCCCTTACCTTCTAACAACACTTGTGTAGCTTGTGAGCGTCATAGAGCAAATGTTACATGTGCGTGTTCGTGAGCGTCTCAGCTTTTCATAGATAGCGTTTAATAGTTTATAGCTCAAACCATTCGGACTCTATAGACGTTTTTATATAAAAGACCCCTTGTGGATCCATCCTTGTCTCACAAACCCTGTTCTAGTTTAGACCCTGTGATTCACACAGACTAATGGTTGGTACCTATGGATACAGAAGAAATAGACTAATCCAATGGTACAACCCAGAAGTCTGTAGACATCTCAAACACACAATGTTTAAAAGGGGCTAGAAGTTTAAAAAGTGCTGGTGTTGCGGTGGGACGCATTGTGTTAACACGTAACATAATACTTCAGTAGGCTACTTGCATTGTAATTACATGGTACACAAGTGGATTATTATTATTATTATTATTATTATTATTATTATTATTAATATTATTATTATTATTTATTATAAGTGGATGAAGTCTGTTCCTAATCCTGCATGTTTTCCTGGTGCCTTTTTCCTGGACATACAGCCACTGAACTATGAGAGGAAGAAGACCTACACCCTTCACATTGAAGGAGTGAATACCCACGTGGAACCTCGTTTTTCCTACCTTGGTCCTTTCAAAGACACTGCCACCCTAAAGATCACTGTGGGAGATGTGGACGAGCCACCTGTATTCTCTATGGATTATTACATCATGGATGTTTATGAAAACGCTCGTATTGGTACAGAGGTGGGGGCTGTAACAGCCCGGGATCCAGACAGCAAAAACTGTCCTGTCAGGTAAGAGCTTTGAGACAATCTATTACATATGCATTTACATTTACATCATTTAGCAGACACTCTTATCCAGAGCGACTTACAAATTGGTGCATTCAATTTATGATAGCCAGTGGGACAACCACTTGTTTGTTTGTTTTTTAATGGGGGGGTGGGGGGAGGGGGTGTGTGTGTGTTGGGGGGAGGGGGGTAGAAGGATTACTTTATACTATTCCAGGTATTCCTTAAAGAGGTAGGGTTTCAAGTGTCTCCGGAAGGTGGTCAGTGACTCCGCTGTCCTGGCGTCATGGGGGAGCTTGTTCCACCATTGGGGTGCCAGAGCGGCAAATAGCTTTGACTGGGCTGAGCGGGAACTGTGCTTCCGTAGAGGTAGTGGAGCTAGTAGGCCAGAGGTGGATGAACGCAGTGCCCTCGTTTGGGTGTAGGGTCTGATCAGAGCCTGAAATAAGGAGGTGCTGTTCCCCTCACAGCTCCGTAGGCAAGCACCATGGTCTTGTAGTAGATGTGATCCTCAACTGGAAGCAAGTGGAGTGTGTGGAGGAGCGGGGTGACATGGGAGAACTTGGGAAGGTCGAACACCAGACGGGCTGCAGCGTTCTGGATAAATTGTAGGGGTTTAATAGCACAGGCAGGGAGCCCAGCCAACAGCGAGTTGCAGTAATCCAGACGGGAGATGACAAGTGCCTGGATTAGGACCTGTGCCACTTTCTGTGTAAGGTAGGGTCATACTCTGCGAATGTTGTAGAGCATGAACCTGCAGGATCGGGTCACCGCTTTGATGTTAGCGGAGAACGACAGGGTCACGCCAAGGTTCTTTGCACTCTGGGAGGAGGATACAATGGAGTTGTCAACCGTGATGGCGAGATCATGGAGCGGGCAGTCCTTCCCCGGGAGGAAGAGCAGCTCCATCTTGCCAAGATTCAGCTTGAGGTGGTGATCCGACATCCACACTGATATGTCTGCCAGACATGCAGAGATGCGATTCGCCACCTGGTTATCAGAAGGGGGAAAGGAGAAAATTAATTGTGTGTCGTCTGCGTAGCAATGATAGGAGAGACCATGTGAGTATATGACAGAGCCAAGTGACTTGGTATATAGAGAGAATAGGAGAGGGCCTAGAACTGAGCCCTGGGGGACACCAGTGATGAGAGCACATGGTGCGGAGACAGATTCTCGCCACGCCACCTGGTAGGAGCGACATGTCAGGTAGGACGCAATCCAAGAGTGAGCAGCGCCGGAGATGCCCTACTCGGAGAGGGTGGAGAGGAGGATCTGATGGTTCACAGTATCAAAGGCAGCGGATAGGTCTAGAAGGATAAGAGCAGAGGAGAGAGAGTTAGCTTTAGCAGTGCGGAGAGCCTCCATGACACAGAGAAGAGCAGTCTCAGTTGAATGACCAGTCTTGAAACCTGACTGGTTTGGATCAAGAAGGTCATTCTGAGAGAGATAGCAGAAGAGTTGGCTAGAGACAGCACGCTCCAGAGTTTTGGAGTGAAAAGAAAGAAGGGATACTGGTCTGTAGTTGTTGACATCGGAGGGATCGAGTGTAGGTTTTTTGAGGAGGGGTGCTCTCTCGCTCTCTTGAAGACGGAAAGGACATGGCCAGTGGTCAAGGATGAGTTGATGAGCGAGGTGAGGCAAGGGAGAAGGTCTCCGGAAATGGTCACTACTTTGTATCCTTTTCTCTCTCGCTCTCCTCCAACACTACTCACTCTGCCCCTACTCAGATGGTAATGTGCCGTCGCAACCTTCGCTCTCTCTCTCCCGCTACTCTCTCCTCTTCCATCCTATCATCTCTTCCCTCTGCTAAATCCTTCTCCCTCCGATCTCCTGATTCTGCCTCCTCAACCCTCCTCTCCTCCCTTTCTGCATCTTTTGACTCTCTATGTCTCCTATCCTCCCGGCCGGCTCGGTCCTCCCCTCCTGCTCCATGGCTTGATGACTCATTGCGAGCTCACAGAAGAGGGCTCCGGGCAGCCGAGCGGAAATGGAGGAAAACTACAGAAAAAGGCTACAATAAAAAAAGGCTATTCTCTGTCTGCATCACCTCATCCCAAACCTGGGTAGTACAGGATCCAGAACTAGGTTAATCATGTGTCCACTCCTCGTTATGTGTTCAAACATGATTCTTCAGTCTGGTCAGGCAAATGTTTTGTTTTGAGTATAAATTAAATAGCAGCAAAAGGCTCTATTTGTTAGGCCTACTGCTGCTAGGTAGCTCTCTCTCTGCTCTCTCCCTCCCCTCTGTCTGTCCTTGATTGCAGGAGTGAAGTCTGGTGTGCGGGAGTCAGGGTTCCAGCTGCAGCTCATTCACCATAATCACCTCAGCCTTTAAGACCCGGTCAAACTTACCACTCATCGTCAGATCATAGTCAAGACGACCATATATTTGGAACCTGACTCCTGCCTCCGCTTCACTCCTGCCACCACCATCCTGCTCTCCATTACCGGACCTCTCTTTTGGACTCACCACGGACACTAGGACATTACGGTACCACACCTGCCCTGATCTGGATCTGTTACCCTCCCGGTAACCTGGACTTGCTCTTCCCCTATATTTGGAAACCTGGACTTTGAACATTGTAAATAAACCTGTTAAAACTTCTCTGGCTTGGTGTACTGATCTGCATTTGGGTTCTTATCCAGGTAAATCATAGCAGTATGATCTGACCATGATGAACCCAGCAGACAGTAGCTCGGATACCACCCCAGAGTGCACTCAAATTTGGACTGCCATAGCCAATCAGGGCATTTTACTTGGCCAACATGATACCCTGTTTAAGGCGATTGCTGAGGACAGTCAGGTGCTGATTAATCAGGTTCAATTACTCACCAATCAAGTGTCTGCCCTTACTACCCCTTCAGCCCAGATCAGAGAGCCTTTTGTTCCTGCTCCAGAGCGCTATGACGGGAACATGGGAACCTGTGGCGATTTTTTGACTCAATGCTCGTTAGTGTTTGAACAACAGCCCCTCACCTACGCCTCAGAAAGAGCCCGTATTGCCTACCTTATCAACTCTACTAGCGGTTCCGCTCGTGCCTGGGGATCCGCGGTCTGGGAGAGTCAGTCGGACATTTGCAAGCGCTTCGTTGCCTTCACCACTGAGATGAGGAAGGTTTTTGACCACCCCGTCACGAGGCGAGGAGGCTGCGAAACGGTTGTTTTCTCTTCGGCAGGGGGCTCGCAGTGTGGCGGAGATGGCAGTGGAGTTTCGGACTTTAGCAGCAGTGAGTGGTTGGAATGACGAGGCATTACAAGGAGTGTTCATCAATGCTTTGTCTGAGACTTTAAAAGATGAATTGGTGTCATATGATGAATCGCCTACGCTGGATAATCTTATTTCACTCACCATCAGGTTGGATAATCGGATTCGGGAGCGCCGCCGGGAGAGGAGTGTTAGTTCCAAGCAACCTGTCTGTCATCAACAAACTCCTCCCCGCATCTTCCCTACGGAGAAAGCCGTGTCTTCCCGAGTCGATACGAGGAGCACTGAACCCGAAGCCATGGAGGTGGGTCGTGCACGGTTGTCCTCAGAGGAGCGTGCACGTCGCATTCAGGCTCGGGTCTGCCTGTATTGTGGAGAAGCTGGTCATTTCGTTCCTTCCTGCCCAGTTCGTCCGGGAAAAGGGCCGGCTCATCATTAATGGGAGAAGTTTTGGTGAGCCGAGCAGCGGATTCTTCCTCTTCTCCCGCATTCTGCTCCAGGCATCCCTCCAGTGGCAGTTCCAGAATCTCTCTGTTAGTGCGCTGATTGACTCTGGTGCAGACGAAAGCTTTTGGATAGAGAGTGGGCTCAACAAATGGATTTGGAGACTGTTCCTATGGACTGTCCGCTGCAGGCTAAGGGTCTGAATGGACAATTGTTGACCCATATTACCCATCAGACTGTTCCTGTTTGTCTTAGAGTGTCGGGAAATCATCAGGAGAACATTCAATTCCATATTATCGACTGCCCACAGACCCCTCTGGTCCCTTGGTATCCCCTGGCTCATAAGACACAATCCACACATTGATTGGGTGACAGGTAGAATTGTTTCATGGAGCACATTTTGTCATGTGAATTGTTTGTGTTCTGCTCTGACTCCTGCCAGTACTGTGCCTCGACCTCCACTGGAGTCCATGGATCTTTCTAATGTTCCTGACGTGTATCATGACCTGGCATCCGTTTTCTGCAAACACAGAGCTACTTCTCTTCCTCCGCACCGGCCTTACGACTGCGCCATTGACCTCCAGCCAGGAGCCCCGCTCCCCAGCAGTCGCCTGTACAATCTCTCCCGGCCGGAGACGGAGGCTATGGAGAACTACATTCGGGACTCCTTGGCGGCAGGTATTATGCGTCCTTC
Source organism: Coregonus clupeaformis (assembly GCF_020615455.1). Taxonomy (NCBI): domain Eukaryota; kingdom Metazoa; phylum Chordata; class Actinopteri; order Salmoniformes; family Salmonidae; genus Coregonus; species Coregonus clupeaformis. The sequence continues at coordinate 23,502,044 of NC_059225.1, read as the reverse complement.
CTCGTCACCTGTAGGAGCGGGATTCTTTTTTGTTGCTAAGAAGGATAAGACCCTCAGACCCTGTATTGATTACCGTGGACTTAACAACATCACCATTAAGAACAAGTATTCTCTGCCTTTGATTAATTCTGCTTTTCCCCTCCTTCATGGTGCTACCATCTTTACGAAACTGGATCTACGAAATGCGTATCACCTGGTGCGCATTCGTAAAGGTGATGAATGGAAGACTGCCTTCAACACACCCTTGGGACATTTTGAGTATCTGGTTATGCCTTTTGGGTTGTCTAATGCCCCTGCTGTTTTTCAGGCACTAGTCAATGATGTCCTTCGGGACATGTTGAATCGGTTTGTTTTTGTCTATCTGGATGATATCTTGATTTTCTCAGAGTCCTCCCAGGAACATGAACTGCATGTGCGCCAGGTGTTGCAAAGGTTGTTGGAGAACAAACTGTTTGTGAAGATGGAGAAATGTGAATTTCATGTGTCTGAGACCTCTTTTGGGTTACATCATCGCTCAGGGGAGTTGCGGATGGACCCAGCTAAGATCTCTGCTGTCACGGACTGGCCAGCCCCCTCTACCCGCAAACAACTTCAACGATTTCTGGGGTTTGCGAACTTCTATAGGAGGTTCATCAAGGACTACAGCCGCATTGCGGCGCCACTCCACCGCTCTCACCTCCATCTCACGACCGTTCGCTTGGAATGAAGGGGCCGAATCAGCGTTCGAAGAACTGAAACATCGCTTCGCCTCGGCTCCCATTCTGATGCAGCCGGACCCCGACCGCCAGTTTGTCGTGGAGGTGGATGCATCCGACACTGGGGTAGGTGCGGTGTTGTCACAGCGTTCTTCTGAAGATAACAAACTGCATCCCTGTGCTTTTCTCTCAAGGAAACTTTCTCAGGCAGAGAGGAATTATGATGTTGGCAATCGCGAACTGCTCGCCGTTAAGCTGGCTCTCGAGGAGTGGCGACATTGGTTGGAGGGGGGCGGAACAACCCTTCATCGTTTGGACGGATCATAAGAATCTGGCTTACCTCCAGTCAGCGAAGCAGCTCAACCCCCGTCAAGCCAGGTGGGCACTATTTTTGGGAGATTCAATTTTTCTCTGTCTTACCGTCCTGGGTCACGCAACGTCAAGCCTGGCGCCCTGTCTCGTGTTCATTCGGCTGTTGATACTGGTAGTAACCCTGAACCCATTTTGCCTCCTACCTGCAGTATTGCAGTCGTCACATTTGACATCGAGGGGATTGTTAGACAGGCTCAACATCATCAAGCTGACCCTGGGAGGGGTCCTCCCTAACCGGATGTTTGTCCCTGAGTCTGCTCGCTCCCAGGTACTTCAGTGGGCTCACTCGTCTCCCCTTACCTGTCACCCTGGAGTTTCGCGGACCCTTGACTTTGTGCGACGGAAGTTCTGGTGGGCCACGATGGAGGCGGACACTCGAGCCTTCATTGCTGCTTGTGCGGTATGTGCACTGGGTAAGAACTCCACCCAGGCCAGCGCTGGTCATCTACGACCTCTACCTATACCCAGCCGGCCCTGGTCGCATATCGCTATGGATTTTGTCACTGGACTTCCCCCTCGTCTGGAAAGACTGTAATTCTTACGGTGATTGATCGTTTTTCTAAGTTCGCTCATTTTTTGGCCCTACCTAAACTGCCCACTGCCAGAGAGACGGCTGATATTTTGGTTGAACATGTGTTCCGCTCTCATGGTCTACCCACGGATATTGTCTCTGACAGGGGTCCCCAGTTTGTCTCCCAGGTGTGGAAAGCTTTCTGTAAAGCTTTGGGCATTACATCCAGCCTGTCCTCTGGATATCACCCCCAGACCAACGGGCAAGCCGAGAGAGCGAACCAGGAGATGGAGACCGCTCTTCGCTGTGTCACAGGGTCTAACCCTGGGTCATGGAGCTCCATGCTCCCCTGGGTGGAATATGCTCATAACACCTTGACTAACGCTTCCTCTGGTTTGTCTCCTTTTCTGTGTGCTCTGGGTTATCAACCTCCCCTGTTCCCTTCTCAAGAGAGGGAACTGGCGGTACCCTCGGTGCAGTCCCACATGCGCCGCTGCTTCAAGGTCTGGAGGAAGGCCAGGGTAGCTCTGTCCCGAGCTTCGGCGTACATGCAGAGGCAAGCCAACCGTCACCGGTCCCAGGCTCCCGGTTACTCTCCTGGTCAAGAGGTATGGCTGAAGTCACGGGACCTTCCATTGAAGGTGGAGTCTAAGAAGATGGCGCCTCGTTTTATAGGACCGTTCAAGATACTGTCTATTGTCAACCCCTGCGCGGTTAAGCTACAGCTTCCTGCCTCCCTACGGGTTCATTCCACCTTTCATGTTTCCCAGATTAAGCCTGTGTCGGTTAGCCCTCTGTGCCCGCCCTCTCGTCCCCTCCTCCGCCCAGGATCGTGGGTGGGGGTCCGGTCTACACTGTCCGGCGACTTCTGGATGTTCGCCGCCGGGGTCGTGGTTTCCAGTACCTGGTGGATTGGGAGGGTTATGGTCCTGAGGAACGTTCCTGGGTGCCCAGGAGCTTCATTGTGGATCCTGCTCTGGTCCGAGAGTTTCATAGGTTACATCCCGATAAACCCCGTCGGCCGCCAGGTGGCGTCCGTAGAGGGGGGGTACTGTTAGGCCTACTGCTGCTAGGTAGCTCTCTCTCTGCTCTCTCCCTCCCCTCTGTCTGTCCTTGATTGCAGGAGTGAAGTCTGGTGTGCGGGAGTCAGGGTTCCAGCTGCAGCTCATTCACCATAATCACCTCAGCCTTTAAGACCCGGTCAAACTTACCACTCATCGTCAGATCATAGTCAAGACGACCATATATTTGGAACCTGACTCCTGCCTCCGCTTCACTCCTGCCACCACCATCCTGCTCTCCATTACCGGACCTCTCTTTTGGACTCACCACGGACACTAGGACATTACGGTACCACACCTGCCCTGATCTGGATCTGTTACCCTCCCGGTAACCTGGACTTGCTCTTCCCCTATATTTGGAAACCTGGACTTTGAACATTGTAAATAAACCTGTTAAAACTTCTCTGGCTTGGTGTACTGATCTGCATTTGGGTTCTTATCCAGGTAAATCATAACACTATTAGACAACACATAATATGCATGTACACCTATGTGCAAAGACTTTGATGATTTTAATAAACCTACAACCCTTCAAGTGTCCTAATAGGAATCATCTTTCCTAGTTTGCATGGCATGGGCTCCCAGTATCATGTCTAAAAGCTTAGGGCCATTCAGTCTATACAAACCTTGTATTCATTTTCACATTCCAAGAAATAAAGAGGGAGTTGCGACATAACCTCATATCAGATACGGTATATTACCCATACACCAATAGATTGCGATCTAATAGTCCCTATTACATGATATAAGATCTTGGTTTGGTGAAACACCACACTGTACATAAGGGGTTTAGGGAATTCCTCAACTGTTATTGTGGCCATATCTCTTTCCGGTCATGTCTGCAAAAGACAAGCTGGCTAGCTCAGTCAGCCAGACCCTTTATGAAGACCCTTTATGTATCTATAATAAATTTTCAAGGAGTGATAGAGATGCTGACGGAGTCTGTCATTTTTTAAATGAACTGATTCAACATAAGACTTAAGATATTTGAAAGGGATTGGTGGTAAACAAAAGGAAATCTACATATGAAAGGGTCCTCCCCCTCATCTAATTCTTAGAGCTCTCTGTCTCACTGTTCACCACCAGACAGGAAGAGACCATGGGAAATGTTTGGATGAAATCCATTTGAACTGAGAAAAAGAAAAATGCCACAAAATAATATTCCTTGAGTTGGTGGTTGGCTGTTGGGGACAAATAGCAGTCTCTCTCTCCCTCTTTGATCGCTGATGCTGCTTTTGCCTCATGTATCATTTATGTTCCTTCAAGATACGAGGAAATAAGGCCAGTAGTTTGAATTGTTAAGACTGTTTCAGGTCCCTTTGTTATTGACACATTTTAAACGCCAAACAAGGTGGTGAGTCCTCATCATCATGGCAACGTCTTCAAGTCCCTCTGAGGACCAAGGTGCTGTCTGATCTGACACCTCCATGATGAGAGGTCTCTGGCAACTCCATAACAGTTACAGAGAGTAATAACCTGTGTCATACTTGTAGTGCACTGTGAATGGTCTTCTGTAATAGTACTAACATCTTTTTAATAAAGCCCTATGGTTGGGGAGTTATCTGAATACGAAAAAACTAGTGGTTGATAAACAAGTTTTAATGACTCCAACCTAAGTGTATGTAAACTTCCAACTTCAACTGTATGAGCAGAATTACTGTCTTACCTCATTTAGTCACAAAATCCCTATTTTGAAAGCAACTGTTTACTGAAAGCTGTCTGGCACCATTTTCCCGCACGTGGACCAGCCCCCTAGCAATTCGAGTTCTAGCCAATGAGCTTCAGCTCCTCACCATTTGAGTGACAGCTAATAAGATGCACACACAGCAGAGAGCGAGAACAATGACGTGGTGCACATATGAGGTAGTAGGCAATTTTTGGGGACCACCTTTGTCTCGTGAGCGCTACTTTAAGAACTGGCTAAAAAGTATACAAAAGTACTAGAGAATCTCTAAGGGGAAAGCAATCCGAAAGTAACTGAAAGTAATCCATTTACATTACTGAGTTGGTAATCCAAAAGTTACGTTACTGATTACAATTTTGGACAGGTAACTAGAACCTGTAACGGATTACATTTATAAAGTAACCTGCCCAATCCTGGACTTACTTGACCTAAACCCTTGATTCCTATAAGGAATAATAGCCATTAGTGAATGTCGTCCATCTCAGGACACTGAGATGTGAATAATTGGCAGCCAAATTTTTGTTGGAGAATTTCAGTTTACCAGGAGAGTAACTTTTGTTGCCATCGTATTCAGTTACCATATACAGTGGGGAAAAAAAGTATTTAGTCAGCCACCAATTGTGCAAGTTCTCCCACTTAAAAAGATGAGAGAGGCCTGTAATTTTCATCATAGGTACACGTCAACTATGACAGACAAATTGAGAAAAACAAATCCAGAAAATCACATTGTAGGATTTTTAATGAATTTATTTGCAAATTATGGTGGAAAATAAGTATTTGGTCACCTACAAACAAGCAAGATTTCTGGCTCTCACAGACCTGTAACTTCTTCTTTAAGAGGCTCCTCTGTCCTCCACTCGTAACCTGTATTAATGGAACCTGTTTGAACTTGTTATCAGTATAAAAGACACCTGTCCACAACCTCAAACAGTCACACTCCAAACTCCACTATGGCCAAGACCAAAGAGCTGTCAAAGGACACCAGAAACAAAATTGTAGACCTGCACCAGGCTAGGGAAGACTGAATCTGCAATAGGTAAGCAGCTTGGTTTGAAGAAATCAACTGTGGGAGCAATTATTAGGAAATGGAAGACATACAAGACCACTGATAATCTCCCTCGATCTGGGGCTCCACGCAAGATCTCACCCCGTGGGTCAAAATGATCACAAGAATGGTGAGCAAAAATCCCAGAACCACACGGGGGGACCTAGTGAATGACCTGCAGAGAGCTGGGACCAAAGTAACAAAGCCTACCATCAGTAACACACTACGCCGCCAGGGACTCAAATCCTGCAGTGCCAGACGTGTCCCCCTGCTTAAGCCAGTACATGTCCAGGCCCGTCTGAAGTTTGCTAGAGTGCATTTGGATGATTCAGAAGAGGATTGGGAGAATGTCATATGGTCAGATGAAACCAAAATAGAACTTTTTGATAAAAACTCAACTCGTCGTGTTTGGAGGACAAAGAATGCTGAGTTGCATCCAAAGAACACCATACCTACTGTGAAGCATGGGGGTGGAAACATCATGCTTTGGGGCTGTTTTTCTGCAAAGGGACCAGGACGACTGATCTGTGTAAAGGAAAGAATGAATGGGGCCATGTATTGTGAGATTTTGAGTGAAAACCTCCTTCCATCAGCAAGGGCATTGAAGATGAAACGTGGCTGGGTCTTTCAGCATGACAATGATCCCAAACACACCGCCCGGGCAACGAAGGAGTGGCTTCGTAAGAAGCATTTCAAGGTCCTGGAGTAGCCTAGCCAGTCTCCAGATCTCAACCCCATAGAAAATCTTTGGAGGGAGTTGAAAGTCTGTGTTGCCCAGCGACAGCCCCCAAAACATCACTGCTCTAGAGGAGATCTGCATGGAGGAATGGGCCAAAATACCAGCAACAGTGTGTGAAAACCTTGTGAAGACTTACAGAAAACGTTTGACCTGTGTCATTGCCAACAAAGGGTATATAACAAAGTATTGAGAAACTTTTGTTATTGACCAAATACTTATTTTCCACCATAATTTGCAAATAAATTCATTAAAAATCCTACAATGTGATTTTCTGGATATATTTTTCTCATTTTGTCTGTCATAGTTGACGTGTACCTATGATGAAAATTACAGGCCTCTCTCATCTTTTTAAGTGGGAGAACTTGCACAATTGGTGGCTGACTAAATACTTTTTTCCCCCACTGTAGATTGATGCAAAACCCACCACACCAAGCAATTTATGTAATATGAGGTTGTGTTTAGGCATTTGTGCTGTCAAAATATCACCCTTAAAAACATGTAACTATTTAGACATGTTTAATGGAGTCACATGGTCATACAAACGCCCATGCTGTTTTTAATTCCTCTGAAGTAATCACCAAACACTTGAATATTGCTGGTAAAATCCCTCTTTCCATCAAGAAGTCATTGAGCACTCGTAAGCATGAGCATTTAATAAACCATGACAGCATTTCTGCCGAGAGTGCCTTCTACACTTGTAAGCAAGCTACGCTTACGATAATTAATTCATTATGGCAAATGAATGCAATCCTTTGCTTTATTGTTTTTCCCCTCTCTCCATCTCGCAATTACTGCTTTCTTTCCATGCCAATTGAAAATTGCCAATGTATATTAGTTCTAAGAACCAAGACTGAATTAGACCAACCACACATTCAGTGTTCATTTCATACATAATAACAATCATAAGGAAACCAGCTGAATGTAGACAAACATATGGAATTGTTTTAAGATGGTCTTAACATGGATTATTTAGCTATTTGATTTTACATTTTAGGACCCCTTTAAGTATATATATAAAAAATATATATAATTTGATAAAATATTTAATTTGGCCTTTACTACGAAATAGGTATGAAAATGTATGCACTCACTCTGGAGAGCGTCTGCAAAATGAATAAAATGTCAAACTACTATAGCCGATAGAAACGCATTGAATAACATATTCATAAATCACAAAAAATAAATCATAATGAATAAGGTTTTGAAGTGTCTGTCCTATATCTAAGAGATATGAGAAAGCTCAGGAAATATTTAAGTTTTTTGGACACATTTAACCCCTGATTTTTGTTGCCACAAAACTACCTCCATAATTTAATTCATTTGTATAGGTTACCTTCAGACGAGTCCCGTGGGGGTTGAAGCGCAAAACGGAGAGCTTAGAGTGGTCATATTAGTTTTTAGGCCAAACCGTTCGGACGCTACAGACGTTTTAATGAGAAGGTCTGACAAACACTGCTGCAGTGGTGGGAAAAAATAGCCATTCGTCATACTTGAGTAAAAGTAAAGATACCTTAATAGAACATGACTCAAGTAAAAGCGAAAGTCACCCAGTAAAATACTACATGAGTAAAAGTCTAAAAGCATTTAAATATACTTAAGTATTAAAAGATAAAAGTATAAATAATTTCAAAATCCTTATATTAGGTAAACCAGATGGAATGATTTTCTTGTTTTTCTTTTATTTACGGATTGTCAGGGGCACACTGAGTCTGCCAGATCAGAGGCAGTAGGGATGACCAGGGATGTTCTCTTGATAAGTGCGTGATTTGGACCATTTTCCTGTCCTTCTAAGCATTTTAAAATGTAATGAGTACATTTGGGAATCAGGGAAAATGTATGGAGTACAAAGTACATTATTTATTTTCTTTAGGGATGTAGTGGAGTAAAAGTAAAATTTGAAAAAATATCAATAGTAAAGTACAGATACTTAAATAGTACTTTAAAGTATACGTAAGTGCTTTACATCACTGCACCGCTGTAGCTCGGCCATCTTCAACCGCAGACGCTAAAGGCCGACATAGGCATATTGAGACGCAGCCCATGCAAAAAACATCTATCTGTAGCTTAAACTGACAGATTTTGATGGGGATATTTTTTATTATGTTACTTAGATTGACACAGTCCTATGGGTCCTGGTCTCCGTTTATAGTGTTTATAGTCCTATGGGCCCTAGTCCTATCGGCCCTAGTCAAAAGTAGTGCACTAAATAGGGAATAGGGTGCAATTTGGGACGCAACAACACTGTACTGCACTGTAAACTGTGGACCGTAGACTCCATGGCACACAGGGATACATTTGACATCAACCCTTCAAGGGTAATTTGTTATTGCATCACGATGCATTTCCCATTTCCTCAGGTGTGCATGACATTTGTATTAGACTGTGCAGATGCGGTATTCATGCGTTTTTAAACTATCCTCTCTTTCCTCAAAATAGGTATTTCATCGACCGCAGTGAACACGGAGATAAGTATTTTAACATCGACATGGACAGCGGAGTTATAAAGACTACTCAGAGTCTGGACCGGGAGGACATGCCGTGGCACAACATTACTGTGATGGCCTCAGAGGTTGGTAGGTACCCAGGGTTTCCATTCATACTGCAGCAGGGTGTGTGTCTGTGTATGTGTGTGTCTGTGCGTGTGTGCATACATGCCTGTGTGTGTGCGTGTTTCTAAGGGGTAGGGGAATCTTCCAACTTAAAATATAAAATCCACCGTATAGAGGTTTGAGAAGGGTCAATCCATTTATATGTTCTTGTTCTGACCTCATCAAAGCTATTAAACTTCCCTATAGACTTTTCACAAACGATGATTTACTGATGGTATTGAGGTATAGGCCTAGATGGTTGCATTTGATCAGATTTGGAGATGATTCAATATGAATTGGTATGTATGTCACTGTTGAATTTGAAATGAGGGGATTCGTTGGGGTTTGAAGGAGGTGATTGAGCGCTAAATGCCTGACTTATGAAGTTGTTGACATCACTGCTGTGGGGTTGATGTGTCACAGTATGTGACCCAAATGGCACACTATTCCACAGGGCTCTGGGCTCTGGTCAAAAGTAGTGCACTAAATGAATAGGGTGCCATTTGGGACGTAGCCACATGATCCATTAATGATTGTGTTTTATAACCTATTATAAAGCAATTCCATTCTGGTTCTCTAATGTGTCATTTCCGTTATCTTTTCCAAAATGCTGTTCTGTTATTAAAAGCACAACTATAGAGATGTTGTTTTGCCAAAGCTTTTAACAGTCTATTCATAGCACATTTAATGAAACATTTGTACAATTTTCACACTATTTTGGCCTTTAAAAGTATATAATTATGCATGAGTCATGAATATGTGCAAGATTGCTCCTCAAGTGTTGAAAAAATTACTTTAAAACAGCTTTCAATTTGTTTATATCCCGTCCACAGAATTAAGCACTTCAGGCTCACTGCTGTTAAAGCAGGTGATTGACAAAGGCTCCGTCTCAGATTGAACAGTTAAACCATTATTATTATTGATGTTATTGGTCAATTAGAAGGAATAGGGGCACGCTCACTCACAATTAAAATATGTATGCTTTATTTATCAAATTCTGGTCATCAATGCCCTTCACTCTTCTCATAAATATAGTTTGTTCCACTTGCATTGTAATGCATGCACTGAAAAATGTACAAACCACAAAATAAAAACATTAGGATACTGAAAACTATTACTGAAAACTTTTTCGCTAACATTAGCTACATTTTAGTAGAGGCTCTTATCCAGAGCAACTAGGGTTCAGCGCCTTGCTCAAGGGCACATCGGCAGATTTGTCAGCTAGTCGGCTCAGGGATTCAAACCAGTAACCTTTCAGTTACTGGCCCACCACTCTTAACTACTAGGCTACCTGCCGCCCAGTAGCTAAGCTCTAGACACTAGCTAGCTAACTAGACAGTCATTGGTGCTGACAGATTGTTTTGCTATATCAGTTTCAATCTATCCTATAAAACATGACATTGCTAACCAGGCATTAATTGGCTAACACAATTTAAGTTTATTAGGTAGTTTAATTAATAGGTAAGACACTCACCGGACAACTTCAGTGGGTAACTTAGATAGCTTGGTTTCCCTTTTCCAACAGATTTTTCTTCTCCCCCTGACTGGTCGTCAACGGTTACTGGTCTTGGAACTCATGTGTTCACCAGAAACGGCTTCTGGTAAACTGTTTTCCACTACTGGCAATAAATATTGTTGCCACAAGTTTGCCACAGATTCAAATAGAATCTTGAGAGAATTGTTTGCCAGACAAAAACCTCTGGCGCACTGTTTGCCACTAGTGGCAATAAATATTATTGTTGCCAATGTTTTGCTGCAAATTCACCAATAGTGGCAAACATTTTCAAACTTCTGGCAACATTTTGTGGCACACTATTTAGTTTGCAGTAAATTTGCCACAAACTTACGGGAAGTTTGCCGCAACAAATCATTTTTTGTAAGGGATTGTGTATACTTGAGATTGAACTAAGTATGTCTCATACAAACCCACATGATATACATGTCAAGAAGATGTCACTATATCAACAAGGTCTTTATGATACAAGTATTTAGAATACTTTATATCATTATTCTATCTAACAGCATAGCATTCTAACTGCACTACTTCAGTATCAGAATGGTATCAAAGTCTCCGACATCACATTGCAAAGGGGTGATGATGCACTTATCTTGATGATATCTACATGTAACTGCCAAAATAAAGGAAACACCAACATAAAGTGCTTCAATGTGCCTTGGCATAGATTCTACAAGTATCTGGAACACTATTGGAGGGATGCGACACCATTCTTCCATGAGAAATTCAATAATTTTATATTTTGTTGATGGTGGTGGAAAACTCTGTCAGACGCTTCTCCAGAATCTACCATAAGTGTTCAATTGGGTTGAGAACTGTTGACTGAGACGGCCATGGCATATGGTTTACATAGTTTATGCTCATCAAACAATTCAGTGACCGCTCTTCTTCTTCTTTATTATGGCGGTCCGCAAACAAATGTCATAGGTACATGCCGCCACCTACTGTATTGGCTGTGTATCAGCCTACTATTCTGTAGTATGAATTCATTACACTTTGTGAAAAAATTGCCCTACCAACTAACCCTACACCCATTAAAACCTCATCACTGTTCCACTACTTTGGCCCTATCTGATCCTGCAACAGGCCAGCAGCCTGGGAGTACGGGAGACTATCGTTCAAAACACCTTTTAACTCTTCTGCAGTAAAATCTCGTACACCCAAGTAATTCTCTGCAGCTGCCACCACATCTATCCTCTGTGATTGACATTCCATTCCTGTGGTACAGTTATTCCTAGCACTGTATTGACCTCGGCCTACTCACAGGGATCCTCTTAGGATCCTTCACCCTGGACCCATCTTCCTCTATTACTCTCTTCACTGCCTCAGCATATGACACCTTCTGCATTACTATGATCCTGGCAACCTCAACATGCCTTTCTCTCACCGGACATTTCTCTCACCGGACATTTACAGCACCATGGGTACCCCTACATTTACACACACAACTTTTTCCACCGAAAATTATAATGAACTCCGCCCCCAAATAAGGCCAAATTATATCAAAATACAACTCGTTTTTGGGTGGAGCTCAGTAGAATAATACCCAGTAGTGTGATTTGAAAATGTTAATTTAACCCTTACTGGGAATGTTGTTGTTGGTAACCTCAAAGTCTAAGCCATTGGGGCAGGGGTTACTAAGCTAACATAGGGAATTGTTTTAAGATGGCCATAACATGGACCGTTTAGCTATTTGATTTGGAATTTTAGGACCCCTTTAGGTATAAAAAATAAAAATTAATGATTTGATAAAATATAGAAATTTGGCCTTTACTACTATAGCCCATAGAAACGCATTGAATAACACATTCATAAATGGCAAAAAAAGACAGTAGAAAAATGTATCATAAGGAATAAGGTTTTGACGTGTCTGTCCTATATCTAGGAGATACAAAAAAGCTCAGGAAATATTTGTGTTTTTGGACACATATTTAACCCCTTATTTTTCCATTTGTTTGTATGGGTTACCTTCAGACGAGTCACGAGTCCCGTCATACATATTAGTTTGTAGCTCAAACGGTTCGGACGCTACAGACAGAAATTGGCACATCAGCGTTACTGACTTCAGATGAGTCCCGTGACACTTGTGAGGGTCGTAGATCAAAACGTCTCTCATAATAGTTTGTAGGCCAAACCATTCGGACGCTACAGAAGTAGTGAGAAGGCTGCTGTAGCTCGGCCACCTTCTACCGCAGATACGGAAGGCCAACATAGGCAGATGCGGTGGATTGAGACGCAGCACATGCAAAAAATATCTCTAGCTTAACCTGACGGATTTTTGATGAGGATTTTTTATTATGTTACTTATATTGACGCACGGATTAAGGATACATTGGTCTTCAACATATCCAGTATTTCTAACAAGATACCTTTTGAATGTATCTTTGCCCATCTCTGGCTAGTGCAAATGACGTTACTGTAATATTCACAGTAACTTGCCACCAGCTTTCAGTAAGTTACTGGAAAATGCAAAGCAATGACACTAAAATTAGCCTACTATACTGTAAGAAAGTAAATGCTACTGTAATCATGTTGGCATTTTACTGTTATTACATGGGATTAGTGCAAGCAGGTTGGCTGCTAGTTATTTGTATATCACAGCATAGTTATGAATATTTTGTGTTTTATGTCACTTGCAGTACTAGATGCCTTAACAAAGGCTTCCAAACTGGCCACAGGGCATAACCGTTCAAATGGACATGACTTAATCTTCACCCATTAAAGGTTTAAGACCCACTGTCACTCTGATCTATGTCCTATATATATTAAATTGTTAGGGCATTACTACCACAAATCAGTTAAATTGGTTCTGCATTCTCACTAATGGGTGCATCAAATATAGCCACTTACAGGCACGCCTCAAAATATATTAGTGAGCCAGCGATTCTCTCACAAAATGTTCCACAATGGACCATAATTTACAGAATGCTGCAATAAATATACAGCATAACAGTACTTTGTTCAATTACATTTTAATAAAACTACAGCAATTGTTAAAAGTGAATATGTAATTATATTTTACAGCGTACCAATAAATATTTGGTGTGTTTATATCACTTGCACTTCTTGAGGCCTAAACAAAGGCTTCCAAACTGGCAGCGAATACAGGGCGAAATAGATCAAAAGGACATGCCTAAACACTCCCCCATTAAAGGTTTGCGACTTGCTGGCACTCTGATCTGTTCCCTATATACATTTAATTGCTAGGGAACTACTACCACATATCACTTCAATTGGTATAGCACTCTAACAGGTGGAACTAGTACAGCCTCTTATAAAGCACACCTCAGTGTTAATTAGAGAACTTTAACAAAAATACCATGCACCCACAAAAGGCTGTGGGGTGGTACTGAATTACTGATAGCACAGTAGTCAGTAAATGACTGTAGATTTACCAGAAAATGTTTCTACAGTCCAAAAATACAGTATGGTCCTGTATTATTTGGGTTGGTACAGAATTCCAGTAAATGTATTCTGTGGGGTACAGCATTCTCACTAATGGATGCTCAAAATATGTTAATGAGCCAGAGATTATTTTGCTGCCCACAACATTGCACTTTACTGTATTTGCTGTAATTGCTGTAATTTTACAGCAGTGTAGCACAATGCCATTGAACCCCCATAATGCATTGCTCTTTACAGGACTGTAATATAGAATTACAGTAGCTAACCCACAAAAGTTTTGCTGTAAATTTACAGCAATTTGTTAGTGTTATGCTACCAGCTTATGCAAACGGGAGTTAGCATTCACCAGATATTTTTCTAAAGCCGAAAATGACAACTTCTACATTCTGCAGTGAAAATAGCCAAATATATCAACATCTGATTTTTGTATCCACATTGTGGGTCTGTTAGAACACATACTGTAAATCATGACGGATTTGACGAATATCCACTTTGTTAGATCCGATTTTTTTAATGGCCGCCAATGATGGTGTCCTCATTCTATACCCCACGTTCTGCGTTCCATTGGTCTGTTTATTGCATGTATTCTCAATGGTTTATTTCCATGCATTGAAAGTGTTTTTTAGTCTAGGGCTAGGCCTAATCTCTGTCTGGGAAACTGGTATAAAGTGGAGAATATACCGTGCTTTACAGCTTTTTCTCCAGATTGTAAATTCAGAGTACGAGTATTGCCATATGATATACTGCAGTAATCATAACATTTAAAAAAGGGATAATGTATCACTATTGCAGATAGAAAATTCTCTAGGCATGAACATCTCAACATGATGCCGAGCAATAGAGAAAGACATACAAGTGCTATCTTGTATCACCTCGAGTGACTTTGATAAGCTGTTTTATCAATAACTGTTTCAGTAAATTGAGCACTTAATATACATTACATGTACACTGAACAAAAATATAAACGCAACATGCAAAAATTTCAAAGATTTTACTGAGTTACAGTTCATATAAGGAAATGAGTCAGTTTAAGGCCCTAATCTATGGATTTCACATGACTGGGAATACAGACATGCATCTGTTGGTCACAGATACCTTAAAAAAAAAGGAAGGGGCGTGGATCAGAAAACCAGTCAGTATCTGGTGTGACCACCATTTGTCTCATGCAGCGCCACAAATCTCCTTCGCATAAAGTTGATCAGGCAGTTGATTGTCGAATGTTGTCCCACTCCTCTTCAATGGCTGTGTGAAGTGGCTGGATATTGGCGGGAACTGGAACACACTGTCGTACACATCTATCCAGAGCATCCCAAACATGCTCAATGGGTGACATGTCTGGAGAGTATGCAGGCCATGGAAGAACTGGGACATTTTCAGCTTCCAGGAATTGTGTACAGATCCTTGCGACATGGGGCCGTGCATTATCATGGTGAAACATGAGGTGATGGCAGCGGATGAATGGCACGACAATGGGCCTCAGGATCTCGTCACGGCATCTCTGTGCATTCAAATTGCCATTGATAAAATGCAATTGTGTTCGTTGTCTGTAGCTTATGCCTGCCCATACTATAACCCCACCGCCCCCATTGGGCACCCTATTCACAACGTTGACATCAGCAAACCGTTCGCCCACACGATGCCATACACGCTATCTGCCATCTGCCCAGCTCATTTGAAACCTGGATTAATCCGTGAAGGTGAGAATTTGCCCACTGAAGTCGGTTTACGACACCGAACTGCAGTCAGGTCAAGACCATGTGCACAACATTTTAGAGAAGTAAGCTTTTTGTGCGTTCGAAAAATGTCTGGGACTTTATATTTCAGCTAATGAAACATGGGACCAACACATTACATGTTGTGTTATATTTTTGTTCAGTATACAGTATTTGCGTAAATACATTGAGTTTTCCCTTGAATGCATCAGCGAAATACAGACGGGCATCAGAGCTGTTATTTGTCAGCCAGAGAGAATGGTACTTTTACAAATGAACAGACAGTCGCACATGGTTTAGTAGACTGGGCCCTTATTCTGATATGCTGAATAATCACCTATGCAAGCGTGGGGACCAAATTATCCATCACCCACAACAAGCTAAATTAACTAAAACAACATATGTTGTTTTTAGTGTTTCTTGGCCTCATCTTCTCCTACTCCTAGATTGTCTTGCTGAATAGTTTAGTTTTTTGGTTTATTAGAAAATCTAATATAGAAACATAGTGATACAAGTCAATTTTAAAGACACAAAATGTGTCCTTGGTGTGCAAAGTAAGATGCATCGGATACCAATTTATCAGTTTGTGTTATCTTTACTTAAGGATTCATAAAGTGACTCAGAGTATGAGTACTGATATTGGATCAGTTTTGCTTTTAAGATCTTAATGAATACAATTAGCCAATGTGAACAGGACAGGGGGAAACCTGATCCTAGATCACACAGCAAATTATCCAGTGTTAAATAAATAACACAGTGTTAAATCAACACTGAAAGTGTGGAGTCTGTGGACCCATATATCAAATCAAATCAAATGTTACTTGTCACATGCAGCGAATACAACAGGTGTAGACATTACCGTGAAATGCTTACTTACAGCCCTTAACCAACAATGCATTTATTTTTTAATAAAAAAGTACAATAAAACAACAACAAAAAAGTGGTGAGATAAAAAGAGCAGAAGTAAAATAAAATAACCGTAGGGAGGCTATATACAGGGGGGGTACCGGTGCAGAGTCAATGTGCGGGGACACCGGCTAGTTGAGGTAATTTGTACATGTGGGTAGAGTTAAAGTGACTATGCATAAATAATTAACAGAGTAGTAGCAGCGTAAAAAGATGGGGTGGGGGTGGGGGTGGGGGTGCAGTGCAAGTAGTCCCGGTAGCCATGATTAGCTGTTCAGGAGTCTTATGGCTTGGGGGTAGAAGCTGTTGAGAAGCCTTTTGGACCTAGCTTGCCGTGCGGTAGCTGAGAGAACAGTCTATGACTAGGGTGGCTGGAGTCTTTGACAATTTTGAGGGCCTTCCTCTGACACCGCCTGATATAGAGGTCCAGGATGGAAGCTTGGCCCCAGAGATGTACTGGGCCGTACGCACTACCCTCTGTAGTGCCTTGCGGTCGGAGGCCGAGCAGTTTCCATACCAGGCAGTGATGCAACCAGTCAGGATGCTCTCGATGGTGCAGCTGTAGAACTTTTTGAGGATCTGAGGACCCATGCCAAATCTTTTCAGTCTCCTGAGGGGGAATAGGCTTTGTCGTGCCCTCTTCACGACTGTCTTGGTGTGTTTGGACCATGATAGTTCATTGGTGATGTGGACACCAAGGATCTTGAAGCTCTCAACCTGTTCCACTACAGCCCCGTCGATGAGAATGGGGGCGTGCTCAGTCCTCTTTTTTTTCCTGTAGTCCACAATCATCTCCTTTGTCTTGGTCACGTTGAGGGAGAGGTTGTTATCCTGGCACCACACGGCCAGGTCTCTGACCTCCTCCCTATATGCTGTCTCATCGTTGTCGGTATATACATATGGGAACAATGTTAAATTAACACACTGCTTAGTGCAGGGGTGTCAAACTCATTCCATGGACGGCCTAGTGTCTGCAGGTTTTTGGTTTTTCATTTTCAATTAAGCCCTAGACAACCAGGTGTGAGGAATTCCTTACTAATTAGTGACCGTTTAAATCATCAATCAAGTACAAGTGGCGCAGCGGTCTAAGGCACTGCATCTCAGTGCTTGAGGTGTCACTACAGACCCCCTGGTTCGATTCCAGGCTTTATCACAACCGGCCGTGATTGGGAGTCCCATAGGGTGGCGCATAATTGGCCCAGCGTCGTCTGGGTTTTGCCGGTGTAGGCAGTCATTGTAAATAACAATTTGTTCTTAACTGACTTGCCTAGTTAAATGAAGGTCAAATAAAATTTTAACAAGGTGGGAGCGAAAACCCGCACACTCGGCCCTCCGTGGAATGAGTTTGACACCTGGCATAGTGTAAAGCCTTATTCAAATATTTCCCCAGAGTCCCTTTAGAATAAATTGTAGAATTACCACCAAAGACTGTATTTGTAAGTGACAGAGACATGGTTGTTGCAGTCACCCATTTGCAGTCCTACGGACTGCACCAAGTGAGATCTTAAGCGAATATGTTAACATATTTTTTTTTTATTATACAGTACCTTCAGAAAGTACATATTAATACCCCTTGACTTATTCCATATTTTGTTACAGCCTGAATTAAAAATGGATTAAATTGACTTTTTCCTCACCTATCTACAGTGAGGGAAAAAAGTATTTGATCCCCTGCTGATTTTGTACGTTTGCCCACTGACAAAGACATGACCAGTCTATAATTTTAATGGTAGGTTTATTTGAACAGTGAGAGACAGAATAACAAAAAAAAGATCCAAAAAAACGCATATAATTTTTTTTATAAATTGATGTGTATTTTAATGAGGGGAATAAGTTATAGACTGATCATTTCTTTTTCAGTGGGCAAACGTACAAAATCAGCATGGGATCAAATGTTTTTTTCCCTCACTGTACACACAATACCCCATAATCACAAAGTGAAAACGTTTAAGAATTTATTTCACATTTATTGAAAATGAAATACAGAAACATGTCCTTTACATAAGTATTCACACCCCCTAGTCAATACTTTGTAGAAGCACCTTTGGCGGTGATTACAGCTTTCAGTCGTCTTGGGTATGTCTGAATCAGCTTTGAACATCTGGATTTGGGAATTTTCTCCCATTCTTCCTTGCAGATTTTCTCAAGCTCTGTTAAATTAGAGGGGGAATGGCAGTGAACAGCAATCTTCAAGTCTTTCCACAGATTTTCATTGGGATTCAAGTCTGGGCTTTGGCTGGGCAACTCATGGACTTTCACATTCTTGTTCTAAAGCCATTCCAGCATTGCTTTGGCTGTATGCTTTGGGTCATTGTCCTGTTGGAACGTTAATCTTTACCCCAAGCTAAGGTCGTTTGCACTCTTCAGCAGGTTTTTAATCAAGTATTTATCGGTATTTGGCTCCATTCATTGTTCCCTCTATCCTTAGCAGTCTCCCAGTCCCTGCCACTGAAAAGCGTCCTTATAGCATGATGCTGCCACTACCATGCTTCACGGTATGGATGGTGTTAGACAGGTGATGAGCTGATTCTGGTTTTCTCCAGACATAGCGCTTTGCATTAATTTTTAGTGATCCAACTGACATTTTAGTCATTTAGCAGACGCTCTTATCCAGAGCGACTTACAATTAGTGAGTGCATACATTTTTCATACTGGCCCCCCGTGGGAATCTTTAGGCCAAATAGTTACATTGTCTCATCAGATCCCAGAATCTTTTGCCTTATGATCTCAGTCTTTCACGTACATTTCTGCAAACTCCAGGTGTGCTGTCATGTGCCTTTTTCTCAGGAGTTGCTTCCTTCTGGCCACTCTCCCATGAAGCCCAGATTGGTGTAGAGACTGTTGTCCTTCTGGCAGGTTTTCCCATCTCAGCCAAGGAACTCTGTAGTTCTCTTAATGGTCATTGGGTTCTTGGTCACCTCCCTGACCAACATCTTTCTTTCCCGGTTGCTCAGTTTGGTCGGACGGCAGAGTTGGGGTAGTTCCATACTTTTTACATTTCCCAATGATGGAGACCACTATGCTCTTGGAAACTTTCAACATTTGAAATTGTTTATACCCTTCCCCAGATACAGTGGGGGAAAAAAGTATTTAGTCAGCCACCAATTGTGCAAGTTCTCCCACTTAAAAAGATGAGAGAGGCCTGTAATTTTCATCATAGGTACACGTCAACTATGACAGACAAAATGAGATTTTTTTTCTCCAGAAAATCACATTGTAGGATTTTTTATGATTTTTTTGCAAATTATGGTGGAAAATAAGTATTTGGTCAATAACAAAAGTTTCTCAATACTTTGTTATATACCCTTTGTTGGCAATGACACAGGTCAAACGTTTTCTGTAAGTCTTCACAAGGTTTTCACACACTGTTGCTGGTATTTTGGCCCATTCCTCCATGCAGATCTCCTCTAGAGCAGTGATGTTTTGGGGCTGTCGCTGGGCAACACAGACTTTCAACTCCCTCCAAAGATTTTCTATGGGATTGAGATCTGGAGACTGGCTAGGCCACTCCAGGACCTTGAAATGCTTCTTACGAAGCCACTCCTTCGTTGCCCGGGCGGTGTGTTTGGGATCATTGTCATGCTGAAAGACCCAGCAACGTTTCATCTTCAATGGCCTTGCTGATGGAAGGAGGTTTTCACTCAAAATCTCACGATACATGGCCCCATTCATTCTTTCCTTTACACGGATCAGTCGTCCTGGTCCCTTTGCAGAAAAACAGCCCCAAAGCATGACGAGTTGAGTTTTTACCAAAAATAAAAATACCTTATTTACATAAGTTTTCTGACCCTTTGCTATGAGACTGGAAATATAGCTCAGGTGCATCCTGTTTCCATTGATCATCCTTGAGATGTTTCTACAACTTGATTGGAGTCCACCTGTGGTAATTTCAATTGATTGGACATGATTTGGAAAGGCACACACCTGTCTATATAAGGTCCCACAGTTGATAGTGCAAGTCAGAGCAAAAACCAAGCCATGAGGTCGAAAGAATTGTCCGTGGAGCGCCGAGACAGGATTGTGTCGAGGCACAGATCTGGGGAAGGGTACGAAAAAATGTCTGCAGCATTGAAGTTCCCCAAGAACACAGTGGCCATCATCATTCTTAAATGGAAGAAGTTTGGAACCACCAAGAATCTTCCTAGAGCTGGCAGCCCGGCCAAACTGAGCAATCGGGGGAGAAGGGCCTTGGTCAGGGAGCCATGAGGTTGCTCTGACAGAGCTCTAGAGTTCCTCTGTGGAGATGGGAGAACCTTCCAGAAGGACAACCATCTATGCAGCACTCCACCAATCAGGCCTTGATGGTAGAGTGGCCAGACGGACGCCACTCTTCAGTAAAAGGCACATGACAGCCCGCTTGGAGTTTGCCAAAAGGACTCTGACCATGAGAAACAAGATTCTTTGGTCTGATGAAACCAAGATTGAATTCTTTGCCCTGAATGCCAAGCGTCACGTCTGGAAGAAACCTACGGTGAAGCATGGTGGTGGCAGCATCACGCTGTGGGGATGTTTTTCAGCAGCAAGGACTGGGAGACTAGTCAGGATCGAGGGAAAGATGAACGGAGCAAAGTACAGAGACATCCTTGACGAAAACCTGCTCCAGAGCGCTCAAGACCTCAGACTGGGGCGAAGATTCACCTTCCAACTTCTAAGCACACAGCCAAGGCAACGCAGTCAAAGGTGCTTCAACAAAGTACTGAGTAAAGGGTCTGAATACTTATGTAAATGTGATATTTCCGGGGGGGGTTTTGTATACATTTGCACAAATTTCTAAAAACCTTTTTTTGCTTTGTCATTATGGGGTATTGCATGTAGATTGATGAGGGGGAAAACAAACAATTTAATCAATTTTAGAAAAAGGCTGTTACGTAACAAAATGTGGAAAAAGTCAAGGGGTCTGAATACTTTCCGAAGGCACTGTATATGTTTCACCTTTCATCTGTGTCTGGTGTTAGCTAGTTACTGGCTAGCTAGGTCTTCAGCCAGCATGGAACAAAAGGGGGGGAAGGGTCATTCAAAACTCAGACGCAGTTGTCAAGTCAACACATCAGTTCTGCTTTTAACTGCATCACAAGAGACATGCCAAACAGGAGATATGTCAAATGTGATATCATTAATGCAATTACAATGTTTGAGTTGCTTTATGTATCACCAAATGTAAAATGTATTGCAACACTGCTCACTGTTTCCAAGTTGCTTGAAATAGGTGTTTCAAAGAGCTTTCAGTCAAGGTGAGCTTATGAATATAAGCTCCCTTCCCACTCAGCCTGTTTTTTCAAACTTCCTTGTAGTTAGCCATGAGAGAAAGTACTTTTCAGAATGAGTATTATGGACCTTTAACACTGTTCCACTCTGTCCACAGATTTCACACTTTCAGTGTTGATTTAACACTCTGTGTTTATAGTTTTTTATTTAACATTGGGAATTTGCTGTCCAGCACTCCTACTCCAAGATGCTTAAAGAATATGGGCCGAGATATCTTTGTGTTTCTTCTACATCCTTGTGAGTGTATTTGTTCAAAGATTTATGCTATATATCTGGGGTGGGGAAACTATGGCCGGATAGTTATATATATTTTTTTGTGGGGGGTTTATTTTATATTTTAATAAAAACTCCAGGCAACTCTTGAACTTCTAAAACTAGATAGAAAGTATTTAGAAATTGTAACGGACCTATATATTTTCAAATAATTGCCCTTTTCATGAAAGGTGGAATACTGTTAATATAACTGTGTTAGTGCATTTTTTTGTGAATTTATGTAAATCACAAAGCTCATTTTAATTTCCTGTGGCGCAGTAAAATTCTCAGCAACAAAAGAGTGATCAAACTAAGATCTGTAGGTCAAAGATGTGTGTTGGAAAACTTTGGTAGAGCATGGGTGAGGTAAGGCCTTGTAGTGCTCATGTGAATTTCCTTAATTTTTCGGCTTCAGACCTGCCTAACTTCTCTACATATTCTCACTTCTGTTTTAATATTATTCATGATTGTTTGTGTTGATGTTTTCTCCAGACAACCCCAGCCTCCTCAGCCACGTCTCAGTCACGGTGCAGGTGTTGGATGTGAATGACAACCCTCCTGAAATTAAAACAGACAAGGAGGTCGTTGTATGTGAGAGCTCGAGGCCAGGACAGGTGAGCATCACGCACGTACACACGAGTGGAAGGGGCGGTGGTAAGGTGCAGCTAATACATTTTTTAGAGTGAGTTTAATCGTGTCACCATGGCAACAAAAACTTGAACAAAAGAAGATAACTACCTTTTATTTAAAAAAATTGTGGGGGGGGGAGTCAGAAAGTTAGAGATTGAATGAAAGTGCTACTCAATAAATGAACACCGAATAACAAATATTAAAGATGTTTATAACTTGCAGATTAGTATCTAAAAAATAGATTTAACGGAAAATTAACTGGCAAATTGGCAGTTCGCCTTTTCAAGGTGGATAGGTATAGTGCACACAGTTTAAGTGATCCATATTGAAGTAGCAGCAGAGTACAAAAATACACTTAAAGCGGCAATCAGCAGTAGAAACAATGAGTATGTTTACTGCACATGCACAGTAAAACCTCAATATTAAACTGATTGTGGCAGTAGGCAGATTATGCAATAGTCATGTAAACACCTTACTCTGCTTATCTTAATCGGCGTAAGGTCAAAATCAAAATAAGCAAACTTTCAAATTATTAGGACATATAAACACCTTATTTGATCTGCGTATATGTCAGCACCGGTAGCGCAAGCCTCCCTTGTTAGCGCGAGTGGAGTGAGTTCGGAACAATTGAATGTATGCATCTTCGAAATAGTTTTCACATGGGCCTCCCGAGTGGCGCAGTGGTCTAAGGCAGTGCTAGCTGTGCCACTAGAGATCCTGGTTCGCGGCCATTGTGGCGGCGCACAATTGGCCCAGCGTCGTCCAGGTTAGGGGATGGTTTGGCCGGCAGGGATGTTCTTGTCCCATCGCGCACTAGCGACTCCTGTGGTGTGCAGTGCACGCTGATACGGTCACCAGGTTTACAGTGTTTCCTCTGACACATTGGTGCGGCTGGCTTCCGAGTTAAGTGAGCATTGTGTCAAGACAGCAGTGCGGCTCGGTTGGGTTGTGTTTCGGAGAACGCACGGCTCTCGTACAGGAGTTGCAGCGATGGGACAAGACTGTAACTACCAATTGGGGAGAAAAAGGGGTAATAAGAAATAGTTTACACATACAGACTTTATAGGTTCGAACTCAGAATCAAATACACTAACTAAAAATAACGTGGTAGAATGTTTATTTTGATTTGGAAATGTTCTGCATTTATCAGAGTGCCATCAGGTAGCCTGATTTCAGATGTGTCCATGTAAACAGAATTATTAGGGACATCTTTCTTCTTGCAAAGCATGTAAATGTTTTAATCAAACTATTATATTATATCTATCCACAATCACATTTATTGTGTGCATGTAACTGGGTCATTCCACCAAATCGGTGCCTTTTGAGAAGTGTAACTTGGTAAAAACAAACTAGAAAGTATATTTCACCTAATTTTAACATTCTGTCATAAAGAGCAATGTTCAACTTCATATTATATATTTTTTTATCTCATCTCAAGAGGTTAAATAAAAAAGACTATAGTAAGTGCCAAATAAAGTAACAGGGTTGAAGATGTCATCTGAAATCAGCCATAAATCCCCTTGTGACGGTGGAATGAAAGCTTGTTGTGTGCAACAGGGAGGGGCAATTAAATGCAAGCAAAAAAAAAAAAAGGAAATTGCTCAAATATTTCAAGCCTCTCCGTCTATGGGTTCAGCAGGGGTGTCAAACTTATTCCACAGAGGGCCAAGTGTCTGCAGGTTTTTCCTTTCAATTAAGACCTAGACAACCAGGTGAGGGGATTTCCTTACTAATTAGTGACCTTAATTCATTAGTAAAACACCAGGGTGGAGCGAAAACTCGCAGACACTCGCCCTCCGTGGAATGAGTTTGACACGTGGGTAACAGGGTTGACGTGTTATGCTCAACCCGCTCAGTTTTCCACCACAAAACACCAGAAAATTGCCAAAAAGAGTAGAACTAGTTCACCTGCTTTTACACTATGATTTCACTAATAGATGTTCAATATGTATTTAAAAATATATATTTGGTCACACTTTATATGGATAGTCATACTATACCTATACTGGTACTATACTGGTCATACTATCAACAAACTATCTACTGATAAGCAACTGACTATCTGTTGATAAACAACTGCTTGTTAAGGTTACGGCTAGGGTAAGGTTTAGAATAAAGGTTAGAGTTAGGGTAAGGGTTATGGTTAGTAGATAGTTAGTTGAAATGTTACTGATAGTCTGTAGACTATCCAAATAAAGTGTTAACAAATATTTCAAAACGAGAGTTCAGCTCATGAAACAGGGTTGATCTTAAAGGTCCCGAACAGTCAAAATCAAATCAAATCAAATCAAATTGTATTGGCCACATGCGCCGAATACAACAGGTGCAGACATTACAGTGAAATGCTTACTTACAGCCCTTAACCAACAGTGCATTTATTTTTAACAAAAAAGTAAAAATTAAACAACAACAAAAAAAGTGTTGAGAAAAAAAGAGCAGAAGTAAAATAAAATAACAGTAGGGTGTCAGAGTGGTGTGTGTAGATGAGTGGAAAGGAATCAAGCGCAGGAACCAGGAGGACTTCAACCGTCTTTTATGTTACTGTTCAACACGTGAACAAAATAGTCGCCTACCCAACCGGGTGGCGCAAAACAATTACGCACAACACAGTGCGGAAATACACATGAAAAGCGCACGCAGTGCGAACTCTCGGGACAAGCCAACAACGAGAGAAAATAGACCATACAGAGGCAGTCTGACAACAAACAATCACGCATAACACCTGACCCAAACACACGAACTAAATAAGGGAACAATTAAGACACAAATAAGGGACAGGTGTTATGAACGACAAAACCAAAAGAACATGAAACATAGAACGGTGGCAGCTAGTACTCCGGAGACGACGACCGCCGAAGCCTGCCCCGAACAAGGAAGAGGAGCAGCCTCGGCCGAAACCGTGACAGTACCCCCCCTTGACCGCGGCTCCAGCCGTGCGCCGACCCAAGCTCGGGGGCGACCCGGACGACGCGGAGCAGGGGCGCGCAGGATGACCCCGATGGAACTCGGTCAGTAGGGACTGGTCTAAGACGTCCCTCCTTGGCACCCAGCACCGCTCCTCCGGGCCGTACCCCTCCCACTCCACGAGATATTGAAGACCCCCATCCGGCGTCTAGAATCCAGGGATGGACCTCACGGTGTGCGCCGGAGCCCCCTCGATGTCCAACGGGGCGGAGGAGTCTCCTCAATCTCAAAGTCCTGGAGTGGACCAGCTACCACCGGCCTGAGGAGAGACACATGGAACGAGGGGTTAATATTTTTGTAATCAACAGGTAGTTCTAACCTATAACTCACCTCGTTCAATCTCCTCAGGACTTTAAATGGCCCCCACAAACCGCCGACCCAGCTTCCGGCAGGGGCAGGCGGAGGGGCAGGTTTCTGGTTGAGAGCCAGACTCGATCTCCAGGTGCGTACACTGGCCCCTCACTGCGGTGTAGGTCGGCGCTCGTCTTCTGTCGACGATGGCACGCTGCAGATGGACGTGTGCAGCGTCCCCACGTCTCCTCCGAGCGCCGCACCCACTCATCCACAGCGGGGGCCTCGATCTGGCTCTCATGCCATGGTGCCAGAACCGGCTGGTACCCTAACACACACTGAAAAGGGGTTAGTTGGGTGGAGGAGTGGCGAAGAGAGTTCTGTGCCATCTCGGCCCAGGGCACATATCTCGCCCACTCCTCCGGCCGGCCCTGACAGTATGACCTCAGAAACCTACCCACATCCTGGTTGACACGTTCAACCTGCCCATTACTCTCCGGGTGGTACCCCGAGGTAAGGCTTACCCGAAACCCCCAACCGTTCCATAAATGCTCTCCACACTCTAGAGGTGAACTGGGGGCCTCGGTCAGACACTATATCCTCGGGTACCCCGTAATGTCCGGAAGACATGGGTGAACAGAGCCTCAGCGGTCTGTAGGGCAGTGGGTAGACCCGGCATGGGAAGGAGACGACAGGCCTTAGAGAACCGATCCACAACGACCAGGATGGTAGTATTCCCCTGTGAGGGGGAGGTCGGTAACAAAATCCACCGAGAGGTGGGACCAGGGTCGTTGTGGAATAGGCAGGGGTTGTAACTTACCCCTGGGCAAATGTCTGGGCGCCTTACACTGGGCACACACCGAACAGGAGGAGACATAAATCCTCACATCCCTAGCTAACGTTGGCCACCAGTACTTCGTGCTAAGGCAGTGCACTGTCCGGCCGATACCCGGATGGCCAGAGGAGGGGGACGTATGAGCCCAACAAATGAGGCGATCGCGTACCTCGGCCCGGAACGTACGTCCGACCCACAGGACACTGTGGAGGACTCGGGTCGGTGCGTAACGCCCGCTCGATCTCACCATCAACCTCCCACACCACCGGAGCAACCAGACAAGACTCCGGTAGCATGGGCGTGGACTCAACTGACCTCTCCTCTGCGTCATACCGCCGAGACAGAGCATCTGCCTTCCCGTTCTGGGACCCAGGGATGTATGTGATCTTAAACACAAACCGGGCTAGGAACATAGTCCAGCGAGCCTGGCGAGGATTCAGTCTCCTAGCTGCCCGGATGTACTCCAGGTTACGATGGTCAGTTAGAATGAGGAAAGGGTGTTGAGCCCCCTCGAGCCAATGCCGCCACACCTTTAGGGCCTGTACCACGGCTAACAGCTCCCTGTCTCCTACGTCATAATTCCGCTCCGCCGGACTGAGCTTCTTTGAGTAGAACGCACAGGGACGGAGTTTAGGTGGAGTGCCAGAACGCTGGGAAAGAACGGCCCCTATCCCGGCCTCTGGCGCGTCCACCTCTACTTGGAAGCGGTAAAGAGGGATCCGGATGCGCCAACACCGGCGCCGAGGTAAACAGGTCCTTTAGTCTCCCAAATGCCCTGTCCGCCTCAGCTGACCACCGCATAAGCGCACCCGGACCCCCCTTTAACAGAGACGTTATGGAAGCTGCCACCTGTCCAAAACCCCGGATAAACCTCCGGTAATAATTCGCAAAAACCCAAGAACCGTTGCACCTCCTTCACAGTGGTTGGGGTCTGCCAATTACGCACAGCTGACACCCGGTCTACCTCCATCTTCACCCCTGACGCAGATAACTGGTAACCCAGAAAGGAGACCGACTTCTGGAAAAACAGACATTTCTCTGCCTTGACATATAGGTCATGCTCCAACAGCCTCCTCAATACTCGGCGCACCAGGGCTACATGCTCAGCACGGGTAGGACTATACACCAGAATGTCGTCGATGTACACAACTACTCCCTGTCCCTGCATGTCCCGGAAAATCTCATCGACGAAGGATTGGAAGACTGAGGGAGCATTCATCAACCCATATGGCATGACTAGATACTCGTAGTGTCCGGAAGTCGTGCTAAACGCTGTCTTCCATTCATCGCCCTCTCGAATGCGTACCAAGTTATATGCGCTCCTAAGATCCAATTTTGTAAAGAACTGCGCACCGTGCAGTGACTCCGTCATAGTCGCAATCAGAGGAAGTGGATAGCTGTACTTCACTGTGATCTGATTGAGACCGCGGTAATCAATACACGGGCGCAGACCTCCATCCTTTTTCTTCACAAAAAGAAACTTGAGGAAGCGGGTGAAACGGAGGCCCGTATGTATCCCTGTCTAAGAGACTCAGAGAGGTATGTCTCCATAGCCTTTCTCTCCTCTTGAGACAAGGGATACACATGGCTCAGCGGGAGAGCTGCTCCTGACTGGAGATCTATCGCACAATCCCCCCGTCTATGAGGCGGCAGCTGCGCCGCCTAGTCTTACTGAACGCCAGTGCTAAATCCTCATACTCGGGGGGAATCTGCAGTGCTGGCATTAGATTCGGACTCTCCACCGAGGTCGCCCCTATGGAAACACCCAGACACCGCCCCTCACATTGAGCAGACCACCCTTTAAGAGCTTTCTCTCGCCACCTAATAATAGGGTCATGAGTCATCAACCAGGGAAGACCCAGCACTACCGGATACGCAGGAGAGTCAATCAGATAGAGCTGAATTCTCTCCTCATGACCCTCCTGCGCCGTCATCCGAATGGGTGCTGTGACCTCCCTAATCAACCCAGACCCTAACGGACGGCTATCTAGGGCATGGACGGGGAAAGGCTTATCCACTGGAAGGAGGGGAATCCCTAACTCTATACAGAACTGGCGATCTATAAAATTCCCAGCTGCGCCTGAATCTACCAGCGCCTTATGCTGGGAACGAGGTGCAACCTGTGGGAAACAAACAGGCAAGGTTAGGTGCACGACAGAAAGCTCTGGGTAAGCAGGGCGCCTACTCACCTGGGGGGGACCCCCCCCAATGCGTGACCTGCCATCTCCCTCACTGGAGGACCCGCCCCAACACCTAGCCACGGTGTGCCCTCCACGACCACAGTTGGTGCAAGGGCCGGGTCCCCTCGGGCTCCTCCTCCTCCGTTCCCTAGCGCCAGCACCTCCGAGCTCCATAGGGCTCGGCTCGGAGGTGCTGGAGAGTGGAATGGGCGAACCCCCCCTCCGGGACGCCCACGGGTGGCGAGCAGGGTATCCAGCCGGATGGCCATGTCGACCAGCTGGTCGAACGTCAACGACGTGTCCCTGCACGCCAACTCTCGCTGGACGTCCTCCCGGAGGCTGCAGCGGAAATGGTCGATATGGGCCCGCTCATTCCACCCTGCATCAGCCGCTAGGGTCCGAAACTCTAAGGCAAAGTCCTGGGCGCTCCTCATCCCCTGTCGGAGGTAGAATAGACGTTCCCCCGCCGCCTTCCCTTCCGGTGGATGGTCGAACACAGCACGGAAGCGGCGGGAGAACTCCGCATAGTTCGTGGTAGCGGCGTCCATTCTCCTCCACTCGGCGTTGGCCCACTCCAACGCCTTGCCGGTGAGACAGGAGATGAGGGCTGAGACGCTCTCGTGTCCCGAGGGCGCCGGGTGTACGGTGGCGAGGTAGAGCTCCACCTGCAGCAGGAATCCTTGACACCCGGCAGTGGAGCCGTCGTACGCCCTCGGGAGCGAGAGCCGAATCCCACTAGGTTCCGGAGATGAGACAGGGGGGCTGACCGATGGGGCTGGTTCGGTTCTTGGAGGTGTGGGAACCCCGCTGGTCTCCCATCGGTGCAGAGTATTCATCACCCCCTCCAGGGCATGACAGACCTGGTTGATGCGGTCCTCCTGACCACGAAGACGTTCAGCCATCTCGGCTGTCGGCGCGGTCGCTCCTGCTGATTCCATGGTGAAGATGCGTGATTCTGTCAGAGTGGTGTGTGTAGATGAGTGGAAAGGAATCAAGCGCAGGAACCAGGAGGACTTCAACCGTCTTTTATGTTACTGTTCAACACGTGAACAAAATAGTCGCCTACCCAACCGGGTGGCGCAAAACAATTACGCACAACACAGTGCGGAAATACACATGAAAAGCGCACGCAGTGCGAACTCTCGGGACAAGCCAACAACGAGAGAAAATAGACCATACAGAGGCAGTCTGACAACAAACAATCACGCATAACACCTGACCCAAACACACGAACTAAATAAGGGAACAATTAAGACACAAATAAGGGACAGGTGTTATGAACAGACAAAACCAAAAGAACATGAAACATAGAACGGTGGCAGCTAGTACTCCGGAGACGACGACCGCCGAAGCCTGCCCGAACAAGGAAGAGGAGCAGCCTCGGCCGAAACCGTGACATAGGGAGGCTATGCCGGTGCAGAGTCAATGTGTGGGGGCACTGGCTAGTTGAGGTAGTTGAATGGATGAATGAAATCATTGGATGATATTTGGATAAAAACCAAAGTAGGACTGCCAAAGATGAAAAATTACTGTTGCTTCTCACATTGACAAAGTTTGATCATAAAGTTACTGGTCTTCTCCCCCATGTCAAACAATTGGATTCAGGAGGCGGGATAGAGGCAGGATTATTAAGGTATTTTTGTGATATCACAAAAAGCCTTATTTTAATCAATCAATCACATTTTATTTATAAAGACCTTTTTACAGAAACCCAGCCTAAAACCCCAAACAGCAAGCAATGCAGATTTTAATGCACCAATGGTAACGTCTTATTCTCTTACCTAATTCAAATAAGTACCGCCTTGTAACCAACATCGCAGCAGGCGTGTTCACAGAGGGGCGTTGTTTCCATAGCTAGGTAGCTAGTCTAGTAGTGCCAAAATTTGACTGCAGTGTGTCAGCAAATATAATTAAGAGGTTTACCCTATTCATCTAAGGCAAAGATACTTATAGGTTTCTGCTTCATCTGTGTCTGGTGTTAGATAGTAACTGGCTAGCTAGGGAAGGGTTGCCTAAAACTCTGAAACAGTTGTCATGTCATTACATCAAGAGACATGCCAAACGGAAAAGTCATACAATCTTCTTGACATCATTGTTAGTCATGATACAGTATATCAACATTATCTGATAGTCAGTATACATATTTAATGACAAGTACCCTGACTACACCCTGTAAAGTCTTAATTGAAATTCTCCAAGATGAACTAGCTAGCATGATAAACAGTGCTGCCAACTTCATTTGTTATACAGCCCACGTTTTGTCTATATTGATGCTAATACAATAACCAAAAAATAATAATTGTGAAACCATGATGTGATGTATGACAGGACTGGATGTTGCATGCAATTTCAGTGTTGTTTGAGTTGCTTTGTGTATCAGCAAATTTGCTTGAGATAATATCCTGCAACACTGCTCACTGCGTCCATGTTGCTTGACATAGGCATTTTCAAAGAACTGCCAGCCAAGGTGAGCCCCCTGCCCACTTAGCCTTCTAGTTCCCTGCCCACTGGGTCGGTCTTTTCAGAGTTCCTGGTAGTTTGACATTAGAGAAATTGCTTTTGAAAAATGTTGAGAATTCTTTAAAAAAAACAAATTATATTATCGGTGATGTTTTAGTAGTCACTCAAAAAGGTATTTTACATGGGAATCAGAATGACAGTTCGGGACATTTAAAATGATGGACAGACACAAAGGAATCACTAAACACATTTTACAGGAAAAGTTTTACAGTGTAGGACTTTACAATAATGGGGAAAACTTGGAGACATTTTGTGGTTGAGTGAGTTAAATCTTCATAGAAGTCACAGAAAGTGCAGCAAGGGACATTTCAAAATGCAGAGTTTTGGCACTAGCTAGTCTTTATTCATATAAAAAAAACAGATTTATTGAATTCTCCATGTGGTCTACATTAAAGGGCACATACTTTCTATGTATAATAGGCTTTTAAAAATGCTATATTGGTGATCAATTTCTACTTAAAATATCAAGGGATGCAAAATGCACTCTTTTCTTGGAATAACCCAACCACTCTCAAATTCATAGACAGAGCTATGGATGCAAGGACTGACCATCCATGATATCAAAATTCTAGTTTTAACCATGTTTTGAGGCTGTATAGTGTTTGTTTACATTTACTTTGTTTACAACCATTCAAGTAAAACAAGGATTCTGATGGGGTACGACAGTTGAACTAAGCTCATGAGGTATTTATACATTCTTCAAGAATCAATGGGTACATATCATTAATTAATTCAAGTCCTAAAAATGGATGTAGCAACTTCTGATTGCCCTTTAATAAGCGCTCTTAAGCAGCCCAGGAGCACTTGTACTCTAATTCCAATGTAAGTTTCTGAATGCCTTACATGTTGGCAGTTAAATAGGCTGGCAGTCAAAGCGGTAGCAGTTTCGTGCACCTCAAAACATTTGTGCACATCAAAACGTTACCCACAGTGGCAGGATCTGCCGGGTCAGCCTTCTCCTGGGGTGCCTCTCCCTGGGCTGGTTCTCAGCCTCTTACCAATTAAGGGTAACAAGCTGACAACAGTGCAGAAGGGTCATCTATGAGAGCACCCATCAGGCCTTTGATGCTAACTCCAACTGGCTGGGAGGCTGGAGCAGTACGTTCTGGAATATATAGGCCCTCAACAATTCAGCTTCCATCACAAAGAAATGTACGGTGAGGACAACAGATGGTTGCCAGACAGAAGTGTTTTGAGGAGACAGGGGCTGCGTCTGAAATGGCACCCTATACCCTATATATTACACTACTTTTGACCAGAGATCTATTGACCCTGGTCAAATGTAGTCCACTATATAGGGCATAGGGTGTCATTTCAGACACAGTCAGGGTATTTGTTAAGTAGATGATAATGCATGATGCATAGGTCTGATGCATGTGATCAGAATAACTAAACAAAACTGTGAATTATATATCCGCTGCAAACATTTTAAACTGTGGTTCTTGTCATTTTGAGTATTGAGGACTGACTTCTGGATGTTCACTTGTTAGCTATGCATGAACATACAGATGTAGGATCTTTAATTTGATCACTCTTTTGTTGCTGAGAAGTTTACTGCACTGCAGGAAATGCCGACAAGCTTTGTGATTTACATAAATTCACTGAAACAGTATTGCACTTTTCATGTAGCCTACTTTTGGCCAGCTAATAGCATAACCACTGATCAAGAAACATTATAATAATAATAATATGCCATTTAGCAGACACTTTTATCCAAAGCGACTTACAGTCATGCGTGCATAAAAATGTTTTTATGTGTATGGGTGAACCCACTACCTTGGCGTTACAAGCGCCTTGCTCTACCAGCTGAGCTACAGAGGACCACATTTTTATTATGGAATAAACGTTCAAATCCTGTTGCTGCAGGATTATATTTGCTGTGACAATTAAGGTCAAATTACGATCCTACATCTTATGAGCAGCCGACCATAAAATATGCTTCATTTTTGGTTAGCACTGTTTTTAATATGAAGACAGGTCATGACTCATTATTAGTTAGCTATTGATGTATTATCCTCTTGTTGTTCTCCTGGTAAACAACAGGTGATTCAGACTATCACTGCAGTGGATAAGGATGACTTTGCAAACGGCCAGCGATTCTCCTTCTCTTTGCTGAGCGGAATCCCTGTCAACCCCAACTTCACCCTCAAGGACAACGAAGGTATTTATTGCATTCAATATCGTCTGTGTGCATTTCTTATGAGTTTTCTCTAGCTCTGCCCTTTGGCTAAACCTCCACCCAAGGTTTCACATTCAACCACTCAATACCAGATATCTTTAGATACCTGCGACTTGTAAATATAAAGATTTTGATTGTCAAACATCACAGTTAGGCACTGTTGACATTTCAGGGACCGAAATATCAATGAGGGCTCATATTATGTGATTTACTCAAAACATTAGAGTGCCATAAAAGGGTTGGAATAGAAAGTTTGGGACCGTTGTTGTTGCCAAACAGATGACTTGCTTTAGTCCTTGCCTCTCTCTCGGTACTGCTCTACCACTTGCCTTATTGTATTGTGTACTAAGGCAGAGGCCGAGTGAGCGGTGAATAGTTACCATGGCAACTGGCAGTAAGGGGTGAGTGTCAGGTGGATAGATAGGCTACTTACCTTAGCTAGCTAAGACCCACAGGTTGGTTTCTGTGTTACACTCTTTTCTGCAGACGGTAGACCCAATAGGTAGGTAGCCCTGGGAGATGAGAGTTCACAGATCTCTGGATGGATCCCTGAGGAACAAAGAGGAAGGGGAAAAAAAGCGAAAGAAAATCAATGTGATAATGGGAGATAAGGCTGTTGAGCCTTTATACTACCTTGGGTCCACAGCATCAACCTCCTCTGTCCACCTTTCCATTATACAGCCCAGAGATGAGGAATGCGTCCCAAATGGCACCCTATTCTACTATATAGTGCACTACTGTTAATCAAAGCCCTATGGGCCCAGGTCAAAAGTAGTGCACTATAAAAAGAATAGGGTGCCATTTAGGATGCAGGCCTTAAAGTACCTTAGCTCTGTACCATCAGCCTCCTCTGTCCACCTTACCTTTTTAAACCTAGCCCAGAGACTGGATTTACCATGTTTATCCAAGTGGCACTTGCAGACCCTCCTCACTTCCTCTCAACCTTTACCTTCCCTGGAGGTGGTTAGGTCAACAACCAAAAGTACTGACTGGTCTGGAGTGTTTAGTGTTGAGGTAAAAAAAAAAGTGAGAAGGGTGCAATTGCGGCCTGCAATTCAGGGCGTTCTTGCATGTTGGCATTCCTGCATCTGCAGGAACTCCTCTTTATATTCTATTGGTCCATTTTTAAGCTAGGACAAGCAGAAGACAGGGGCGCTCCAGTACAGTAGGTGGCATTAACGCACAATAAAGTTGGATGCCAGCTGCCGATAAACCCCACAGAAGAAGGGGCGGGGGCAAAAACTGTCGCTAGCTAGCTCTATACCGGTAGACAGTGTCCTCCATCCCCGCCTGTCGGGCACTGTTTTCCCGACGGCGAGGGCAGGTGTTCGTCAGGCGGTAACAAAGGACACTGTGTGCTAGCTTAGCTAGGCTGGTACACAGCAGGCGGGCACATGGTGTCCCTAACTAGTAAGACATCTTCTGGTCAGCAATAATTAGCAGCATGTGATTATCAGATTGAGGTATTTTTTTTCCCATTGTTTTCATTATAACACCGTGGTGCAGTGGTAAGTCGTTGGATTTAGTAGCCTATAATCAGTTGGAAGCATGTGATCAAAGATGTCCGTAGCTTTGTTTATCGTCGAACAACCACCTGATTGGTAGAAGACAAAAAGGCTATGCTGTGGGGTGTGGGATGTCATCTATAATAATTTGTTCATGCAGAAACCAATGGGGTGCTTGGGGGGGGATGTTCATGCAGGAACCAATGGGATGCTCACGGGAGGGTGTTCATGAAGGACCCAATGGGATGCTCGGGGGGGCATTCCTGCAGATGCAGGAATGCTCACATGCAGCAATGCCCCAACTTGCAGGCTGCAGTTGCACACTATTGAAAACAGTGGTCAAAATGTGTTTATGTATGAAATATTTATCAAATGTGCCTATATCTTATCTTTGTCTATTTTGGCTTGATTTTAGTGCCTTAATTATGATTAAATTATACTAATACACTCTTATAAAAAATAGGGTTCTACCTAGAACCCTATATCTAACCCTCTATGTACGCTTCTACTAAGAACTATTTTATCCTCTAAAGGTTCTACATAGAATGAAGAGTTCTACCGATAACCCTTTTATCTTTGAAGGGTTCTTCCTAGAACCCTTTATGAACGGTTCCACCATAATTAGGAGTACTGTCTCGGATTCACTTTCTGTTTATATGAGTTCCTTCCTCAAAAACTCATCAGTTGTTCCTATTCCCATTTGTTTGCAATAGAGACTCCCACTCTCTCTCTCTTCACGTGGCCATTTTACCCTTTTATGTCTCTTTATCCATTAACAAAGCATGTTTGTTGTTTAGTCGTACTGAGATGTCACTTTCATTTTTTTAAATATTTTTATTATCTTTAACTCTGCATTGTTGGGAAAGAATGCAGGTTTCAAAAGGGGTCTCTTGTCACAATCTATTACCAAGGTTATTTTCAGTCTGTACTCTACTCACAGTGTAAGCAGCTAGACAGAGTGTGTGAGGCATAGAACCCACCCTGCACATACTGTTGACTCTGTACTGCGTTTGATACCCTCTTAAAAATAAAGGTGCAAGTTGGAACCAAATAAGGTTCTTGAGAGCGACGCCATAGGGGAACCATTTTAGGGTCTCTGAAGTACCATACATGGGATGGTTCTTTGAAGAACCATAGAAAAATCCCAGACCAGGAATGTTTAGGCTCTCCAGGACCGGAATTGAATAGCCCAGCTGTAGGGTTTTATTTGCATATTTCCCAGGGTTATTTGCGTGTGAATTTGCGTGTGAGTTTCCAGTACCACCCATGACTGTGTTTGCTAGTGACAGAGACATGGTTGTTGCATTCATTCCTTTTAAGTCCTGTGGCCTTCACCAAGTGAGTTCCTACGTGAATATCATTCAAATGTATTCTTTAAGTAAGGCTGTCTTTTGATGTCCTAGTGTTACCCTAATACAGTGGCCTGAAACTCATTATATGCCACATCAGGCCTACAAGTCACATTTTGCTTGCTCGAAAAGTGATGTGTAACTCCTATTAGAAGCTAGCCTGAGTGGGGATATCTAACATTTGGAAATATTATTCACCTGCAAACTGCATTCAGAATTCATTCAGAAAGCCTCACATATGAGACCATCTTAAACATCTAAACTGAATAACCATTTCGGTAACAAAATAATGGAATAGTTTAGAGAATGTATGTTATTTATATTTGAGTAGAATAAGATTAATGAACCAATCAATTTACAAAAACACAGATATTGAAACAATTCAAAAAATCTACCTGCAATAGAGCATGCTGGGAAATATGACATGATGGGCATGGTTTTGGTTCAACGCTGGTTATTAACACCAACACGGGGTATGTTACACCACTGAGTGTTAATTTAACTAATTATAGTTGTAATTTTTTTCTTGAATCAACACTAGAAATGTTACACAAAAAATATACACTAATTAACACTGGCTAATTTGCTGTGTGCTATGAAAGGGACATCTGCAGGCTTCCATATATTTTAAGAACCTTTTAGAGTTCGGAAGAACCGTAGACGCCAAGTCAAGAACCCCAAAATTAACTAAAAGGTTATTTATCGGGCAAGAGTTCTCCAAGGAACCTTAAGAGCTGAGGAATAACCTTTTTTTTTTCAGGGTAGAGTAAGCTCTCGCCACTTAGAGCAGGCTCTTTCATCCCTGTTGCACTACTACAGACAATGGGAGTGGATGTCTGTCTGCCAACGCCTAATGCTTCCCCTCTGTTGTCGTGAAATTGAAGAAAATCCCTCACACACACCCTAAAACAGACAACCCCTCCTCCCCCCTCCCTCAACACCTCCTCCCTCATCCCTCTCTCCTCCTCCATTCTCCCTGTTATGTTCAAAATGTCCTCATAGACACATTTTTGGCTTGCATCCCAAATGGCACCCTATTCACTTTATAGTGCACTACTTTTGACCAGGGCCCATGGGGCACTATATAAGGAATAGGGTGCCATTTGGGATAAATCCTAGGCCCTATCATTGAGTTATTGCTGCTGCAAACACTTTTACACTTCTAGCCATAAAAGCTAGGTTAAAGAAAACACACTGGCAAAGTGATACGTTTTGAATGGTGCTATTGTTAACGGTATTATGTCGTCTCTGGTTTCAGCTGACTGCACGTTTGTGCGTTTTAAAACAGCCCTTAAAGCGTTATGGATACTTCAGAGGCCCATTTCTCCTGTCTGCTTGCAGCCCCATCTTTGCTGAATCTCTAAAGCTATTAGAAAACCTTAATTCCATTGTGTGCTATTCTCTGTTCTTCTCAGAAGGATTCGTTAAATTGCTCTATTTCATTATTTCAAATCAAAAAAGCCATGGCGTAATTTATGTTGCAGTGTTTCATTAACATTGTCTATGGGAAAGAGGTATGTAAGACAACAGCTGATGCACACAATGCAATCGTGAGTTGCAGTATCTGGGGCTTGCCTCAAATAAGGCAGGTTAAGTAGTGCAATGAAGCCCACATTTTGGTACATTATCTACATAAAAAAAAAAGATAAACAGACATTGCCTTTCCCGATGGAATTTACAATTACTCAACATTACATCCCTCTGATCCCAGTTTTCTGTGCCACATCATTGTGGTGACATTTGCTTTTCTTTACTGTTAATTAACTAGAAGGCTATGTTCTCTAAACAACCCAGTTATTTTAATAGATCAATAGATTTGTGAAGGCTTTTCATACAGAGGACCTTTTATTATACAAGCTAATCAGCTTGGTAGAAAGCAGCGCTGTCAAGCCATTAATATTTGGGATTTTAATTAGCTTATGTATCATTCATACAGCAATTTGCCATTGGTGCTCTATATCTATCTAACATTTGAGACACGATTATCTAGTATAGCTTTGGGAGTATTTGTGCCATAGAGTACTGTAAGAATCCAGTGTTTACAATAATTATTAACTCCAAAATGTGCTTGGTTTGCTAACTGGGGTAAGACACTAAGACATTCATATCAAAAAGCATACATAAAAAGCATCTATTTGCACGAGGCATGAGGTAGATGCATTTTGAGTCTGAGTCAGCTAGACATTAAAATACTTAGGGCTCTATTCATTCTGTATCGCTGAAGAAAGGTAATTTCCTATTGAGCTGACACCTGCAGCATTTACCATGAATGTAGTCTCCGCTAACGCGGGAACATTGCTTTTCAATTTAAATCACACTGTAATGCTGAATTTCCGCGATATGGATTGAATAGATCCCTAAGTCTAGCTACTAGTGAGAAAGCTGCCAGTTGATGTCTGATTCATCAATGTTGAAAGAAAGCCCCAGAGAACACATTTGAAATCTGTTTATCTGGTGCTCATCACCATTTCCAATAAAGTTTTTTACCAACTGTAAAGGCTCTCAACTCTCTTAATTTCATAACTTCACACGGATAAAAAAAAAAGAAAGATGAGTTGCATAAGTGACATCTCTATCACTCTGTATGGAAATGCTATAGCAGAGGAATTGGCTCTGGTATAAAAAGGAAGCTATTTGCCAGTGAGTGGTTTGTACTTGTGCTTAACAAACCCAGGGGGAATCCCCAAAGGTACACAGTAGTCTTGCAACCTCAAAAAACACACATGCACGCACACACACACACATTAATTAACAGTCAATAGTCCTAGCTACAATCAGGTCCATAATTATTGGCACCCCTGATAAAGACGAGCAAAAAAGGCTGTATAAAATAAATACAAATATGAAGCTATATTGTATGCTCCCAAAAACTGGGAAATTGATTATTTTATACTAATACAATTGCTCAGAGAAAGAGCTTTTGTTTAACGAAAAAAAGAAAAAAAAATGGGTCAAAATTATTGGCATCCCTGTTTTCAATACTCTAGCACCCTCCTCTTGCGAGGATAATGACATGGACCATGCT
Organism: Coregonus clupeaformis; assembly: GCF_020615455.1. Classification (NCBI taxonomy): domain Eukaryota; kingdom Metazoa; phylum Chordata; class Actinopteri; order Salmoniformes; family Salmonidae; genus Coregonus; species Coregonus clupeaformis. The sequence continues at coordinate 23,462,815 of NC_059225.1, read as the reverse complement.
GTAAAAAACATCATAGACCAGCATACATTTCAAGCTGATCGGATGCTGGTTATGCTGGCATACCAGTATGGTCAAGCTGGTCTGAACAGCATGGTCTAGCTGGTTATGCTGGCAGACCAGCCTTTGTTGTTTTTTCACTGGTGACTAGCATAAGCTAACGCAAAAATAGCATCAAGTGACATTATGCTGGCAAAGTGATATTTAATTCCAATTCGAATCCAGCCAGAGTGGATTCCCACGATCTGCATTCAGAATAACTTCCAGGGTGAAAAGGAATGAGACTACCTAAACCATCTAAACTGGAACAACCATTTCAGTAATGGGTGCAGTAAATCCACCTAACAGATTGGATTAGTTTAGAAAAATGTATGTTATTTATCTTTGTGTTGCATAAGATCAATTAATTGATTAATCAATCAATGTACATGCAAAACACAGATATTGCAACAAACAATTCTAAAAATCTAACTGCAATAGAGCATGCTGGGAAATATGATGATGATGAGGGGCGTGATTCTGATTAGTTGGGAGTCAAGCTCACTTGGGATTTGAACTCATATTCTCTGTTGCCAGCTGCCTGAATTTCCTCCTACACCACTGTATGGTAAATATTGTTAAAAGATTAGAACCAATAGACATTTTGTAATTTTTCCCTTTGGGGGAAGCTTTTTGGGTGCCACATAGAACCCTTTGATTTGTCCCTGCACACCAGAAGGCTCTAATGTAGTTTATATTATCATAGATCTGGGCTTCAGATATGCAAGTTATGATCGTGAATACCAAACATCACTCTCTCTTTCTTTTCTTGTACCCTGTTCCTTTGTCTCTCCCGGGTTTCTCTCCCTTTATCTTACAGCTCTCTCTCTCTCTCTCTCCCTCCCGCCCCCTCCTTTCTTGCTGATAATGTGATACTGTGAGTCTGAGTTAATAAAGCTTGAAGTACGTGTTGTCATTCTGACTGTCAATCATTATAATTATTCATAGATGGAGTAGAGATTGGAATGGGAGGTGGTGGAGGTCTAGGAACACTAGTTTGGTAGCTACTACTTTACACTACAGTGCCTCTGTGAGAGCCAGCGCCTCTCACAACCTCCACTGGAATACCTCCTTTTATTTCCCCTTTTCCATCTTTCTTTTATTTCTCTTTCCTTCCTGTCTCACCTTTATTAGTAGAGTGGCCTCATGGATGTTCAAGGTGAACTGCTTATTTAGTGGTTTATTGTAATGACTCGGACATGAACTATGACCGGTAGAAACGTAAACAACAAACAGAGATAACAGACACAGCGAAAGAGACATTTACCAGCTTGAGAGAGACAAGAAGCATGTATGTGTATATCGTTAGATTTGTGGAATGGAAGCATTTTCTATTTCAAAGTGAAAGTACATTTGCTCACTATCTCCATTAAAAATCCATCTGTGGAAGTGGGTTAGAGTGGAGCGCTCTGGACAGAATCTCTCCTAATGGGAAGTGCAGCATGGGTAGCGAGTCGTCCTGAATGAGTCCTCTCCTCTAATTTGCCCTAATGAGTGCATTTCTTCTCTCTCTCCCCGCTCTCCCTCTGTCTCTCTCTCGTTCCAGACAACACGGCCAGCATCATTGCGCGGCGGAGGCGGTTCAGCCGACTGGTCCAAGAGCTGTATGAGCTGCCCATCGTAGTGTGGGATGGTGGGGAGCCGGCACTGAGCGGCACCAGCACACTGACCCTGCGGGTGTGCCCATGTCAGTGGAACGGGAGGGTGCAGACGTGCCAGGACGAGAGGGGCCTCCTCTCCTCAGCAGGCCTCAGCACAGGGGCTCTGATCGCCATCCTGCTGTGCATCGTCATCTTGCTGGGTAGGTGTTGTCTGGGTAACATCAAGCCTAGGGAGGAGGGTATGGGTGCACGCCTTAGGTGGGGATGATGGGTATGGGTGCACGCCTGGATGGCATCACGCTTTAGGGCATGGTTGTGGAACACCTGGGGGGCATCTTGTCTGAGGGTTTGGGCGTTAAAACGCCTGGAGACATGGTGAAGTGTAGGGAGTAGAGCAGCAGCAGAAGGAGGGATGACCAGGCAGACGAGGAGAGAGGGAGAGAGATGAATGGAATGGTAAGGAAGGACACAAGCGGGTTTTAGAATGAGGGAGGATAGGGACAAGGTCAGGATGATGTAGAAGTGGAGAACAGAGAGTTAGTGAGTGGGCCAGATGGGGAGTGGATAAGTGAAGACAAAAGGACTAAGAGGAGAATAGAAGGAGGGAAAGGAAGGGACACGGAGACTTAAGAGAGTGTGGCATAGAAAGGGGATAGAGCTGTGTTAGACCTGTCCAGAGATTTTCTGATACTTTCTATTTCCATAGAGTCAGGATAAACACACTATTTAGGTTAAATGAATGTGTTGTATAGTAAATGCTTTATAATCAGAGATTACAGAGAATTCATGTGCCACAGAATACAACCATCCGTTTCCCCCTTTCAGCAAAGGGGAAACGGCACTGCCACCACAGCCAAATACCAACAAAGAGCCTCTCTAGAGCAAACAGAACAGTGGTAGGACAGTGAAGAGACTGTGTATAATTAACAGAATCCGCCATCACCCACTCACCCCATCTCCCTTGATTGTCTGTGGACATCGGTGCGTGAAGGTGATGCATATTCATATCAGCAGTCTCACCACGGCTTTGTCAGAGACTGAGGCACCCAGCAACTAAAGGCCATCATCACTGTTTGGAACAAACGCATGAGTGAGAGACTGCAGAGTGAGAGACTGCAGAGTGAGAGAAATTGACTGACTGATGGTCTTACTTTAATGAGCCATCCTCAATACACTTAAAACACAACAAACACCCACCCCCCAAAAGAAACGCATTGTGTGCCACCATAACCTCCACACAATCACATTACACAGTACACAACAACACAGTACAATACAATACACCCTCCAGCACCACATTACAACCGTACATCCAGCCCCTCCTCTCCAGCCATACAGACAGCCCACCTGAGCCCCCATACCTCCAGAAACATCTCCACACTGTTGATCATTTTGTAAAACTCGAACTCAACCCTAAGGCAAACAGAGACCACACATTTGAATAATAACACCGGGTCTGTTGCCCTTGTCAGTCCCGCCTGCTGTGCCATCTCTTGGGGGGGTGGATTCCACCCCCCGGCAGCCGTAGGTCTGCTAGTCTCTTGATGCCTGCTGCCATTATACATTCGTGCAGGGTGGCTGAATGAGCGGACCTCAAAGGGATAAGTGGGTTGTGGAAGATGGGCTCCTCCCACACCCATGGCCCAGGCGCCATATCCCCCTCTCGTGTGGGTCTCAGCAGCTGCCAGGCCCTCAGTACTGCAGCACAAAAATAAGAGACCCTGCTATGTTTTGTCTGTCCGGCCGCATGAGGAAAAGCTGCCGATCTAGCCCCAAACCGCCATCCCTCCTCAATAGAGCACATGCTGGTTCCCTCCAGCCCACATCAGTGTGGTAGAGTAGCTTCTGTGCCGCTTTGAGTCGGAACCCTTCCACCCTGCTCTCCAGGTCCACCAGGCCTTGTCCCCCGCCATCAACCAGTGATGTCCCGACCAGAAAAAAATCCACTAACTTGCGCTGCAAGTCCGCAAGCAGACAGCCGGCGGGTTGAGAAAGGCCAATTTATGCCATAGGGAGGATGCTGCCAAGTTGTAGATGATCAGCACCCTCCCTCTGTATGACACTTGGGAAAGGAGCCACCTCCACTTCGTCAACCTTGACAGCACTGCTTGTGACACTCCTTCACAGTTCTTCCTAACCCACCCCTCCGAGCCCAGACACCCCAAGCATCTTGAGACCCTCACAGCACCATTGCAACCCCCTTGGAAGCTGTGGAGGTGCCCTGTCCCTCCAAGCCCCACATAACAGAGCTTCACTCTTGCTCCAGTTTACCATAGCTGAAGACGCCCCCTCGTACACCCTCAAACTATTCTCCAGGGCCCGTATTCCCTGCTCCATCATCAGCATATGCTGACACTGCTATGCCTATCCGCAACCCTATGCCTGGCTCACACACTCCCTGTAGTCTCCTGCGTAACAGGCCCAGAAAGGACTGAATAATGAGTGTATAGCTGCCCTGACAGAGGGCATTCCTGGCGAATGCCCCGCCCTACCCAGACTGGCCTACTGAGCCCTCCCCCCACCTTGACCATACATAAAGACCCAGCGTACAACACTTTAATCCAGGCCACAAAATTCTCCCCACAACCAAAACAAGACAACACATTGAATAGATATTCATGGTCCACCCGATCAAAGGCTTTCTCCTGGTCCAAGGAAACCATTTCAAAGTTCACATTTGAAAGCCTTGACAGGCATGTCCCTGATTATGAACAGATTGTCTGTGATTGAGCGTCCTGGTGAAAAGCAAATGTCTTGTGCCGATGACTTTTGAGAAGGAAGTTTCAACATTGTAGTACAGGGCTTAGCATGTCTCTCGAGGAGGCTAAAAATAGATTTCAGCTTGGAAAAGTTGAATATTTTCAGAAGGAGTCGGGTAATTGGTTAAGGGAGCAGGATAGGAGGGAAAGAGTGAGGAGGTTGAAAAGACTGAGGCAGGCAGAGGATGGGTTTGAATCTGTTGAAGCTAGTAATAACAAGGGAGAGGGTATGTCGAGGAAGATTGGTGTCAAGTTCAAACAGAGTGAGCCGGACGCCAGTTCGAGTTCTGGAGTTGAAATGGAAGCGGTAGAAAGTGTTGTGAGGAGCTCGGAGCCCAAGCCTTGCATTGATGGACATGGTTATGATAAAGATACGTTTGGTCCAGTGGGAGTGAGATTTTTGAAGTTTGGTGGAAAAGATGGTGGGTGCTGTTGAGTCGGTGAAGGTAACCCACACACACACACACACACACACACAGAGAGTATGCGTCAGCTAAGCTAACTGTGGCTAAATTCGTTATGATGGCAGCCATGTTTGTTAATGTTTGACAAGCGAAAATTGACCAATTCCAGAATGCCATTCACTATAAGACGCAAATAAACTAATTCAAAGATGGCTGCACCCATTGCCTGAATAAGATCAACTTACTTTCACATACATTTCAGAGCAAAAACCAAGCCAAGAGGTCGAAGGAATTGTCCTTAGAGCTCCGAGACAGGATTGTGTCAAGGCACAACTCTGAGGAAGGGTACCACAACATTTCTGCAGCATTGAAGGTCCCCAAGAACACAGTGGCCTCCATCATTCTTAAATGGAAGAAGTTTGGAACAACCAAGACTTTTCCTAGAGCTGGCCGCCCGGCAAAACATAGCAATCGGGGGAGAAGGGCCTTGGTCAGGGAGGTGACCAAGAACCCGATGGTAACTCTGACAAAGCCCCAGAGTTCCTATGTGGAGATGGGAGAACCTTCCAGAAGGACAACCATCTCTGCAACACTCCACCAATCAGGCCTTTATGGTAGAGTTGCCAGACGGAAGCTACTCCTCAGTAAAAGGCACATGGCAGCCATCTTGGAATTTTCCAAAAGGCACCTAAAGGACTCTGACCATTAGAAACAAGATTTTCAGGTCTGATGAAACCAAGATTGAACTCTTTGGCCTGAATGCCAAGCGTCACGTCTGGAGGAAACCTGACACTATCCCTACGGTGAAGTACGGTGGTGGCAGCATATACAGTACCAGTCAAAAGTTTGGACACATCTACTCATTCAAGTATTTTCTTTATTTTTACTATTTTCTACTTTGTAGAATAATAGTGAAGACATCAAACCTATGAAATAACCCATATGGAATCATGTATTAACCAAAAAAGTGTTAAACAAATCAAAATACATGTTATATTTTAGATACTTCAAAGTAGCCACCATTTCTTTGCCTTGATGACAGGTTTGCACACTCTTGGCATTCTCTCAACCAGCTCCATAAGGAATGCTTTTCCAACAGTCTTGAAGGAGTTCCAACATATGCTGAGGACTTCTTGGCTGCTTTTTCCTTCACTCTGCGGTGCAACTCATCCCAAACCATCTCAATTGGGTTGATGTTGGGTGATTGTGGAGGCCAGTTCATCTGATGCAGCACTCCATCACTCTCCTTGGTCAAATAGCCCTTACATAGCCTGGATGTGTGTCTTGGGTCATTGTCCTGTTGAAAAACAAATAATAGCGCAAACCAGATGGGATGGTGTATCGCTGCAGAATGCTATCGTAGCCATGCTGGTTAAGTGTACCTTGAATACTAAACAAATCACCCACAGTGTCACCAGCAAAGCACCCCCACACCATCACACCACCTCCTCCATCCTTCACGGTGGGAACAACACATGCGTAGATCATCTGTTCACCTACTCTGCGTCTCACAAAGACACGGCGGTTGGAAACAAAAATCGCAAATTTGGACTCATCAGACCAAAGGACAGGTTTCCACCGTTCTAATGTCCATTGTTTGTGTTTCTTGGTCCAAGCAAGTCTCTTCTTCTTATTGGTGTCCTTTAGTAGTGGTTTCTTTGCAGCAATTCGACCATGAAGGCCTGATTCACGCTGTCTCCTCTGAACAGTTGATGTTGAGATATGTCTGTTACTTATACTCTGTGCAATTTCTGAGGTGCAGTTACCTCTAATGAACTTATCCTCTGCAGCAGAGGTAAATCTGGATCTTCCTTTCCTGTGGCGGTCCTCATGAGAGCCAGTTTCATCATAGCGCGCACACACACACACACATACAACACACACTTATTTGAATTGATGAGGTGGCTCTTAAAAGAGCCTTTGGGTTCGTGGAGTGGCAGGCAAGTGACAGTGAGTGTGGTGGTGTGTACTACTGCGTGTGTCTTGCTAGAACCGAGGAGAGACCTGGGCCCGTTTTCAGAAAGCATCTCAGAAAGTGTCTTAGGAATCCTGTTAAAACCTGTTTTAAGACAAAAAAATCCCAGTTTTTTAGGATGACAAACTCTGAGCCAGGAGTAAAATAAACTCAGAAAAGTTTATCAGCTGGTAATCACGACAGTTTGAGGTACCGCAAAGGAAAGATGGTGATGACTCTCATTGACATTGTTGCAAATTGGGGAATAACCAATCGTGATGAGGCACTGCCAGCTGTGAACGCTATAGCATGCGTCGCTTCAGAGATACTGCGCAAGAGATACTGTTGCAGGTCTAGAGTATTTATGGATTGATCATATAGAAATATCAAAACTTTATTTTACCAACTCCAAAGCAATTGCATGCGGTGTAGGAACCACTGACTCGCTGCATTTTTCTATTAAGACACCTGCTGGAAACTCTTAACTGGTTAGGACAGCTCATGAGGTGTCCTAAATATCTGTGACTTGGTGTGACTCATATGACTAAAGAGGCTTCATGCATCACTTTTATTTTTACCCATAAGAGTAGGAGTAAAATGTCTCTATTAACAGCACTAACAACATGTTTTCTACTCTGAGATGCGTTGTGGATATGGGCCCAGGGCTGAACGCGGAATGAGAAAACAGCCTAGCTGTTTAATTTGGATCTTGCGATGTGGTTATCCTCAGTTGCTGGGACCGCTACTATCTATCCCGGGACACTGCCAAATCCTAAAGTCTGAAGAGCTGCTGCTTGGCGAAACAGCTAGTCTAGCTGCTAGCTATCAAGCTAGCCAGGTTTCCTTGACAGTTTGAACACATCCCGCGATGCCGTTAGCCCTTATGGATGGGATAGTCCCCGGCTTCTGGCTGTTTAAATCCCTGCTGTATGTTGCTGTTTCCATCGGCCCTGCGAGCTGTGCTGGCTGGAATTCTGTGGAGTACGAGCATTAGCCTACGTTGCTACCATCATGCCGCCCAAAGTTAAAGAAGGTTGGAGTAATAGAGAGGACAGTATTTCGCTATCACAGTTGCGTGATCTTTTAAATTAATTGTTACAGCAACAGGAAAATAGCTACTGGTGGAATCAACTAACAAAAGAGTAGACGATCTGACCACAGAGGTCCAAGACCTTAAGAACAGTTTGCAGTTCTCCCAGGGAGAGGTGGATGTCCTGAAAGAGACTTGCAGGAAGATGACAGCAAACTGTAAGTCCACATGAGATGACATCAACACTGTCTGTGAATCATTATTACAGATAACTGGGGAAACCGACTATGTAAAGGGCCAATCCAGGAGGAATAACATTGTTGTGGATGGCATACCAGAGTCTCCACATGAGACCTGGGTGGAGTCTGAGGAGAAGGTGAGAAATATTAACACCGAAAAGCTGCAGTTGGATCATAGGAAGATTGAGGTGGTGCACATCCACAGGTTTGGAAAACCTGTAACCAGCCCAGGTGACAGATCCAGGCCGATAGTGGTCAAAGGTTCAAGGACAAGATGGCTGTTATGAAGAGAGCCAAGAACTTGAGAGGAACCAACATCTTCCTCAACGAGGACTTCTCTGAAGCTGTGCGCCAGAGGCGTAAAGAACTTATCCCAGCTATGAAAGCTGCCAGAGAGCGCGGGGACATTGCGTACATCTGCTATGACAAGCTCATTGTCCACCCTCCCAAAAGTCTGGGAGGAGTGAGCGAGCCAAGCTTCCGGGTCAGTAGCTTCAGCCCAACATTTCACATGATATGCTTAAATACTTATAACCACTAGGCTAATAAATAAATACATTTTTCTTTTGATTATTAATTACCTACATTATGAAAATAAATGACTTAAATGACTAAAAATGTAACAAAATGTAAAAATGTTATTTCAAGTTATCCATTTGGAGCGCAACATCACGTTGTAAAAAATTATCCTAAATTGGGCATGCCTATAAGTTGGGCAATTGAAGGTATGTTAACTTTGAAGGCTTATGTTAACTTTGATTGTGTTCAATGAAAATGATGGACCTTTCAAACGTTGGATGCAACATTGTATGCAACATTATCGGCAAGTGACGTGATGCCTACTGTGCCAAAGCGATTTAGAGTTGTTAAACGGGAGTGACGAGTGTGTTGATATAACGGTAATATTGTCAAAATTCAACTTTTAACAACCATCAGAATTGGTTAAAAAAAAGGTTATGCATGTCAACTTATTAGGCAATAATTAAGAGTAGGCAAACTGATCGTGTCAGGCAAAATTGATATCAAACGTTTTACCATTGCAACATTTGATGTACAGTCACATTCACAGTGGATGTCTGAAGCATGCTATAGAGTTCACAGCTTGCAATGCCTCATCGCGATTGGTTATTCCCCATCATTTGCAACAATGTCAATGAGCGTCATCACCATCTTTCCTTTTCGGTACGTCAAACTGTCGTGATTACCTGCTAAAATGAACCTTTGAGTTGATTTTACTCCTTAACATCATCCTAATACCTACTCTGAGCTGGGAGATTTTTTAAAACAGGTTTTAGCAGGATTCCTAAGACCTTTTCTGAGATGCTTTGTATCTTTGTGTATCCACAAAGCATCTCAGAGTATATATTTTTTTGTAAGTGCTTAGAATAGAGACATTTTACTCCTTCTCTAATGGGTAAAAATAAAAGCTATGCATGAAGCCTCTTTAGTTGTAGGAGTCCAACCTAGTCGACAGATATTTAGGAGATCTCATGAGTTGTCCAAACCAGTTAAGAGTTTACCAGCAAGCATCTTAATTTACATTTTAGTCATTTAGCAGACGCTATTATCCAGAGCGACTTACAGTTAGTGAGTGTATACATATTATTTTTATTGTTTTCATACTGGGCCCCCGTGGGAATCGAACCCACAACCCTGTCGTTGCAAACGCCTTGCTCTACCAACTGAGCTACATCCCTGCCGGCCATTCCCTCCCCTACACTGGACGACGCTGGGCCAATTGTGCGCCGCCCCATGGGTCTCCCGGTCGCGGCCGCCTACGACTGGATTCGATCCAGGATCTCTAGTGGCACAGCTAGCACTGCGATGCAGTGCCTTAAACCACTGCGCCACTCGGGAGACCTTTTTCTAATAATAGAAAAATGCAGCAAGTCAATGGTTCCGGCGCCACATGCAGTTGCTTTGGAGTTGGAACAGTCTCTCTTGCAGTTTTGACAATAATTTCACGAGGCCAATTTCACATTACATTAAAATATGTAATGTGCAAAAATAAAGAACGGGCCTTGGTCAAAAGTAATGAACTATGTAGAGAATAGGGTGCCAATTGGGACGCAGCCTATAATGAGAAGATTCTCATCAGCATCCTAGCAGCTTGCATTCAGAGCATCATCACAGCTAATACTAATGATGGCTAATGTGTATTACTGATTTACAGCTCCGCTAGCTTCTGTGTATAATCAGGAATTAATATGCATTATAATAAAATGGAGGGGATGTTTCAAAGCCTTCATTCTTAATGGTACCCTATTCCCTTTATAGGGAATATAATGCCATTTGGGATGCAACCAAAGCTTTTATTTTGTTAGCTGTTTACGACCCAAAACATGTAAATGTTTTATGACTTTAATAAATGACATACCAACACCACATGCAGTGCATGAAATTAGCATGCGACCAGGCTTGGATATCATAGCGTCTCGACTGCTACAATAATGATGTGGTGTTGTTAAACCAACCGTTTTGTTGATGTTGTTTCCATTACAGTCGTTATTGTTGTAGTTGTTGACATGGCGTCTCTACCTGTTCATCACTCTCTGGTGTGGCATTGTTGTTTCCATTATTGTTGTTGTTGTTGTTGTTGACATGGTGTCTCTGCTTGTCACTCTTCTGCAGTGATCATGGCTCTGTTCATCACCATTTTGTTGTCGTTGTTATTGACATGATATCTCTGTTCATTTCTCTCTTCTTACAGCAATTGTGATTCTGTTCACAGTTTTTTTTGTTGGCATTGTTTCTATTATTGTTGTTGTTGATGATGTTGTTGTTGACACAGCATCTGTCCTTGTCTTCCTCCAGTGATCGTGGTTCTGTTCATCACCCTGCGGCGGAGCAAGAAGGAGCCCCTCATCATCTCAGAGGAGGACGTGCGTGAGAACGTGGTAACCTACGACGACGAGGGCGGCGGCGAAGAGGACACCGAGGCCTTCGACATTATTGCCCTGCGGAACCCCGCCGCCGCCGAAGAGCTCAAGTTCCGACGGGACGTCCGGCCACAGGCGGCCCGACAATGTGGCGGACCGGCACGGGGCTGCCACAGTCCCCCAGAGCTGGACCAGCTGAATGTGCAGAAGTTTATTAAACAGAGACTAGTGGAGGCAGACATGGACACTAGCGGGCCTCCCTATGACTCCCTCCAGACCTACGCATACGAGGGTCAAGGGTCGCCCACAGGCTCCATCAGCTCTCTGGACTCCCCGGGAACACACTCAGAACGGGATTATAACTATCTGGATGACTGGGGGCCCGAATTTCAGAAACTGGCAGAACTCTACGGGGAGGATATGGATGTGGCAGAGTTGGATGTTGCGGTGACAGCGGCGCCCTAGCCTTTCAACATCTGTCACAACGTCTGTTAAACCAAAACCTCTCTCTCTCTCAATCCTCCTCCTCGAATCGTTTTAAAACAATGAAACAGAAATGCTTTTGAACTCATTCCAGCTGATCTACTTTTACTGTTGAATAACTGACTGCCCCTTTTTTTCAGTTTTCCTTTTGGATCATGGGTCTAATATGCGGAAGAATTTAATCAGATTTCGTGGATGGAAAAATATGAAGGATTAACGGAAAATGGAAAATATTTTCCCTGGTGTATATTTTTTATTGCTCAATAAAGTCCTGAATTCCATATGAGTGGATATATGTGAAACGGAGTGTCAACTTTTTTTCTGAAGATCTACAGGGTAAGGGTTTGTTGGAACCAAATAAGGTTCTTGAGAGTGACGCCATAGGGGAACCATTTTAGGGATAGTTCTTTGAAGAATGATACAAAAATCAAAAACCAGAAACCAGAATTAAATAGCCCTGCTGTAGGGTTTTAAGCCTTATTTGCATATTTCCCAGGGTGCCTTAAGAGTAAATTTTTGCGTTACCAGTACCACCCATACGTGTGTTTGCTAGTGCTAGAGACATGGTTGTTGCATTAATTCATGTTCAGTCCAGTGGCCCTCACCAAGTGAAATCCTAAATGGATATGTTGTCATTAAAATTAAATTCATAAAGACAATACACATTTTACAAGGCCTATTTTTACCCTAATATAGTGTCCTAAAACTCATGGTTTACGGGCCACATCAGGACTGCAAGTCACATTATGCTGGCTTGTAAAGTGATGAGTAATTCCTATTGGAGTGGGGATAGCCAACATTTGGAATTTTAATCGTCTGCTAAATGATGTAAATGTAATATAAACGCAACCTGCATTCAGAATGACTGCCAGTGTTGGGAAGACCAGGATGTGAGACTACCTTAAACATTTAAATTGGAACAACCATTTCAGTAATGGGTGCAATAAGTCCAAGTAACAGATTGGAATAGTTTACAAAAGTATGTTATTTATATTTGAGGAGCACAATATTAATGAATCAATCAATGTAAAAGCATAGCTATTGAAACAAACAGTTCAAAAAATCTACCTGCAGTAGAGCATGCTCGGAAATATGATAATGATGGGGTTCTTTTACACCACTGAATGTTAATTTCACTCTTTAGAGTCTTAATTTAACTCTTGAATTTAGGGCTGACCCCAATTAGTCGACTGGTCAATTGTTTGGTCGACCTAATTTTTTTTAGTTGAGCAGTATCATATATTCAGTGGGGAGAACAAGTATTTGATACACTGCCGATTTTGTCTGTCATTTTTATCATAGGTACACTTCAACTGTGAGAGACGGAATCTAAAACAAAAATCCAGAAAATCACATTGTATGATTTTTAAGTAATTCATTTGCATTTTATTGCATGACATAAGTATTTGATATATCAGAAAAGCAGAACTTAATATTTGGTACAGAAACCTTTGTTTGCAATTACAGAGATCATATGTTTCCTGTAGGTCTTGACCAGGTTTGCACACACTGCAGCAGGGATTTTGGCCCACTCCTCCATACAGACCTTCTCCAGATCCTTCAGGTTTCGGGGCTGTTGCTGGGCAATACGGACTATCAGCTCCCTCCAAAGAAGTTCTATTAGGTTCAGGTCTGGAGACTGGCTAGGCCACTCCAGGACCTTGAGATGCTTCTTACGGAGCCACTCCTTAGTTGCCCTGGCTGTGTGTTTCAGGTCGTTGTCATGCTGGAAGACCCAGCCACGACCCATCTTCAATGCTCTTACTGAGGGAAGGAGGTTGTTGGCCAAGATCTCGCGATACATGGCCCCATCCATCCTCCCCTCAATACGGTGCAGTCGTCCTGTCCCCTTTGCAGAAAAGCATCCCCAAAGAATGATGTTTCCACCTCCATGCTTCATGGTTGGGATGGTGTTCTTGGGGTTATACTCATCCTTCTTCTTCCTCCAAACACGGCGAGTGGAGTTTAGACCAAAAAGCTCTATTTTTGTCTCATCAGACCACATGACCTTCTCCCATTCCTCCTCTGGATCATCCAGATGGTCATTGGCAAACTTCAGACGGGCCTGGACATGCGCTGGCTTGAGCAGGGGGACCTTGCGTGCATTGCAGGATTTTAATCCATGGCGGCGTAGTGAGTTACTAATGGTTTTCTTTGAGACTGTGGTCCCAGCACTCTTCAGGTCATTGACCAGGTCCTGCCGTGTAGTTCTGGGCTGATCCTTCACCTTCCTCATGATCATTGATGCCCCACGAGGTGAGATCTTGCATGGAGCCCCAGACCGAGGGTGATTGACCATCATCTTGAACTTCTTCCATTTTCTAATAATTGCGCCAACAGTTGTTGCCTTCTCACCAAGCTGCTTGCCTATTGTCCTGTAGCCCATCCCAGCCTTGTGCAGGTCTACAATTTTATCCCTGATGTCCTTACACAGCTCTCTGGTTTTGGCCATTGTGGAGAGGTTGGAGTCTGTTTGATTGAGTGTGTGGACAGGTGTCTTTTATACAGGTAACGAGTTCAAACAGGTGCAGTTAATACAGGTAATGAGTGGAGAACAGGAGGGCTTCTTAAAGAAAAACTAACAGGTCTGTGAGAGCCGGAATTCTTACTGGTTGGTAGGTGATTAAATACTTATGTCATGCAATAACATGCAAATGTATTACTTAAAAATCATACAATGTGATTTTCTGGATTCTTGTTTTAGATTCCGTCTCTCACAGTTGAAGTGTACCTATGATAAGAATTACAGACCTCTACATGCTTTGTAAGTAGGAAAACCTGCAAAATCGGCAGTGTATCAAATACTTTTTCTCCCCACTCTATGTATATATATATATATGCACCCATCTCAGTGAACCAATCCATTGCGGAGGCCTAGACTAAAAGCCAATTTATGCTTGATCCGAAAATGTGGTCAGGGGCTCCATATGGAGGGTGTGATGCATTTGCGGAGCTTCCAGAGGCATGCAGAGACCAAATCGAGCCCAGTAGCGCATCGCCATGGCCTCCCAAATGTTGTAACAATGCGGAGGGCTCTGTATAGCTCCGCATTGACATGATTGGTTGATGGTAGGTGGGGGTGTTACATCCTGTGTAAACACAAACTTACTTCCTTGACAACTTATTTCACATCAGCTCTGCACTGCTCCGCGAAGCGCAATAACTATGAATACCCTGACTTCTGCAGAGGCCGAATCACCATAAATGCTGCATGGCCAATGCAGACGTTGGATTGACCATGCAGCGCCCAGATGCACAATGCACTTCTCTCTCCAGAATGCGCTCTCTCCCGCCAATTTGTGCACATTCACTGTTTCATATCTTCATTGTGTGAATTGTTTGCGTTTGATTATACAGTGCACTCGGAAAGTATTTAGACCCCTTGACTTTTTCCACATTTTATGTTACAACCTTATTCTAAAATGGATTATATAAAAATTATTACTCATCAATCTACACACAATACCCCATAATGACAAAGTAAAAAGAGGTTTTTAGAAATGTTTTTTTATTACATTTATTGAAGCTAAAAAACTGAAATACCTTATTTACATACAGTGGGGGAAAAAAGTATTTAGTCAGCCACCAATTGTGCAAGTTCTCCCACTTAAAAAGATGAGAGAGGCCTGTAATTTTCATCATAGGTACACGTCAACTATGATAGACAAATTGAGATTTTTTTTTCCTGAAAATCACATTGTAGGATTTTTTATGAATTTATTTGCAAATTATGGTGGAAAATAAGTATTTGGTCACCTACAAACAAGCAAGATTTCTGGCTCTCACAGACCTGTAACTTCTTCTTTAAGAGGCTCCTCTGTCCTCCACTCATTACCTGTATTAACTGCACCTGTTTGAACTCGTTATCAGTATAAAATACACCTGTCCACTCCAAACTCCACTATGGCCAAGACCAAAGAGCTGTCAAAGGGCACCAGAAACAAAATTGTAGACCTGCATTAGGCTGGGAAGACTGAATCTGCAATAGGTAAGCAGCTTGGTTTGAAGAAATCAACTGTGGGAGCAATTATTAGGAAATGGAAGACATACTAGACCACTGATAATCTCCCTCGATCTGGGGCTCCACGCAAGATCTCACCCCGTGGGGTCAAAATGATCACAAGAACGGTGAGCAAAAATCCCAGAACCACACGGGGGGACCTAGTGAATGACCTGCAGAGAGCTGGGACCAAAGTAACAAAGCCTACCATCAGTAACACACTACGCCGCCAGGGACTCAAATCCTGCAGTGCGAGACGTGTCCCCCTGCTTAAGCCAGTACATGTCCAGGCCCGTCTGAAGTTTGCTAGAGTGCATTTGGATGATCCAGAAGAGGATTGGGAGAATGTCATATGGTCAGATGAAACCAAAATATAACTTTTTGGGAAAAACTCAACTCGTTGTGTTTGGAGGACAAAGAATGCTGAGTTGCATCCAAAGAACGCCATCAATCAATCAATTTTATTTTATATAGCCCTTCGTACATCAGCTAATATCTCGAAGTGCTGTACAGAAACCCAGCCTAAAACCCCAAACAGCTAGTAATGCAGGTGTAGAAGCACGGTGGCTAGGAAAAACTCCCTAGAAAGGCCAAAACCTAGGAAGAAACCTAGAGAGGAACCAGGCTATGAGGGGTGGCCAGTCCTCTTCTGGCTGTGCCGGGTGGAGATTATAACAGAACCATGCCAAGATGTTCAAAAATGTTCATAAGTGACAAGCATGGTCAAATAATAATCAGGAATAAATCTCAGTTGGCTTTTCATAGCCGATCATTAAGAGTTGAAAACAGCAGGTCTGGGACAGGTAGGGGTTCCATAACCGCAGGCAGAACAGTTGAAACTGGAATAGCAGCAAGGCCAGGCGGACTGGGGACAGCAAGGAGTCACCACGGCCGGTAGTCCCGACGTATGGTCCTAGGGCTCAGGTCTCTCAGTTGGCTTTTCATAGCCGATCATTAAGAGTTGAAAACAGCAGGTCTGGGACAGGTAGGGGTTTCGTAACCGCAGGCAGAACAGTTGAAACTGGAATAGCAGCAAGGCCAGGCGGACTGGGGACAGCAAGGTGTCAGCATGCCCGGTAGTCCTGACGTATGGTCCTAGGGCTCAGGTTCTCAGAGAGAAAGAGAGAACGAGAGAATTAGAGAGAGCATACTTAAATTCACACAGGACACTGGATAAGACAGGAGAAGTACTCCAGGTATAACCAACTAACCCCAGCCCCCGACACATAAACTACTGCAGCATAAATACTGGAGGCTGAGACAGGAGCGGTCCGGAGACACTGTGGCCCCATCCGAAGAAAACCCCGGACAGGGCCAAACAGGAAGGATATAACCCCACCCACTCTGCCAAAGCACAGCCCCCGCACCACTAGAGGGATATCCTCAACCACCAACTTACAATCCTGAGACAAGGCCGAGTATAGCCCACAGAGGTCTCCACCACAGCACAAACCAAGGGGGGCGCCAACCCAGACAGGAAGATCACGTCAGTAACTCAACCCACTCAAGTGACGCACCCCCTCCTAGGGACGGCATGAAAGAGCACCAGCAAGCCAGTGACTCAGCCCCTGTAACAGGGTTAGAGGCAGAGAACCCCAGTGGAGAGAGGGGAACCGGCCTGGCAGAGACAGCAAGGGCTGTTCGTTGCTCCAGAGCCTTTCCGTTCACCTTCACACTCCTGGGCCAGACTACACTCAATCATATGACCTACTGAAGAGATAAGTCTTCAGTAAAGACTTAAAGGTTGAGACCGAGTCTGCGTCTCTCACATGGGTAGGCAGACTGTTCCATAAAAATGGAGATCTATAGGAGAAAGCCCTGCCTCCCGCTGTTTGCTTAGAAATTCTAGGGACAATTAGGAGGCCTGCGTCTTGTGACCGTAGCGTACGTATTGGTATGTACGGCAGGACCAACTCGGAAAGATAGGTAGGAGCAAGCCCATGTAACGCTTTATAGGTTAACAGTAAAACCTTGAAATCAGCCCTTGCCTTAACAGGAAGCCAGTGTAGGGAAGCTAGCACTGGAGTAATATGATCAAATTTCTTGGTTCTAGTCAGGATTCTAGCAGCCGTATTTAGCACTAACTGAAGTTTATTTAGTGCTTTATCCGGGTAGCCGGAAAGTAGAGCATTGCAGTAGTCTAACCTAGAAGTAACAAATGCATGGATTAATTTTTCTGCATCATTTTTGGACAGAAAATTTCTGATTTTTGCAATGTTACGTAGATGGAAAAAAGCTGTCCTTGAAACAGTCTTGATATGTTCGTCAAAAGAGAGATCAGGGTCAAGAGTAACGCCGAGGTCCTTCACAGTTTTATTTGAGACGACTTTACAACCATCAAGATGAATTGTCAGATTTAACAGAAGATCTCTTTGTTTCTTGGGACCTAGAACAAGCATCTCTGTTTTGTCCGAGTTTAAAAGTAGAAAGTTTTCAGCCATCCACTTCCTTATGTCTGAAACACAGGCTTCTAGCGAGGGCAATTTTGGGGCTTCACCATGTTTCATTGAAATGTACAGCTGTGTGTCATCCGCATAGCAGTGAAAGTTAACATTATGTTTTCGAATAACATCCCCAAGAGGTAAAATATATAGTGAAAACAATAGTGGTCCTAAAACGGAACCTTGAGGAACACCGAAATGTACAGTTGATTTGTCGGAGGACAGACCATTCACAGAGACAAACTGATATCTTTCCGACAGGTAAGATCTAAACCAGGCCAGAACTTGTCCGTGTAGACCAATTTGGGTTTCCAGTCTCTCCAAAAGAATGTGGTGATCGATGGTGTCAAAGGCAGCACTAAGGTCTAGTAGCACGAGGACAGATGCAGAGCCTCGGTCTGACGCCATTAAAAGGTCATTTACCACCTTCACAAGTGCAGTCTCAGTGCTATGATGGGGTCTAAAACCAGACTGAAGCATTTCGTATACATTGTTTGTCTTCAGAAAGGCAGTGAGTTGCTGCGCAACAGCTTTTTCTAAAATTTTTGAGAGGAATGGAAGATTCGATATAGGCCGATAGTTTTTTATATTTTCCGGGTCAAGGTTTGGCTTTTTCAAGAGAGGCTTTATCACTGCCACTTTTAGTGAGTTTGGTACACATCCGGTGGATAGAGAGCTGTTTATTATGTTCAACATAGGAGGGCCAAGCACAGGAAGCAGCTCCTTCAGCAGTTTAGTAGGAATAGGATCCAGTATGCAGCTTGAAGGTTTAGAGGCCATGATTATTTTCATCATTGTGTCAAGAGATATAGTACTAAAACACTTAAGTGTCTCTCCCGATCCCAGGCCCTCGCAGAGCTGTGCAGATCCAGGACAGCTAAGCCCTGGAGGAATACGCAGATTCAAAGAGGAGTCCGTAATTTGCTTTCTAATGGTCATGATCTTTTCCTCAAAGAAGTTCATGAATTTATTACTGCTGAAGTGAAAGCCATCCTCTCTTGGGGAATGCTGCTTTTTAGTTAGCTTTGCAACAGTATCAAAAAGAAATTTTGGATTGTTCTTATTTTCCTCGATTAAGTTGGAAAAGTAGGATGATCGAGCAGCAGTGAGGGCTCTTCGGTACTGCACGGTACTGTCTTTCCAAGCTAGTCGGAAGACTTCCAGTTTGGTGTGGCGCCATTTCCGTTCCAATTTCCTGGAAGCTTGCTTCAAAGCTCGGGTATTTTCTGTATACCAGGGAGCTAGTTTCTTATGACAAATGTTTTTCGTTTTTAGGGGTGCAACTGCATCTAGGGTATTGCGCAAGGTTAAATTGAGTTCCTCAGTTAAGTGGTTAACTGATTTTTGTCCTCTGACGTCCTTGGGTAGGCAGAAGGAGTCTGGAAGGGCATCAAGGAATTTTTGTGTTGTCTGAGAATTTATAGCACGACTTTTTGATGCTCCTTGGTTGGGGTCTGAGCAGATTATTTGTTGCGATTGCAAACGTAATAAAATGGTGGTCCGATAGTCCAGGATTTTGTGGAAAAACATTAAGATCTACAACATTTATTCCATGGGACAAAACTAGGTCCAGAGTATGACTGTGGCAGTGAGTAGGTCCAGAGACATGTTGGACAAAACCCACTGAGTCGATGATGGCTCCGAAAGACTTTTGGAGTGGGTCTGTGGACTTCTCCATGTGAATATTAAAATCACCAAAAATTAGAATATGATCTGCTATGACTACAAGGTCTGATAGGAATTCAGGAAACTCAGAGAGGAACGCTGTATATGGCCCAGGAGGCCTGTAAACAGTAGCTATAAAAAGTGATTGAGTAGGCTGCATAGATTTCATGACTAGAAGCTCAAAAGACGAAAACGCCATTTTTTTTTTGTAAATTGAAATTTGCTATCGTAAATGTTAGCAACACCTCCGCCTTTGCGGGATGCACAGGGAATATGGTCACTAGTGTAACCAGGAGGTGAGGCCTCATTTAACACAGTAAATTCATCAGGCTTAAGCCATGTTTCAGTCAGGCCAATCACATCAAGATTATGATCAGTGATTAGTTCATTGACTATGACTGCCTTTGAAGTGAGGGATCTAACATTAAGTAACCCTATTTTGAGATGTGAGGTATCACGATCTCTTTCAATAATGGCAGGAATGGAGGAGGTCTTTATCCTAATAAGATTGCTAAGGCGAACACCGCCATGTTTAGTTTTGCCCAACCTAGGTCGAGGCACAGACACAGTCTCAATGGGTATGGCTGAGCTGACTACACTGACTGTGCTATTGGCAGACTCCACTAAGCTGGCAGGTTGGCTAACAGCCTGCTGCCTGGCCTGCACCCTATTTCACTGTGGGGCTAGAGGAGTTAGAGCCCTATCTATGTTGGTAGATAAGATGAGATACCTACTGTGAAGCATGGGGGTGGAAACATCATGCTTTGGGGCTGTTTTTCTGCAAAGGGACCAGGACGACTGATCCGTGTAAAGGAAAGAATGAATGGGGCCATGTATCGTGAGATTTTGAGTGAAAACCTCCTTCCATCAGCAAGGGCATTGAAGATGAAATGTGGCTCGGTCTTTCAGCATGACAATGATCCCAAACACACCGCCCGGGCAACGAAGGAGTGGCTTCGTAAGAAGCATTTCAAGGTCCTGGAGTGGCCTAGCCAGTCTCCAGATCTCAACCCCATAGAAAATCTTTGGAGGGAGTTGAAAGTCCGTGTTGCCCAGCGACAGCCCCAAAACATCACTGCTCTAGAGGAGATCTGCATGGAGGAATGGGCCAAAATACCAGCAACAGTGTGTGAAAACCTTGTGAAGACTTACAGAAAACGTTTGACCTGTGTCATTGCCAACAAAGGGTATATAACAAAGTATTGAGAAACTTTTGTTATTGACCAAATACTTATTTTCCACCATAATTTGCAAATAAATTCATTACAAATCCTACAATGTGATTTTCTGGATTTTTTTTCTTCTCATTTTGTCTGTCATAGTTGACGTGTACCTATGATGAAAATTACAGGCCTCTCTCATCTTTTTAAGTGGGAGAACTTGCACAATTGGTGGCTGACTAAATACTTTTTTTCCCCACTGTAGCTATTCAGACCCTTTGCTATGAGACTCCAAATTGAGTTTAGGTGTATCCTGTTTCCATTGATTATCCTTGATGTTTCCACAACTTGATTCGAGTCCACCTGTGGTAAATTCAATTGATTTGACATGATTTGGAAAGGCACATACCTGTCTATATAAGGTCCTACAGTTGACAGTGTATGTCAGAGCAAAAACCAAGCCATGAGGTCGAATGGAATTGTCCTCCGAGACAGGACTGATTCGAGGCAAAGATCTGGGGAAGGGTACAAAAAATGTCTGCAGCATTGAAGGTCCCCAAGAACACAGTGGCCTCCATCATTCTTAAATGGAAGAAGTTTGGAACCACCAAGACTTTTCCTAGAGCTGGCCGCCCGGCCAAACTGAGCAATCGGGGGAGAAGGGCCTTGGTCAGGGAGGTGACCAAGAACCTGATGGTCACTCTGACAGAGCTCCAGAGTTCCTCTATTGAGATGGGAGAACCTTCCAGAAAGACAACCATCTCTGCAGCACTCCACCAATCAGGCCTTTATGGTAGAGTGGCCAGACGGAAGCCACTCCTCAGTAAAAGGCACATAAACAAGATTATCTGGTCTGATGAAACCAAGCTTGAACTCTTTGGCCTCAATGCCAAGTGACGCTCCCCATCCAACCGGACAGAGCTTGAGAGGATCTGCAGAGAAGAATGGGAGAAACTCCCGAAATACAGGTGTGAAAAGCTTGTAGCGTCATACCCAGTGAAAATAGACTCTCAGGCTTTCCCTCAACACATTGACCAAAGTGTAATTTTGTAATTTGGGTGAACTATTCCTTTAATCAATTTTACACCATAGACAGCAACCATGATTCTTCTTAAAAGGGAGATTGATTGCAAAACAGCTACTTAGATTTTCTTCCAGTATTTGTTCCAGTAGTACTTCATATAGCCTTCATAAAGCCTTCATAAACACTACATAAATGTTTTACAAATAATCTATAACCATATGTCATGCTTTATAAAAGGTAAAGAAAATGTGGCGTAACTGTGTAACATAACCACCAATGTCAAATGTGACATAACCCACTATGTCAAACATGACATACACCTGTGCTTTATAAATGGTGGCATAAGCACCACTTAAGATAGAGATATCGTTTTTTTTTTGCATTGGATGCGTCTCAATCCATTGCATCCGCCTATTTAACACTTCCACATCTAGTGTGAAGGATGACAGAGCTAGAGCGGTGTTTGTCAGACCATGGCACATCCCAAAAATCGTTCTTCTCACAAAATCTTCTGTAGCGGTTTGGCCTACAAACTATACTTTTAAAAATATAAACGCAACAGTTACAGTTCATATAAGGAAATCAGTCAAATGAAATAAATTCATTACCAGTCAAATGAAATAAATTCATTAGGGCCTAATCTATAGATTTCACATGTCTGGGCAGGGGCGCATCCGTGCGTGGGCCTGGGAGGGCATAGGCTCAGACAATCAGAAAGAGTTTTTCCACACAAAAGGGTTTTGTTACAGACAGAAATACTCCTCAGTTTCATCAGCTGTCCGGGTGTCTGGTCTCAGACAATTCTGCAGGTGAAGAAGCAGGATGTGGAGGTCCTGGGCTGGCGTGGTTACACATGGTATGCGGTTGTGAGGCTGGTTGGACGTACTGCCAAATTCTCTAAAACGACGTTGGAGGCAGCTTATGGTAGAGAATTTAACATTGAATTCTCTAGCAACAGCTCTGGTGGACATTCCTGCAGTCAGCATGCTTATTGTACGCTCCCTCAAAATGTGAGACCTCTGTGGCATTGTGTTGTGTGACAAAACTGCACATTTTATAGTGGACTTTTACTGTCCCCAGCACAAGGTGCAGCTGTGTAATGAGGGGGAGGGCCTTATAACCATCCCGGAAGTTTGAATAGCAATGGCCGAGGATTTTAGCAGCGCGAGTACAACAGTCGATATGTTGGTAGAACTTCGGCAGCATAGTCCTCAAATTTGCTTTGTTAAAGTCCCCGGCCACAATAAATGCAGCCTCAGGATATGTGGTTTCCAGTTTGCATAAAGTCCAGTGAAGTTCTTTGAGGGCCGTCGTGGTATCGGCTTGATGGGGGATATACACGACCGTGACTATAACCGAAGAAAATTATCTTGGGAGATAATACGGTCTGCATTTTATTGTGAGGTACTCTAGGTCGGGTGAACAGAAGGACTTGAGTTCCTGTATGTTAATACAATTACAGCATGAGTCGTTAATCATGAAACACACACCTCCGCCCTTCTGCTTCCCGGAGAGATATTCATTATTGTCTGCGCAATGAACTGATAACCCATCTGGCTGGATCGATTTCGACAGAATATCCCCAGAGAGCCATGTTTCCGTGAAACAAAGTATGTTACAGGCCTTGATGTCTCTCTGGAAAGAAATCCTTGCCCGGAGCTCGTCGAGATTGTCAACCAGAGACTGAACATTAGTGAGTAGTATACTTGGAAGCGGTGGGTGGTGTGTGCGCCTCCTAAGTCGAACCAGCAGGCCGGTCCGTGTGCCTCTCCTCCGCCTGCAATGTTTTGGGTCAGCCGCTGGAATCAGTTCAATTGCTCTGGGGAGAGCAAACAAAGGATCTGCTTCGGGAAAGTCGTATTCCTGGTCGTAATGCTGGTGAGTTACCGCCGCTCTGATATCCAATAGTTTTTCTCGGCTGTATGTAATGATACAAAACACTTTCTGAGCTAATAATGTAAAAAATTATACATTAAAAAAGAAATACCGCAAAGTTTCCTAAGAGCTAGTCGCGAGGCCGCCATCCTCGTCGGCGCCAGGTAGAGCATATGCATCTTTGTTAATGTTTAGACTATTATTTTTCATATATCATGAATAGTTATTGTTATTGACACGTTTGTACTATTATGTGGGTGAAAATATCAGTACTTTGTTAGTGTTGCTGACGAGATGCTGATTATGTGATGAGTTTGCAAATCAAATGCCCACTTGTGCTGCAACTGGACAGCAAAAAACAAGTAAGTTAACATTTATTGTAATTTAAATTAGTTTGTAGTAGTTAAGTGATTACATACTTTAGCTACCTCAATCGTATTTCAAATAAATTTGGTGACTTCACAGCAATTGCTAGCTAGCTGAAATTTGGCTAACCAGCAGGCTCAGCTAAATAAATAAAAACCTCGATACAGCCACGTTTCATAGTCACGTCATGAAATGTGTAAATACAATTATAATATAATAATACAAATAGAATAAATTGAGTTTCCCATCTTCCCATTTAGAGTTTCTGGCGCAGCACAGAAATGCCCTTATCCATTCCTAACAGACCTGCTAACTTTCTTTGTTGTTACTTTTAAGGTTTGAACCAACATGCAGTACCTCCAGCAGGAAGAGAGGCAAGAACCATTCGTCCGCCAGCTCAGGAACAAGCTACACTATTCACAGCCCTGTGATGTAATGTTCAATGTAATTGCATTCCTGGACTTCTTGAAACTTCATGTATTTGTATTGTTTTTAAAATGTACAAATAAAAGATAATGTTTGGTTTGAACATGTCTATGATGTTTATTAGTTTTAGCTGTTAGTGATAATTCCCTAAGTGTTAATACATTTGTGTTTACATCATTAAGCCTTTATCTATGTGTTATGAATGACCAAAGGTGTCTGACTTTATAATAAGTACAGTGTCATATGATATAAGGCATTTATGTTCACTACATCACCAAAAGTATGTGGAAACCTCTTCAAATTAGTGGATTTGGCTATGTCAGCCACACCCGTTGCTGACAGATGTATAAAATTGAGCACAATGCCATGCAATCTCCATAGACAACCATTGGCAGTAGAATGGTCGTACTGAAGAGCTCAGTGACTTTCAACGTGGCACCGTCATAGGATGCCACCTTCCCAATAAGTTAGTTCGTCAAATTTCTGCCCTGCTAGAGCTGCACAGGTCAACTGTAAGTGCTGTTATTGGGAAGCGGAAACGTCTAGGAGCAACAACGACTCAGCCGCTAAGTGTTAGGCCACACAAGCTCACAGAACAGGACCGCAGAGTGCTGAAGCGCAGAGTGTGTAAAAATCGCCTGTCCTCGGTTGCAACACTCACTACCAAGTTCCAAACTGCCTCTGGAAGCAATGTCAGCACAAGAACTGTTCGGCAGGAGCTTCATGAAATGGGTTTCCATGGCCGAGTAGCCGCACACAAGCCTAAGATCACCATGTGCAATGCCAAGCGTCGGCTGGAGCAGTGTAAAGCTTGCCGCCATTGAACTCTGGAGCAGTGAAAACGCCTTCTCTGGAGTGATGAATTATGCTTAACCATCTGGCAGTCCGATGGATGAATCTGGGTTTGGCGGATGCCAGGAGAACGCTACCTGCCCCAATACATAGTGCCAACTGTAAAGTTTGGTGTAGGAGGAATAATGGTTGGGGCTGTTTTTCATGGTTTGGGCTCCTTAGTTCCAGTGAAGGGAAATCTTAACTCTATAGCATAAAATGAAATTCTAGACGATTCTGTGATTCCAACTTTGGGGAAGGCCCTTTCCTGTTTCAACATGACAATGCCCCTGTGCACAAAGCGAGGTCCATAAAGAAATGGTTTGTCGAGATCAGTGTGGAAGAACTTGACTGGCCTGCACAGAGCCCTGACCTCAACCCCATCGAACACCTTTGGGATGAACTAGATCGCCGACTGCGAGCCAGGCCTAATCGCCCAACATCAGTGCTCGACCTCATTAATGCTCTTGTGGCTGAATGGAAGCAAGTCCCGCAGCATTGTTCCAACATCTAGTGGAAAGACTTCCCAGAAGAGTGGAGGCTGTCATAGCAGCAAAGGGGGGACCAACTCCATATTGATGCCCATTATTTTAGAATGAGATTTTCGACGAGCAGGTGTCCACATACTTTTGGTCATGTCGTGTATGTGTTATAAATGAACAAATGTATTTTAGTTTATAGTAAGTACAGTGTCATATGATATAAGGCATTTATGTATGTGTAATGAATGACCAAAGGTGTCTGACTTTATAGTAAGTACAGCGTCATGCGATATAGAGACTTTATGGATGTATTATGAATGACCGAAGGTGTCTCACTTCAAACTAAGTGGTACAGGACACTACATAAATTGTCAATAAATAGGTTATTAACGTTCTGCTGATTTATGAATGTTCTCTCATGATCCACAGGTTACTGTAGGGTGTGAGAGGTATTTAAATGGGTTGATGGACCTGCAAAGCTTGCGTTTGTGTGTGTGTGTGTGTGTGTCAGAACCAAGATGATTTGGAGTTGTCCAACCTGAGACTACCGCTGGAGACCAGGGCTTGATTACAACCTGTTACAATGGTGCCAACATTTTGAGTGGGTAAATGTGTCAAATACTTTTATGGGCCCAGCATCGCGCTGTATGGCACATTTTTTGTTGTGTTTGTGTGCTGAAAAACATGGAATTTGGTTCCAGAAGAAAGGCACTTTCAATGTCTTTAGATTGGGAGATTTCATCAAGGTAAGTGTTTCTTGGTGTAACGTCGTCCCCAGGCTATTGCAAATGCAACGCATATAAGCCTGGGATATCAACCATTCAAATTTGGCCTCAGTGGGAGTGAACATAGAATTCTATAGGAGTGACCTTACGGAGTAAAGGATTTGTCATCGTCACTACTTAACACAGTCGAAAAGTCATAATTATGGCTAAACCATGCCCATTTCCACAATTTATCTTCTCAAAATTTGATTTGAACCCAACCCTAACTAATGAAGGCCTAGTTTGATGCATTCCATCAGACCTCCCGCGCATTTGGGCGGAAGTGTCTGTGTAATGTGACTAATATGACATCACTTTAGAGCGTATGCCATCCTTCAGCACAACAAGTCACCCTTTATAAAGCACATGTTTATATCCTATTCGACACAGTGGGTCATGTCACACAGTTATGTCACATTTATGAACCCTTTATAAAGCATGACATACAGTTATAGATGCTTTTGTAAATGTATGAAAATGTGTGCACTCACTATCTGTAAGTCGCTCTGGATAAGAGCGTCTGCTAAATGACTAAAATGTAAATGTAAATTTGTAACACTTATGTAGTGACCTAGATTATGTAGTGAAGAAGGTGTGATTTCATTATTACTGAAACAGGATACAAGTGGAAAATATAAAGATCCATTAAAAAAATTGGAGGCCCCTAACACTTCAGTGTTGTGATGCAAAAATTATAGCAAAACGTATAGCGCATAGAAATAAAAAGGTATTGTCGGACATTATTCTTTCTAATCAGACAGGTTTTTTAACATGGACGATACATTGGAGATAATATAAAGCAAGGACTGGAAACAATAGAACACTATGAAAAATCTGGAAAACCAGGCCTGCTATTCATGGCTTACTTTGAAAAGGCTTTTGATAAAGTACAACTGGAGTTATTATATAAATGCCTTGAGCACTTCAATTTTGGAGAATCTCTTATAAAATGGTTTAAAATCATGTATAGTAACCCTAGGTGTAAAATAGTAAATAATGGCTATTTCTCCAAAAGTTTTAAACTGTTAAGAGGAGTGAAACAAGGTTGTCCACTATTGGCATATCTATTTATTATGGCCATCGAAATGTTAGCTATTAAAATCAGATCCAACAATAATATCAAGGGATTAGAAATCCAGGGCTTAAAAACAAAGGTGTCATTGTATGCTGATGATTCATGTTTTCTTTTAAATCCACAATTTGAATCCCTCCACAGCCTCATAGAGGATCTAGATACATTTTCTAATCTCTCTGGATTACAACCAAATTATGATACATGTACTATACTACGTATTGGATCACTAAAAATAAAAATTTTACATTACCGTGTAGTTTACCAATAAATCTGATGGTGATGTGGATATAATCGGAATACATATCCCAAAATAAATAAATGATCTCACTCAAATACATTTTAATAGAAAGTTAACAAAAAATAGATAAGATCTTGCTACCATTGAAAGGTAAATGTCAATTTGTGGAAAAATCACCCTGATTAACTCTTGAGTATTATCCCAGTTTACCTATTAGCTTATGGTCTTGCCTACGCCTAGTGAACAGTTTTTTTAAAATTATATGAGGAAAGAATATTCCATTTTATTTGGAACGGCAAGCCAGACAAAATTAAACGGGCCTATTTATATAATTAATGTGAATTCGGAGGACAGAAATGATTAAATATTAAAGCATTAGACCTATCACTAAAAGCTTCAGCCATACAAAAGTCATACTTAAATCGAACTGGTTCTCTAGCAAATTAGTAAGATTGTCTCACCCCATGTTCAAGAATGGCCTTTTTCCCTTTATTCAGATTACAACCTCTCACTTTCAGTTATTTGAAAAGGAAATAATCTCCCAAATATCACTATTTCTAAAACAAGCCATAGAAAGTTGTTTGCAATTTCAATGTAATCCTCCAGAAACGACACATAAAATATAGCAACAAATATTGTGGTTAAACTCAAATATACTAATTGATTAAAAAAAACATTATTTTTTAAAGTTTCATTTAAGGACCAAAGGATTGACAGCCGTCCCATATATATTGCAAAATAGTTGGGAAGAGATTTTTGACGTACCGATTCCATGGCAAATGGTTTATGTGAACAGGCGACTCCGGGATGCTGAC
The DNA here is from genome assembly GCF_020615455.1 of Coregonus clupeaformis. Classification (NCBI taxonomy): domain Eukaryota; kingdom Metazoa; phylum Chordata; class Actinopteri; order Salmoniformes; family Salmonidae; genus Coregonus; species Coregonus clupeaformis. The sequence goes on along the minus strand of NC_059225.1, from coordinate 23,434,268 downwards.
CTTCTAGGCAGAGTTATCTCAGACTGCCCATCTTAATATTTTCTTTTTATTGGCCAGTCTGAGATATGGCTTTTTCTTTGCAACTCTGCCTAGAAGGTCAGCATCCCGGAGTCGCCTCTTCACTATTGACATTGAGACTGGTGTTTTGTGGGTACTATTTAATGAAGCTGCCAGTTGAGGACCTGTGAGGCATCTGTTTCTCAAACTAGACACTCTAATGTATTTGTTATCTTGCTCAGCTGTGCACTGGGGCCTCCAACTCCTCTTTCTATTCTGGTTAGAGCCAGTTTGCGCTGTTCTGTGAAGGGAGTAGTACACAGCGTTGTACGAGATCTTCAGTTTCTTGGCAATTTATCGCATGGAATAGCCTTAATTTCTCAGAACAAGAATAGACTGACGAGTTTCAGAAGAAAGAGGAAAAATAGACTGATGAGCCTGAAATCAAACCCACAATTGCTGATGCTTCAGATACTCAACTAGTCTCAATAAGGCCAGTTTTATTGCTTCTTTAATCAGCACAACAGTTTTCAGCTGTGCTAACATAATTGCAAAAGGGTTTTCTAATGATCAATTAGCCTTTTAAAATGATAAACTTGGATTAGCAAACACAACGTGCCATTGGAACACAGGACTGATGGTTGCTGATAATGGGCCTCTGTACGCTTACGTAGAAATACAAAATCAGCAGTTTCCATCTACAATAGCCATTTACAACATTAACCATGTCTACACTGTATTTCTGATAAATTTCATATTATTTTAATGGACAAAAAATTTGCTTTTTTTTTCGAAAACAAGGACATTTCTAAGTGACCCCGAACTTTTGAACGGTAGTGTATATATGTAAACTCAGCAAAAAAAGAAACGTCCCTTTTTCAGGGCCCTATCTTTCAAAGATAATTCGTAAAAATCCAAATAACTTCACAGATCTTCATTGTAAAGAGTTTAAACACTGTTTCCCATGCTTGTTCAATGAACCATAAACAATTAATGAACATGCACCCGTGGAACGGTCGTTAAGACACTAACAGCTTACAGATCTAAGGCAATTAAGGTCACAGTTATGAAAACTTAGGACACTAAAGAGGCCTTTCTACTGACTCTGAAAAACACCAAAAGAAAGATGCCCAGGGTCCCTGCTCATCTGCGTGAACGTGCCTTAGGCATGCTGCAAGGAGGCATGAGGACTGCAGATGTGGCCAGGGCAATAAATTGCAATGTCCGTACTGTGAGATGCCTAAGACAGCACTACAGGGAGAAAGGACAGACAGCTGATTGTCCTCGCAGTGGCAGACCACGTGTAACAACACCTGCACAGGATCGGTACATCCGAACATCACACCTGCGGGACAGGTACAGGATAGCAACAACAACTGCCCGAGTTACACCAGGAACACACAATCCCTCCATCAGTGTTCAGACTGTCCGCAATAGGCTGAGAGAGGCTGGACTGAGGGCTTGTAGGCCTGTTGTAAGGCAGGTCCTCACCATACATCACTGGCAACAACGTCGCTGGACCAGACAGGACTGGCAAAAAGTGCTCTTCACTGACGAGTCGTGGTTTTGTCTCACCAGGGGTGATGGTCGGATTTGCGTTTATCATTGAAGGAATGAGCGTTACACCGAGGCCTTTACTCTGGAGCGGGATCGATTTGGAGGTGGAGGGTCCGTCATGGTCTGGGGCGGTGTGTCACAGCATCATCAGACTGAGCTTGTTGTCATTGCAGGCAATCTCAACACAGTGCGTTACAGGGAAGACATCCTCCTCCCTCATGTGGTACCATTCCTGCAGGCTCATCCTGATGTGACCCTCCAGCATGACAATGCCACCAGCCATACTGCTCGTTCTGTTCATGATTTCCTGCAAGACAGGAATGTCAGTGTCCTGCCATGGCCAGCGAAGAGCCCGGATCTCAATCCCATTGAGCACGTCTGGGACCTGTTGGAAGAGTGGGGTAACAATTCACAGCAAGAACTGGCAAATCTGGTGCAGTCCATGAAGAGGAGATGCACTGCAGTACTTAATGGAGCTGGTGGCCACACCAGATACTGACTGTTACTTTTGATTTTGGACCCCTCCTTTGTTCAGGGATTCATTATTCCATTTCTGTTAGTCACATGTCTGTGGAACTTGTTCAGTTTATGTCTCAGTTGTTGAATCTTGTTATGTTCATACAAATATATACACATGTTAAGTTTGCTGAAAATAAACGCAGTTGACAGTGAAAGGATGTTCCTTTTTTGCTGAGTTTATATTTGCGTGAAAAAAACATAGGGGATTGGAAGTGATGCAGAAAATTACAATGATGGAAGTTACAAACTATCTGCAATATTAAAGCTGATCTACCCCTTTGAAAAAAATAAAAAAAATAGAAACAATTATGTAGTGCTTATGAAGGCATTATGAAGTCTTTATGAAGCATGTATAAGCTGAAAGAAATTTAAAGCGGGATTTCGCATGTAAAACTTAAAATCTCCAATGTGAGTTGAAAACATGTTATTCTCCTCACATGTAAAAAGTTGGTGTTAACATGTGAACTCTACATTTAATACATGTGAACATATGGTTTCAGATGTGAACAACTGACCTCACATGTCTCTTTTGTTTTCACATTTCAGCAGTGTGTTCTTTTTACATTTGAAACTATACATTTCACATTTGTTTTATTTGTAAGGGAAGTAATGAAATGGTGTGGGGGTTTTAAGGTAAGTGGTACGCTGTTCAGCTAAAATAGTGTAAACATCTTTAATCAATATGATTACATTTGACATCATCACTTTGTGCTGACTTTTCAATATGACCCCACCTGGGATTCACATCCTTTGGATTTCGGGTACGCTGATCTTTCTGCTGTGCCACGAAGTCTGTAGCCTACTCTGAAGTCCCCTAACTTAATCGGACTATTCACTCATCATTGATTTCATTTACTTAATTTTAAGTGTAGGGTTTTCTGTTTAGTTGTCTAATGTTGGTGATGTATATTATTCTGTTTTAAAGTTATTCCTGAATCACTATAAGAAATGACAGCATTTCTTGACAGCTTAACAAAGCTGAGATTTACTTTGAAGTGTATGAATACAGGCGAAATCAGTTATGCACACAGACATGTTGGCGTAGCAGGAAGCTTGGAATACTATGCACTAAGAGATTGTGAGTTCAAATCCCAGATGAGGACACGTTGAATAATAATTACTGTATAAATAAACGTACTCAATGTAATCATGTATGTCAAAGACCCATGGGGCGGTGCACAATTGGCCCAGCGTTGTCCAGGGTAGGGGAGGGAATGGCCGGCAGGGATGTAGCTCAGTTGGTAGAGCATGGCGCTTGCAACGCCAGGGTTGTGGGTTTGATTCCCACGTGGGGCCATTATAAAAAATAAATAAATAAATATATTAAAAATATTGTATGCACCATCCAATCAGGATTTTCTTTGCTGGTCTCTGGGGATATAAATCTCGCTAGCAAAGTCAGACATTGGCTAGGCCATCAGAAGCTAGATAAAGGCATCTGCCATACAACTGTATTAGGGAAAACTTTTGTTGGCTAGTTTGCAGCGGCTGCAGCAGGTGTTATCAAAGATGATGTTGTTGCTAATTTATTAACTACTCCCTTTTCAAGAATAACTTATAAAAAAAAGTTATGTTTCAAATGATTATCATCTGTTGAGTGGAACTGTATTTGTTATTGCAGCGTGCTTAGCCATCTCTTTGAAGATAACATGTGTTGGAAACATTGTTGCATTTAAAGTGGAACTGACAGCATTTTAGCAACTTGATATCTTATTAACATCTCTACATATACACCCCCAGGAAGAATATGACAGTTTAGAAAATAAAATCTTAGATATGGTAATTTTCACGTTTTCATAAATTCTTTAAATGTTTGGGAATTACGTATACATTTTACATTTTAGTCATTTAGCAGACGCTCTTATCTAGAGCGACTTACAGTTAGTGAGTGCATACACTTTTTTCATACTGGCCCCCCGTGGGAAACTAACCCACAACCCTGACGTTGCAAGTGGCATGCTCTACCAACTGAGCTACACGGAGCCTAGTATAGTATTGTCAGTGTTTGCTGTAGGTGGGTGTGGTGTTGGAATCAGGCGCAGGACGCAGAAAATAAGTCCAAAAGACTTTAGTGAAGGCACAAACTAATACACGAGACAAAAGCCCTGAGGCGAGAAACTCCGCACGCAGGCGTAAAACAAAAGGGCGCACTAAACATGTGCGAGTATACTCTCCTTAACAGAGGAGAAAAGCTACAACGAGCAAACGGTATACTGTAGAGCAAATACACGACATCGAAACAATCACACACAACACCTGACAAACACAACGAGAACTTATAGGACACTAATGACACTAAACGACAACAGGTGTACAATTCCACACAAGACCAAACGAACATAGAAACATACAACGGTGGCAGCTAGTATTCCGGAGACGACGAACGCCGAAGCCTGCCCGAGCAAGGAAGAGAGGCAGCCTCGGCCGAAACCGTGACAGTACCCCCCCCTTGACGCGCGGCTCCAGACGTGCGCCGACTCCGGCCTCGGGGACGACCAGGAGGACGCGGAGCAGGGCGCGTCGGGTGACTACGATGGAATTCCGTCAGGAGAGACGGGTCCAAAATGTCTCTCCTCGGCACCCAGCACCGTTCCTCCGGGCCGTACCCCTCCCACTCCACCAGATATTGGAGACCCCCATCCGACATCTCGAATCCAAGATGGACCGCACGGAGTACGCCGGTGCCCCCTCGATGTCCAATGGTGGCGGAGGAGTCTCCCTGATCTCATTTTCTTGGAGTGGGCCAGCTACCACCGGCCTGAGAAGAGACACATGGAACGAGGGGTTAATACTTTTATACTCAACAGGTAGTTGTAATCTGTAACACACCTCGTTCAATCTTCTCAGGACTTTAAACGGCCCCCACAAACCGCCGACCCAGTTTCCGACAGGGCAGGCGGAGGGGCAGGTTTCTGGTAGAGAGCCAGACTCGATCACCAGGTGCGTACACCGGTCCCTCACTGCGGTGGAGATCGGCGCTCGCCTTTTGACGACGGAGGGCCCGCTGCAGGTGGACGTGTGCAGCGTTCCACGTCTCCTCCGAGCGCCGCACCCACTCATCCACCGCAGGAGCCTCGATCTGGCTCTGCTGCCAAGGTGCCAGAACCGGCTGGTAACCTAACACACATTGGAAAGGGGTTAGGTTAGTGGAGGAATGGCGTAGGGAATTCTGGGCCATTTCTGCCCAGGGAACGTACCGTGCCCACTCCTCCGGCCGGTCCTGGCAGTATGATCTAAGAAACCTACCCACATCCTGGTTCACACGTTCCACCTGCCCATTACTCTCCGGATGGTAACCCGAGGTGAGGCTCACCGAGACCCCCAACCGCTCCATAAAGGCTCTCCAGACTCTGGAGGTAAATTGGGGACCTCGATCAGACACAATATCCTCGGGCACCCCGTAGTGCCGGAAAACATGGGTGAATAGCGCTTCGGCGGTCTGTAGGGCAGTAGGAAGGCCCGGCATAGGGAGCAAACGACAGGCCTTAGAGATCCGGTCCACAACGACCGTAGTATTCCCCTGTGAGGGAGGAAGGTCAGTGATGAAATCCACCAAGAGGTGAGACCATGGTCATTGTGGAACGGGCAGGGGTAGTAACTTACCCCTAGGCAGATGTCTAGGCGCCTTACACTGGGCGCACACCGAGCAGGAGGAGACATAAACCCTCACATCCCTCGCCAACGTGGGCCACCAGTACTTAGCACTAAGGCAGTGCACTGTCCGGCCGATACCAGGATGTCCAGAGGAGGGTGACGTGTGAGCCCAATAGATCAATCGATCCCGAACCTCGAGCGGAACGTACTTCCGACCCTCCGGGCATTGAGGTGGACTAGGGTCGGTGCGCAACGCCCGCTCGAGTTCAGCATCGACCTCCCACACTAACGGTGCCACCAGACAAGACTCCGGCAGTATGGGAGTGGGCTCCACGGACCTCTCCTCCGTGTCATACCGCCGAGACAGTGCGTCTGCCTTACCGTTCTGTGACCCAGGGATGTACGTGATCTTAAATACGAACTGGGTCAAAAACATATTCCACCGCGCCTGGCGAGGGTTCAGTCTCCTAGCTGCCCGGATGTACTCCAGGTTACGGTGGTCCGTCAAAATGAGGAAAGGGTGTTGAGCCCCCTCAAGCCAGTGCCTCCACACCTTTAGGGCCTGTACCACGGCTAACAGCTCCCTGTCCCCTACGTCATAATTTCGCTCCGCCGGACTGAGCTTCTTGGAATAAAAGCACAGGGGCGGAGTTTAGGTGGCGTGCCGGACCGTTGCGAAAGCACGGCTCCTATACCGGCCTCTGACGCGTCCACCTCTACCTGAAATGGTAAAGAGGGATCCGGATGCGCCAGCACCGGAGCCGAGGTAAACAGGTCCTTCAGCCTCCCAAACGCCCTGTCCGCCTCGGCTGACCACTGCAAACGCACCGGACCCCCCTTCAAAAGAGACGTTATGGGAGCTGGATACGCAGGCGAGTCGATCAGAAATAGCTGGATCATCTCCTGATGACCCCCCTGCGCACACATCCTAAGTGGCGCCGTGACCTCCCTGATCAAGCCCGATCCCAACGGACGGCTATCTAGGGCATGAACGGGGAAGGGGACGTCAACAGGAAGAAGGGGAATCCCTAAATCTAAACAAAACTTCCTATCAACAAAATTCCCAGCCGCGCCTGAATCTACCAGCGCCTTATGCTGGGAATGAGGTGCTACCTGTGGAAAACTCACAGGTATACAGAAGTGCGCAACAGAGAGCTCTGGGTGAGTGGGGCGCCTACTCACCTGGAAGGACTCCCCAGTGCGGGGCCTGTCGTCTTCTCCCCTAGGAGGCCATCCCCAGCACCTAGCCGCGGTGTGTCCTCCCCGACCACAGTTGGTGCAGGAGATGGACCCCCTCGTACTCCGACCCTTCCTCTCTCTAGCGCCAGCGCCCCCAAGCTCCATGGGGCTCGGCTCGGAGGCGCTGGAGGGTGAAATGGACGGACCTCCCTCGGGACGTCCGCGGGTAGCCAGCAGGGTGTCCAGCCTGATGGACATGTCGACTAACTGGTCGAAAGAGAGGCTGGTGTCCCGACAGGCCAGCTCCCGACGGACGTCCCTCACGTAGACTACAGCGGTAGTGATCGATGAGGGCCCGCTCATTCCACCCTGCATCCGCCGCTAGAGTACGGAATTCCAACGCGAACTCCTGGGCACTCCTCTTCCCCTGCCAGAGGCAGAACAGACGCTCCCCCGCCGCTCTCCCCTCCGGTGGATGGTCAAACACCGCCCTGAAGCGGCGGGAGAACTCAGCGTATGTGATGGTGGTAGCGTCTATCCTCCTCCACTCGGCGTTGGCCCATTCTAACGCCTTGCCGGAAAGGCAGGAGATAAGGGCGGACACGCTCTCGTGTCCCGAGGGCGCCGGGTGCACGGTGGCCAGGTAAAGCTCCACCTGGAGAAGGAAGCCCTGACACCCGGCAGCGGTCCCATCGTAGGCCCTCGGGAGCGAGAGTCGAATTCCTCTGGGTTCCGGAGCGGGAATGGGCTGACTTGCTGATGGTGATGGCAGGGAAGGTGGCGTTGGGGGTGTCCTCGGGTCTCCCAGCGTTGGAGTGTGTTGATCACATCCTGCAGGGCGGTCCCGATCCGCAGGATCTGGTCATTCTGCTCCCGGACCCGATCCTCCAACGTCTCCTGTGCTGCTGCGGCTCCTGCTGATTCCATTCAGAATGGTGTGTGATTCTGCCAGTGTTTGCTGTAGGTGGGTGTGGTGTTGGAATCAGGCGCAGGACGCAGAAAATAAGTCCAAAAGACTTTAGTGAAGGCACAAACTAATACACGAGACAAAAGCCCTGAGGCGAGAAACTCCGCACGCAGGCGTAAAACAAAAGGGCGCACTAAACATGTGCGAGTATACTCTCCTTAACAGAGGAGAAAAGCTACAACGAGCAAACGGTATACTGTAGAGCAAATACACGACATCGAAACAATCACACACAACACCTGACAAACACAACGAGAACTTATAGGACACTAATGACACTAAACGACAACAGGTGTACAATTCCAGACAAGACCAAACGAACATAGAAACATACAACGGTGGCAGCTAGTATTCCGGAGACGACGAACGCCGAAGCCTGCCCGAGCAAGGAAGAGAGGCAGCCTCGGCCGAAACCGTGACAAGTATAGTAAGGTATTTGTGAAAATTCTATAGCAATATAGAGTGGGAAAGCGGCCATGCATTTGGACATTTAATAATCATTGCAGTAAATAAAACCGAATAAAAACATCTGTCTTGTCCAGGACCGGAGTCTACACAGCCTAGTGCGCTATAGCCAGTCAGAGCTACAGTAGGCCTTTACACGAACAAGCCATTTGCCACACGGGCCTGCCATCATTTACTTTGAACTGGACTGTGTGTTAACAGGCAGCTGCAACAGCGCAACTTTAGATCGCTAGAGCGCATTCGCCAAAATACACCTGAATGGATTTCTGCAAATATATAAACACCACAGGAGTCCTCTTACATTTGCGAACTTTACAGTCCTACTGATCAAACAACCATGAAAAGGTAGGTTTGCTCTCCCTCAGTTATGCACATCAACAACAACAAGATCAACAACTTATGCTAGCCAGAGCAAGAGGAGCTAAAATCTAATGAAGGAACATTAGATAAACCCGCTCAAGCTTTTTCAGCTAGTTGGCCGTCAAAATGGCACTGATAAACAATGGGGAATTGTAGCCTCCTCTTCCTTCTGCAGCTTGCCTGCCAATGCATGCTTGTCCTAACCAAGCACCCAAGCTAATTGGCTAAAGTTGGCTAGCTTGCTAGCTAGCTACTTCCAGACATAAAATGAGAGAACACCTCACTCTGACCATTTTACTCACCTTAGCAGAGCTGGTTAGGCTGTTTATTTGTTATCTAGAGCATTCTTGATAACTATTACTTTTTTTGTCTACGTTTACTGACACCGGTCATATCAAATCAAATAGTAGGGAGGCTATATATACAGGGGGGTACCGTTGCAGAGTCAATGTGCGGGGGCACCGGCTAGTTGAGGTAGTTGAGGTAATATGTACATGTGGGTAGAGTTAGAGTTAAAGTGACTATTCAGCAGGTGTTGCTCGTTCGTAAATTCATCAGTTGTTCTGCGCTCTGGCACACTCAGACTAGAGTGCCCTGAAATTGGAGTAGATAGCCAGAGTGAACTTGGAGAACGCAAGAGATATGCTAACTGCATAACAGTCGTTCTTGCTAGCTAACCTAATGACAACTGCATCTCTAGCTGTGTATAGCCACCGAAAAATGATATGAGGGGGAAAAGTCACTCACTCACCCACTCCTCTTCCAATGGCATGACATTACCTCTTCCTAGCAGCTAGCTAGTTAGCTATCTAGCTTATGTTCGGCTCCATGTTTTTAGCTTCCTACATAAATAGATACGCTAGCCTATTAGCCACGTTATGACTGACTTGTGACCATTGCCCTTGCTAGTTTGATTGTATTGATATTCCCAGCCTTAGTTACATTGGTCTGTTTTTGTCCAGAATATTGAGTCATTGAAACTGAAACAGTGCATCCCGAATGGAGGCAGCAAACAGTGTACCAGGCCAGCAGTGATTTACAACCTGATAGCAATATTTTTTAGACTACCAAGAAATGTATTGGTGAATTACAAGAATCATGCATTGAACTGCATCCATCTATTCTGCCAACAATGCCTTAGTGTACGCCATGGAACGTTGAGTCAAATAGAACCTATTTTTAAAACCCCATATGATGTTGGTTTTGTAGCATAAACTGGGAATTTGATCTTTTTGACTGAAATGATGATTGTCTGTTTGTTATATATCTGCAAAGTAGTTAAAACGCTGTCAGTTCCACTTTAAACTTTCGGTCATCGGTTACTTTGTGTGCTAAACTTGAAATGTTTATTGCAATGGGAAGTAATAGTTGTACATTTCGATTGGGAAATGCTTAATGGTTGTATTTTTGTATTCTTATGATTGGGACCTACTGGCTTATTATGTCAGAGTTAATGGGCTGCTTATCCTTTAACATCATGCTGTGTGTGACTGCTGTCTTTCCATTGGCCCTATGCAGTGGTGTAGTGGTGCCTGGAGAAGTGGGTATACTCAAATTTTGCCAAAATGTTCCCACATGGCCCACCCAGCAAAGGAAAGGCACCCTGTGTGAAAAATCCTATGTTTTCCTATGTTTTTTAAATGAGTTTTCCTAAAGATTTTTCAGATATCCACTCTCAAAATTACACTTTAAAAAAAATAGAAAACAATACACAACAGTGCTTAAACGTCATCAATCGGATTGGGTGGGCCTGTCAGGGCCTGGCTCCCCAGTGGGTGGGCCTCTGTCCACCCAGGCCCATCCATGTCTATGCCCCTGATGCAAACAGTGCATGATGACAATTGCGCATCACAAATAGCCTACTAACCAAGACTTCGGACTAAACTTTTTTAATACCTGGTTTGCATACCCATTGTTGCCTTAGTTAGCATTTACTGGTTATCATAAGTTGAAACATCTTTCCTACCCTACCGGCTGCCTATGCCAAAACTAGTTGAGAGCTGCACACTCTTGCTGCCTGCAGATGATATTGCGATTGTGTAGGCTACATTGTGCATAATTTCTCTATTGTACTACATAATTAATAAGTCGTATACCTCCAGTACACTACTTTGATACGTATCAGTAGGGATTAAGAAGTGAGTATAGGCAATGCCCACTGAAAAATAGTGGGTATAGGGTTTATACGGTTATACTTGCGTATACCCTCCACTACACCACTGGACCTTTGTGTTTTACAAAAAGTGCACTCTCCTACGTGAGTGCGCTAGTATTACGGTTGATGTCCTTTCAGAATCACGAACCCGTCACACACTGAAGGCCTATAGGTTCGCCACTGTGCAAACATGATTATAATAGATATAAAGGCTGTTAAGATACTGTATTAATTTTTCAAGAAAGGAGTTTATACTCTATATGTGAAATCATGTGTTTTTTCGGTAAGGGGTGGCTGCTACTGTGACACTGACAGGGTCTGGATGAACGGATGGGAGACTGATGAATATTTCAGACTCACTCTTTATCTCTTCGTATCTCCTTCTCTCTCATGCTCTCTTTCTGTATTTTGCTCCCTCTCTTACTCTCTCTCTGTTGCTATCTCTTGCTCTCTCTTTCTCTATCTCTACCTACAGTCTCTTCTCTCTCCCTCCATCTCTATCTTGCTTTCTCTCTCCCTCTCTGAAGCTATCTCTCTCTCACTTTCTCTCTCTCGCTCTCTCTCTCCCTTTCACTTGCTACTGTATCTCTCCTTCTCTTTTCAATTATCTGTTTTTTCTCCCAAAACTCACAGACAGATGTGAGTCAAGTTTTTCATTTTATTTTATTTTATTGAATATTAAAACATACAATCTACTTGCAGTGAAGCCGCTCAACATTTACATTAGATTTTCATCTAACAGACTCCCATCCAGAGCGACCCACAGAAGCAACCAGGGCAACGGCCTGCTCAAGGGCACATCGACAGATCTCCCACAAGGTCAAAAACGGGGACCCGAACCTGTGACCTATCAGCCACCGGCCCAAGCTCCCAACCGCCAGGCAGCCAGCCCTCCAAAATCCCCCCCATAGTTCCCCGAGAACTGCCCCTCAACCATCCATGATGAGTGTCTTTGTATGTCTTTGTGTATGTGTTTATGTGTGTGTTTCCCTGTGCCCCAGATAATGTCAGATTCAATGGTTTCCAGTGTCACTTGCCAGGAAATCACTTGCCAGCTCTAATTGATGTAGTTGTGCAATCAACACATTTCAAAAACGTGTAATTTCCTCCAGCCACCACCGTCTGTGTGTGTGTGTGTGTGCGTGTGTGTGCATGCTCGCTGTGCGTGCCTGCGTGTGTGTGATCTTTACACTCAAGCCTAACATAGTGTGGAGGATAAATCTAGTAGAGAAAAGAAAGGTCTTGTAGTTTTTACGAGGGGACATTTTTCAAACATCACTGGCATAACTAATCTCCCATCAATTAGTTACATGTTGGGTAATTAGGCAAGCACAGTACTTACAGCTTGCAGTTGAGAAACAATCTCAATATCATATTTAATCGATTGTAATACGACATAAGGTTTGTAGAGACATTGTGCTTTGAATTGAGTTTGAGTGTGCAGAGGTAACATAATATGGAAAATGGCACTTCATAACATTTTAGTGTCAGTAGTGAGTAAATCTCTGCACATCATAGATTTAGGTTGCACCAGATTTTTATGACAAGGAGTAGGTTGAGGCTGTGTCCCAAATGGTACCCTATTCCCTATATAGGGCCATGGTCAAAAGTAGTACACTGTATAGGGAAAATAGGGCCATTTCACTGATTCCAGAGCATTGCCTGTATATTTGAATAAAGTTGTTGCATGTGTGTACGTGTGTGAGTATGTGTTTTTATGTACTGTACGTGGGTTTGTGCGTGTGTGCGTGTGTGTGGGGGGGCACCTACCTGCCTTCGAGTGTGCACGTGTGTGCATGTCCACATGGAGCAGGGTGGTTGCGTAACACTTGGCCTTAAGAGTCAATACTGAGAGGCCTTTCATGGCATTTGAGGTCAGAGGCTCCCCAGAGGACTGCACACAGCCTGCCAGGCATCACGGACAGAGGGTATGCTGTAAATATGATTGAAGGAGGACCTATCTTTGCATACTCTGAATTTTCATGACTCTTCAAAGTGTCTGAAGGTGAAATGGAAGTAAAAACATCAAAGAACTAAACCCCTCTTCAAGAGTCAACCCACTATCATTAGAGGATAGAGTGTTGAAACGTGAAGAAGTAGACGTTGTGTTTATGCAGTGGGAAAAGTCATGAGTTATGAACAGTTTTTTATGCTGACATTTCACTTCAAGAAGAAAGGGGGAAAGTCCCTTATTGATTAGGGGTTGTGTCACATAGAAATTGTTAATTCTAATTCTACATTATGTGTTGCCATTCAATGTTAAAGAACCATAAAGACATCTTGGCTTAGTCAAAGGCCTTGGAACTATAGACAGGAACACGCACGCACGCATGCACAAGCACACAAACACATAGTTCATATACATCTACTCTTCATGAAATATTTCTATCCATCTACAAATGGAATTGGTTTCCATTTGTAGATGGAGCGGTAACTTTAACCATTATGCTATGAATCCTGTTTTTAACACATTGACTTCCACAGACCATTTAAATGTCTGGAAGTGTTTGTTCCAAAATGATTTTGTTCATTCACTCAGTAGTGATTTCACATTTATTTCTCTTGCTTGGTTAAAATACTTAGTCTAAAACAGTTGATTTGTTGAAAACAGACTAATTCAATCAAGTAGTTAAAAAGCATTTCCTTTTCTTTTGACTGCCTGCTGCTGCAGGCGGCAACCTGATCTCATAGCATTCTGTATTATTCTGTACGTAAAACTGAAACACCCAATTTAGTGTGATATGTTATGTTTCATATGGTATGTATTAATTTGTGGATGTCCATCATCCATTTTGCATGATATGTTATGAATTACATTTCGTATGATATGATACGAATTGCAATTCGTATGATATGTTGCGAATTTGAAATTGTAAACTACATTATGATCCTCTGTAGCTCAGCTGGTAGAGCACGGCGCTTGTAACGCCAAGGTAGTGGGTTCGATCCCCGGGACCACCCATACACAAAAATGTATGCACGCATGACTGTAAGTCGCTTTGGATAAAAGCATCTGCTAAATGGCATATTATTATTATATGTTATGAATCACAATACGTATGATATGTTACCAATTCCCATTTGTTGTAACTAACGTTAGCTAGGTGTCTAACGTTGATGTGGTAAATATGAAAATAAAATCTTCCAATGAAACAAACATTTCATGGTTTAAACAATTTATTTATATGTGACGTTGTTGTCCATCCAGTAGGCTAGTGCTGAATTTCAGCCTCAGCTGAGCTCCTTTACACATAGATTTTATTTTGTACTTCCTCATTTTCGCCATTTGATTGCCATGCGTCCTTGATAAAAATAGCCTACATTCCAATGCATTAGATTTATCCATTGATTTATCGTTGTTTGCTTTTGTCAATCAGCTGTTTAGTGCGCTCATTGCTTTGTTTTTCAGGTGCACGAAGGGTACTGTGCCATCAGTGGCCAGAAGTAGTAGACCATTTATTTAGCTTTGTTATTTTCAATCAATGTTTGTTTTATTTACTGGATCACCTGATGATGGTCAACAATATCACTAGACAACTAGCCTACAGCTAGCCATCAATGCACATCCATCCAACAAGTACACGTTAATGACAGTAGGCCTATTGACTCTTTCGGTTAGAAGCATTCGATTTTGCAATGGCATAGACCTACATTATTTTTGTGTGTATTTTTGTGTGCCCATGAGAACTGTTTTCATGGTGAAACATAATGAAATGTTATGTAGGCATAGTTACACTTACAGTGCATTTTCCAAGATCTCCAAGATACATGATTTTGTTCATTGTTCTAATTAAATTGTTAAATGCTTAATAATGACAAAAAACACTGTCATAAATGTCATTAATGTAAGGAAAGAAAGGTAGTGTTTTATATCACACGATCTGTGAAGACTCCAAACATGAACTCATGAATTATGGACAACTCATGAACTAGGGTATAAAACATGTTTTGATTTGATTGTGAGGTATTCTAGGTTGCGTGAAAAAAAGGACTTGAGTTCCTCTACGTTATCACAATCGTACCATGAGTAGTTAATCAAGAAACATACACCCCCACCTTACTTCTTCCTGGAGAGTTTCTTATTCATGTCTGCGCGATGTACTGAGAACCCAGCTGGCTGTATGGATGTGGACAGCATATAATTATAATAATTATATCCAGAGAGAGCCATGATTCCGTGAAACAGAGTATGTTACAGTCCCTGGTGTCTCTCTTGAAGGAGATCCTCGCTCTGAGCTCGTCTACTTTATTGTCCAGGGACTGAACATTAGCGAGTAATATACTAGGAAGCGGTGGATGATGTGCACGCCTCCTGAGTCGGACTAGAAGTTGACTCCGAATACCTCTTCTCCGCCGCCAGTGTCTTGGAGCAGCCTCTAGGATAAGTTAAATTGCCTTGGGGGGGTACAAACAAAGGATCCAATTCGGGAAAGTTGTATTTCTGGTCGGAATGCTGGTGAGTTACCGCCACTCTTATGTCCAAAAGTTATTTCCGGCTGTATGTAATCACACAAACTTTCTGGGCTAATAATGTAAGAAATAACACACACAAAATAAAATACTGCAAAGTTGCTTAGGAGCGAGAAGCAGAGCTGCCATGTCTGTCGGCGCCATCAACGTTTCCCTTCACAAATGTATAATTCACTGAATATACTGAATAAAATAAGATATACAGTTGAAGTCGGAAGATTACATACATCTTAGCCAAATAAATTTATACTCAGTTTTTCCACAATTCCTGACATTTAATCCTAGTAAGAATTCCCTGTCTTAGGTCAGTTAGGATCACCACATACTTTAAAGAATGTGAAATGTCAGAATAATAGCAGAGAGAATTATTTCTTTCAGCTTTTATTCCTTTCATCACATTCCTACTGTTTACCTTTAGACTGTCTAATATTTTTGTTCAGTTGTCATCTGTATTCTCTATCCTGTATTTTTTTCCCGAGTTATCTAGCTGTAATCTGTAATAGTTTACCCTTTGTTTTGATTTGCTAAAGTCAAGTTCTAAATCGAAGTCTCCTGAGAGGAGCAATCTGAACATGAGTAAACACCTAAACATGGGTAAATGTTCCTCCCCGTTCCCCATCCCACTAATTCTCCCATAATGCATCATTCTCAACAACTCATCTTGATGACTAACAGTTGGGCATGAAATCCCATGAGGAATCGTTCCACATTCTACATTCTAAGTTATTTTTTGGAAGGAAAATAATTCTACCTCACATTCTATGGAATATAGGCTTACTTTGCATAAACGGTATACAGGCGTCTACGGGATTCTTTGATCATCTGACAGATAGACAGGAGTGAGGATGGTACAATACACTATCCCAGGTTTGTCATTGACAGCAGGGCCATGGGATACCAGGTGTAGTCATTTGTCTTCAGAATAATTTGAAATTAAAAAGATAATGAGCTCTTTGGAGACAAAGTCGAGTGGTGAAAATAAAATAGAAAAATAGGGCCTACACTTTATGAGAAGCAGAATATGAAATTATTGTAGCGAATTCCCTCTTTATCCATCATCCATGATGTGCATAAGATCAAATGATTACAATTTCTGATTTGGAGGGTTGTGCAAAGTGTAGCACTGCAGTCTGTTGTTTATATGATTATTGTAACTTCATATTCAGTCATTTTCTGTAGTGGAGTGTATGTAGGAGTGCATACTTTAAAGTGTAAAGTGTTCCATGGGGAGAGGCCATTCCATTGGTTGTTTTGTTGGTATTATAGATCATCCAACTGAATCCAGTTTGCATTCCGCTATGCCTTTGTTGTGTCATTAAGCATGCTGAAGACATGCAAAAGCATTCGGAATACCTGTAGCGAGAGGCAACAAGCACTAAAGCCCTATAGGTGATAGTAAGAATTGTCAGTGATCATTAATGTTTGCAGTTGTGTGATTATGTGTAACCATTTGCATGGCACATGGGGACTTATTATTCTTACCGATGCAGAGATAAAAAGTTTGTCTTGGCGTTGAGGAAGGTTCCTTGCCGGTGCTGTCCACATTTCCTGTGGCGTTTATGTATTTAGGAGAAGCACGCAGACGACATACCCACACTGAAACACCACCTTGCTGCATTCTAAATCAGAATGAATGAAGCCCTAGAGATCAAAGGCAAACATATGCAGAGATTATGAAGGAACGACTAACAATGAAGTTCTTGAATCTAAAATGGAGCATGGAATGGAAACATAGCTATATATAGAACTAAAGTATTCCCCTCAACTGCTTTAATAAAGTTGTTTACATAAAATACCTCAGAAAGAGAGATGTTTTGTCTTGAGGAATTTTAATGGAAAATGTAAGTGCAAAGGACCTGAGTTTGCTGTTTAGCTCATTTACATAACCAATATTTCCATCCCACTTTAAAGAAGCAACAATGGCTTTATAGAGTATTCATAAAGTCTTCAAAAGCACTTCATAGATGCTTCACAAATCATTTAGAAGCAAAGCAATACTCCATAACCCTTCTGTGATCCTTTATAATTGTGTATGAAAGGTTTCTGAAACATCTAGGGGGCTTTATAAAGTGTTTAATAAGTAGCTTAGATGTTGGATCCTCACTAATAGTATATCAGGCCTTGAGTATGTTCCTTCAGATGACTCCCCAGAGGATGTAGAGTGGAATAACTTCATTATCATGTATGTACCGCATACACGCTGCATGCTACTCTAACTGCTCTTTCCCTCCATTCTCTTGTCTTCGGGGAAATATTACTGGAATGTGAACCAAATATTAAAATAATATAGCTACTGTTGAATCTTGAATCTCTGCATGCTCCCTCTTACTGAGAAGGGAAACATTTTATGCTGTACATACTCCTATTGCCTGCTAGCAAAAACCAAGGCCCGGGTATCCAAATCTCAGAGGAGAGTTTATTTAATATGATTCTTTAGAGGAAATAAATGAAACCCCCGCTACTGAGCACTTTATTATCACTTGCACTGGAGTTCCCCTGCGACCATTGTATGTTTATTGGAAACACCAAAGGATCTAAATTCTGTTCAGAGTGTGTTGACCCTTATTTCCAGTCAGACCCACCCAGGACTACAATTCTTTATGGAAACAAAACTACAATTTCTCACAGCAAAAACACTAGCTGTGTGAGGATGACCACTGGAATTACTATATAAGATTGGCTGGGTAGGTTTGGTTGGAAAATATTGGATGCATCCCAAATGGCACCCTGTGCTCAAATGCAGTGTACTATTTAGGGAATAGGGTGCCATTTGGGATGCAAAAATTGATCCGTATGAATAAAGGTTAAATAAAAAGTAGGTGTAAGGAAATGTGACAGAGTCAATTATCATTACTTAGAAACCACATCAATTAGGAACCACACAGTTTTAAGACAGACACGTCGACATATCCACTCTAACATCATTCACTTGAATAACATTAGTAACTTTCTCCACACCTGCCAACTTTAAAACCGACCCAATAATTTTTTCCCCTATGCTAAATATTGCATACACCTGAGCTGTGTTAATTAGTTTGGTAACACCTCATATTCTGGGATAATTAATTAATGTAGGCCTCATTTTGATGTAGTTCACACATCTATCAAGAAGAAGAGGATTGGGAGAATGTCATATGGTCAGATGAAACCAAAATATAACTTTTTGGTAAAAACTCAACTCGTCGTGTTTGGAGGACAAAGAATGCTGAGTTGCATCCAAAGAACACCATACCTACTGTGAAGCATGGGGGTGGAAACATCATGCTTTGGGGCTGTTTTTCTGCAAAGGGACCAGGACGACTGATCCGTGTAAAGGAAAGAATGAATGGGGCCATGTATCGTGAGATTTTGAGTGAAAACCTCCTTCCATCAGCAAGGGCATTGAAGATGAAATGTGGCTGGGTCTTTCAGCATGACAATGATCCCAAACACACCGCCCGGGCAACGAAGGAGTGGCTTCGTAAGAAGCATTTGAAGGTCCTGGAGTGGCCTAGCCAGTCTCCAGATCTCAACCCCATAGAACATCTTTGGAGGGAGTTGAAAGTCTGTGTTGCCCAGTGACAGACCCAAAACATCACTGCTCTAGAGGAGATCTGCATGGAGGAATGGGCCAAAATACCAGCAACAGTGTGTGAAAACCTTTGACCTGTGTCATTGCCAACAAAGGGTATATAACAAAGTATTGAGAAACTTTTGTTATTGACCAAATACTTATTTTCCACCATAATTTGCAATAAATTCATTAAAAATCCTACAATGTGATTTTCTGGATTTTTTTTTCTCATTTTGTCTGTCATAGTTGACATGTACCTATTATGAAAATTACAGGCCTCTCTCATCTTTTTAAGTGGGAGAACTTGCACAATAGGTGGCTGACTAAATACTTTTTTCCCCCACTGTATATAGGGAATAGTGTTCCATTTGGGATGCAGACACAGACTGTTTCATGCTGCATGCAGAACAAGATGGAGTGATAATCACAATCAGAGCCCCCACCAATCAGAGCTCTTCAACAGGTTCTGTGACGCATTCAAATCGACAAAGAAGCTTTTTCTGTAAAAACATTAAGAAGTTATTTTCCACTTTATTGCGCTACTTTGGATGCACCTGTGTGTCCCGTAGATAACCCCCTTAATCAGTAAGGAGAGCATAAATAAATAAACACCTCAAATGAGACCCGGTTTTATCCACACACTAGATATCCAATTTTCCACTCTTTATTTTTTCTTCTTCTACAATCACATCCTTAATCCACATTTGTCAAATCCATTGCTCCTTTCTGATGCATCAACATTTTGAGAGCTGGGTTGTTGAATGTGTATAGAATGTTTTGATTGTGGGGGTGGATCATGACTATTATGTGAATGTTACTTAGGGCTCTATTCAATCAGATCCGCTTTAGCCAACATCCGCATAGCGGTTGTTTTGGCGGTGTCGGAGGTGGAGCTGTGTTAGAGCTGTCAAATCCACAAGTGGCTCCCGGCATTACACCTAAAGCAGATATTGCCATGACAGTCGCATTAACAGAAATCCCATGCAACGTTGTTTACAAGTTAAAACACTGGAATGATTAGGATGATAGAAATCCTCATTATTTAGTCGAAGGATTTTTCAATTTGACCGTAATTATTTCTATATAGCCTACTTTATCATTCTGAACTTCTAATGCGAGTAGGGCGTGTGTGGCTTCATGACAATGATCCTCTGGCACCTCCAAAACATCCGCTATGAGGGTGTCTGCTATCGCCAGTTAACCCTTGATCTGATTGAATCTAGGCCCTAATATTACAGGAACTGTCAGGAGTTTGAAAGGACTGTCAGAAATAGAAAGATAAATGTACCTTGACACGTACCTTTTACATTTACCTCCTACTGCACCTCTGAAATATTTATTTAATCATACTTTGAACTTTCAATTGAGAGGGCGGGTATGATGACATAATATGTTACATGGCCATGTTTTAATGAACAGAACAGCTGTTCCACAACATGCAACTTGCATGTATTATAAAAAAATCCCTTTCTCCAAGAGATGCAAAACATTATGCAATTTACTGTAGTCTGAATCTGCTGACTATATGCCTCCACAGCAGATTTATATTTCTTGACGTTATTAACAAAATACCAGTGATATCGCTGTAGGTTGTCAGCCTCCATTTGACAATCTGCTCTCTCTCTCTTAGTTTGACTGGATATGAAGCTAGCAAATAATATTTATGTTCTGCTGACTGGATCCTTCCCTTCTTCCAAATTGAGGCATATTATCGACAGTGGTTAAGTCCCAAATGGCACCCTATTCCTTATATAGTGCACTACTTTTGACCAGTGCACGATGGGCCCTGGTCAAAAGTAGTGCACTAAATATTGAAAATAGTGCCATTTGGGACGTAGCCAGCCTTAGCTCCATATTAAAGACAGTCTCAGCTCATTTGGCTTTTCATCCCTCTGATGTCTGAGAGAGAGGAAATTAGAACATGTTTTAAGGATCGGGTGAATTTATATTTTTCTTCCTTCCATGAGAGTTTTTAATCATTGGAATATTTTTTATATATTTATATAATGTGAGAATGATAAAAACGCGACTAAGAACTCCCCTCTGGACATATGAAGATTGCTGCCCAAATGGCACCCTATTCCCTACATAGTACACTACTTTTGACAAGGGCCCTGATCAAAATAAGTGTACTATATAGGGAATAGGGTGCCATTTGGGACACTCGCAGAAATGAAAGCTCCATCATGGCTAGATATATCAGTTTTTCTACGCCACCGGGTCTGTGGGTATGATAGAAATTGTTAAAAGATTAAAACCAATAAACATTCTGTCATTTGTCCCTATGGGAGAACCCTTTTGGGTGCCAAGTAGAACCCTTAGATTTTTTAGAACACTCTCACAAGGAACTCATTTTTTGACCCAATATATTCAATATAAGGTACCATCATTACTGCACTTTGAAATTGGGAGCAATGTGCTGGTGGGGGCTCATTAGCATATTTGGAGGCATGGTCTAAAATATGTCGTCTTTGTGCCAACCGTTAGTGGAAGTGTTGTACCAGTTGAAGTGATGTTAATGTTATGCTGATTTCAGTTGAACACCTAATTTGTCCATGCCCAATTCTACACTCTTTTTAAGAGCGTTGGACAATCAAAAGCTGCACTGTTGAGAGGTTACTGTGTGTTTTCCAGTAATTCAATGGCAGTTTATCGTCAGGAAGTTCATGTATATTTTTCTCAAAGATTGCAGAACTGTGTTCAAATCGGCACTCAACCTTCGACAAGATAACCGCTTAAACTGCTATAACGCTTCTAGTGACAGTCAAAATTCAGTCACTTGTTGTTTACTGTACTTTCACTGCAACCAGTAGCCTGTAGTGTACTGTAAAATTACAGGAACTTTAACATTATAGCATTTCATGGCATAAAGGAAACCATGGTGGAGAGGGAAAGAACAGGATGGTTCTTCACAACCATTACAGCAGTAAAGAACCCTTCCTGAGCAGTAAAGAACCCTACCTGAATAATGGTTACACGTATCACCCTCACCCCTGACAAAGAGTGTAGACTTCAGAGAGAGAAATATCTCTTGTTCTCTACCGAATTTAAACATGATGGTATAGACCCTAACCTCAAAGGTAGTTATCTACTTAAATACCCCAGGGCTCGCTTTTTCTTATGAAGGAGGAACATTTAAAATCCTGAGACTTTACGCTTGGCATTTTAATGTGGGAACAAAAAGCCCTATGGTTGTACTTTGAGAGATATCCTAATGGTACCGCGATAATGACATGGAGGAGACAACTATCTGTCCTTTGTCCTTCATTTCCCCACATTATCACCCCTTTCTTATTTCACAGCGGTTTAGATGGTACAATAATTCTCTACACTATGCTTGCTTGTTTTGTCACATAAACTGAAATTAGGTGAACTATTAAAATTTTTGTAACCAGGAAATGGTGGAGCGATTTCTGCATAGTGCATCTTTAAAATACTATATTTAGGATAGCCTGAAATTGTATGTACTATGCATTGGCATTCCGATAAAGATGCTCTATATACATTTTGATCTGTGAGAGACCATTTTCCCACTAAAAGCGACTTGCAAACATACAAACTTTAAGATAGTTATGCTACATATACTGCATTACCATTCAATAAAGATCTCTACACAGTTTGTGCTGTGAGAGACAACATGTTTTCTCAGTATTTCCAGTCGTTATCTAGAAACCACTTGAGGAAACATCCGCAATTTCCAAGTTCTTTTTATGGTTATTTTAATCATTTATCATTCATCTTGCAATTACTGCTAATTTCATCCAGTAGCTGGCTGGCTGAAAGCTACCACTCACAGCTATTCAGTGCCCTATTCACAGATACAGAATAATCAAGGGACTGAGTGCATCATTCAATCTAGGGTTGTGTTTGTCACCCCGACCAACCGTGTCAAATTAAATTGTTACAGTACACACTAAAAACAAATAGTTCTATATAGTGCCAAATAAGGGTTATTTGGCTTGCAACCATAGTGGAACCCTTTTTGGTTCTAAATGGAACCTGTATGGTGCTATATAGAACCCTTTCATAATGTTATATAAAGGACCATTTAAAAAAAAATCTACCAAAAAAGGGTTCTGCTATGGTTACAACTAGGGTTGAATATTTTCACCTTTTTTTACAAATGTTCCATCCCAAGAATAAATCACTTTTCACACAGGTAACTTGGTATGTCCCGCCAAAACCGGAAGTGTCATTCAAAAGCATTATAAAGCATATAAATATGTCTGGATTTGATTAGAGCTTTGATCGGCATGAAAATTCAAACCTGATGCTACCTGAGCCTGATGAGCCATATATTAAATACATTTTATGAGCCCTGCATTAACGACATTTAATGAGCCCAAGACCAAAAAAGCCAAAATGATTGTGCCATTATCCAATACATACAGTGGGGAAAAAAGTATTTAGTCAGCCATCAATTGTGCAAGTTCTCCCACTTAAAAAGATGAGAGAGGCCTGTAATTTTCATCATAGGTACACGTCAACTATGACAGACAAAATGAGAATGTTTTTCTCCAGAAAATCACATTGTAGGATTTTTAATGAATTTATTTGCAAATTATGGTGGAAAATAAGTATTTGGTCAATAACAAAAGTTTCTCAATACTTTGTTATATACCCTTTGTTGGCAATGACACAGGTCAAACGTTTTCTGTAAGTCTTCACAAGGTTTTCACACACTGTTGCTGGTATTTTGGCCCATTCCTCCATGCAGATCTCCTCTAGAGCAGTGATGTTTTGGGGCTGTCGCTGGGCAACACGGACTTTCAACTCCCTCCAAAGATTTTCTATGGGGTTGAGATCTGGAGACTGGCTAGGCCACTCCAGGACCTTGAAATGCTTCTTACGAAGCCACTCCTTCGTTGCCCGGGCGGTGTGTTTGGGATCATTGTCATGCTGAAAGACCCAGCCACGTTTCATCTTCAATGCCCTTGCTGATGGAAGGCGGTTTTCACTCAAAATCTCACGATACATGGCCCCATTCATTCTTTCCTTTACACGGATCAGTCGTCCTGGTCCCTTTGCAGAAAAACAGCCCCAAAGCATGATGTTTCCACCCCCATGCTTCACAGTAGGTATGGTGTTCTTTGGATGCAACTCAGCATTCTTTGTCCTCCAAACACGACGAGTTGAGTTTTTACCAAAAAGTTATATTTTGGTTTCATCTGACCATATGACATTCTCCCAATCCTCTTCTGGATCATCCAAATGCACTCTAGCAAACTTCAGACGGGCCTGGACATGTACTGGCTTAAGCAGGGGGACACGTCTGGCACTGCAGGATTTGAATCCCTGGCGGCGTAGTGTGTTACTGATGGTAGGCTTTATTACTTTGGTCCCAGCTCTCTGCAGGTCATTCACTAGGTCCCCCCTTGTGGTTCTGGGATTTTTGCACACCGTTCTTGTGATCATTTTGACCCCACGGGGTGAGATCTTGCGTGGAGCCCCAGATCGAGGGAGATTTTCAGTGGTCTTGTATGTCTTCCATTTCCTAATAATTGCTCCCACAGTTGATTTCTTCAAACCAAGCTGCTTACCTATTGCAGATTCAGTCTTCCCAGCCTGGTGCAGGTCTACAATTTTGTTTCTGGTGTCCTTTGACAGCTCTTTGGTCTTGGCCATAGTGGAGTTTGGAGTGTGACTGTTTGAGGTTGTGGACAGGTGTCTTTTATACTGATAACAAGTTCAAACAGGTGCCATTAATACAGGTAACGAGTGGAGGACAGAGGAGCCTCTTAAAGAAGAAGTTACAGGTCTGTGAGAGCCAGAAATCTTGCTTGTTTGTAGGTGACCAAATATTTATTTTCCACCATAATTTGCAAATAAATTCATTAAAAATCCTACAATGTGATTTTATGGATTTTTTTTCTCATTTTGTCTGTCATAGTTGACGTGTACCTATGATGAAAATTACAGGCCTCTCTCATCTTTTTAAGTGGGAGAACTTGCACAATTGGTGGCTGACTAAATACTTTTTTTTCCCCACTGTATATGATACAGGCTATTGCACATTACAATGACAGAAAAGCATAAAAGCCCATGTAGCAAGCTATATGCTCTCTTGGGTAAATAAATGAAACTAGCTCCAGTAGGCTAATCTTTTAGAATGTGAACTGTAGCTCAGCTGGTAGAGCACGGCGCTTGTAACGCCAAGGTAGTGGGTTCGATCCCCGGGACCACCCATACACAAAAATGTATGTACGCATGACTGTAAGTCGCTTTGGATAAAAGCGTCTGCTAAATGGCATATTATTTTATATGGACTGGAATTACACACATCGTTCAAACCATGATAAAGCAGAAGAGAACATGTGATTCTCGTGCAGCACATGCGGCCTACAAAGTTACAAGTATAGGCTAGCTAATTTGATTTTAATTTTGAAATATAATAGGACCTATTTGTATAATTAGTCTACTAATTATACAAATAGGTCCTACTATATTTCAAAATTAAAATTCTTAATATTACCCCTAATGTTATTAGCCTACCTCATATTTCTCTCTCTATTGTTGCTTCATTCCTTCCTCGTTTTCAACAGTTAAATTAAATAAGTTATGTTGTCCTTATCTTCATCATTCTAATGACATCCTTGAATAATATAAGACTAGAATTAGATGCAGAAGGCCTTCACTTCTCTTCACGAAGATTGAATGGTTATGGGGCTGAATAAATAACTGCTATAGCCTACTGCCATCACGCTTTCGCTCTTCTTTCAAACTACCCGTGAGTTCTATTGGCTGCCATATTTAACATTCAGCAAAAAAGAGCTTGCGAATAGTCTATTGGTATAAGAAATGCTAAAAGAATAATGTCCAGCAAGCTATTTTAGTGTAGCTTTTCCTGCATGGGACTCCACATTTTTTTAAGGAGAGGCCGGCGGAGCACAGGTGCTTGCGTATTGCGTAAGAGACAGAGGCTATACGTTAGAAACTTATTATGCATAACCCATCATGAATTAGCTAAATATAAGGCTAATACTGCATTGAATTTATTGCCTTAAAGAGGTAGGCTAGGACATCTATACTGTATACAGGGCTATATATCAATCTAGAACAGGATTATCTATTTTGGATGCAATTTGAATGGAGTTGATGGAGAGAGAGAAAGACTGCGAGAGAGTGCTCGTGCCCGCATTGATTTAAAGCAACAATATTTGAGTGATAGGCTGTTTTAATAATCTGCAGCTGCAATTTAAAAAATAACAATCTTTACAATTAATAAACAAGGAGACTCCGAAAGCCAGATGGAGATGGATAAATTAGACACGCATTCAGTCTTTATATTACAGTAGCATAGGCTATGCTGCAGCAAATGTAGGCCTACCTGTCACAAGAAAAAAAGTGACCATGATGAGATGTTAGGTCTACATGCATTGTGAAGTGCGTTCTGTACTGAGATTAGCTGTTTGTCCCCACCCTGAGCATTGATTCATCATGCAGAGGCCGTAGAGAAGCCAGATTTAGACATCACATACAGTATAATTTAACAGTTCCATTTCACACCATGCTGTTCATATAAATAATGTATTATAATAACCGGGTTCCCGCCATTCAAACCTAGTTATAACCCTTTTTGGGGCTATTTAGAACCCTTTTTATGCTTATTCATAAAACTTTTGTATAGAACCTTTATGGAAAACAGTTCTATAAAGAACCATTCTCAATCTCAAATTTTTTTTTTCTTCTGGTTTAACCCTTTAGACCCCAATATAATTATAGAATGATGCTGTACATTACTGAGCTCATTTTCTCACACAATTCAAGCAAACAGACATAGCTCAAAAACAAAGAACAAATGACAATTACAAGTTCACTTAGTTTTAAAGAGCACCACATTCATATCAATAGGAATAACACAAATTTTGTCTTCCATTGTGTAAAGACAGTCACTATCAAAAAACGATTAACGCTCAACAACAAAAAACCCTAGAGTATTTAAATTGTAGTACATTTGACTAAATTACTCACTCAAAATGTACAGAGTATAATATATTATACTTATAAATATTATTTACATATACATATTAAAAAAATTATCCAAAATGTGACCAGAGGACAATATTAAGAAAGTATTTCAAAACCCACACAAAGTAGGCTATTTGAGTGACAACGATTCTTACTTCTGTAACAATGTCAAAATGCTAACTATTCAGAGACTATTTCAAAATGTAGATATCATCTCTCAATAAGATTTAGTACAGACCAGGCCTGACACAAAATGTAGAAATAGTAGCCTACTTTGACAACAATTCAGTGAATGCAACAAGTATTAGACAGATAGAGAGAAGATACAAAACACAACAACTGTTCAGAGACAAAAGATTTGTAGGACAAATTTATATTTCACACTGTCACTTTAGTGTTTGCATTTAGCTTACAACATGTCTTGGAACTACTGGAAGCACGGCCCCATCCTACAAGTGGCACAGAACACGTAGAGCACCCAATGGAGGTTTCTACACATCTCCCACTCTTTGCCCTACGTCCACTCCGGATGCACACCACACACCCTTTCTTGTGCCCTTCAAACTTCACCTGCTTTCAAATTAGGTACAACTCGGTCCACATTTCCTGGTGCCACACTCTTGGCTCCTCTCTTTCTGCCACTGTAGCCAAACCACGAAGTGAATGCACAAGATGCATTCTGAACACCTTAAGGGACCAATGCCTGTGGTTTCTGGGAAGGGGCCTTTGCAGGATCCCCCACACAATGTATGCATTTATGATGGCAATGTTGAGCATCCCCCAAAACACATACTTCCAACATTTTCTGCCTGTACGTCCAACATTGTAATAGCTCCTCAGTTGGTCAAGATTGTCAACCCCGCCCATTTTCTTTTTGTAATCCATTACAAGCTGTGGAACAGATATAAGTTCCTACCGCTTTTAAAAACAACTCCAAAACCCTGCCACTGTCACTTTAGGCCCAGGCTGTGTGGTACAAGGGTGAATGGTGGGACTTCGGGCAGACACACGCCATGGACACGTAGGCTCCCCTCTCAGGTGTGCTCTCCCTCTTCCCCTCCCTCTTCCTCCTCCTCTCCCTCTGCTTACTCCTCTCCCTCTGTGTCATCCTCTCCTTCTTCCTCCTCCTCTCCATGTTCCTCTCCTCTTCACTCTCCTCTTCCTCTCTCCCTCCACCCTCCTCTTCCTCTCTCCCTCTACTCTCCCTCCTTTTCAAACTCCTCTTCCTCTCTCCCTCCACTCTCCTCTTGCTCCACTCCTCCTTCCTCGCTCCACATCTCTATCCCTCCAATCATCTCTAACTCTTATTCCTCCCTGCCTTTTGCTGCTAAGACCTGAATCTCCACAAAACTTCCTTCGATTTCACTGACGTAGAGGAACAGAGTAAAAGAGGGAGAGGAGAGGAGCAACAAATAGGATACAATTGTGGTCAGGAACATAATCTCTCTCTCTCCTAGTAAGGGGTTTCCATAATAAATTGTGTGATACAGTTACACACCTCCCATTCCACACTATCTCTCTCTCTCTCTGTCTCTCTCTCTCTCCTCCAATCAACTCTTGCTTTCTTGCCTGACTAACTACAGAGTTCGCCAATGTTAGCCGATTAGTAACGAAGCTGGGACAGTTTCCAAATGAATTGCATTGGTAGAAACAGGACAAAACAAGCTACTTGTTAGCTGGCTATGTAAACAAATATCCAACTCATCATATGAGCTCCACTGCACGGGCATCTACCCTAACATGGTAGCTAAGCTGTCAAATAATAGGAAAACAAGGCAATGTATAGCCTATAAATATCTGCACCTAGCAAAGCGCAGCCCAAATTTACCGCTAAACACAACTTTTCTTGCCTGACAGACTGACAAGCTAGCTATAGCAACCAGCTTGGGCCGTTTCCATATGAATTACATCGGTAGAAACAAGACAAAACAACCAACTAGCTAAACACTGCAACTATTTCCATGAGACAGAGAGCAATCATTCGAGCTCCACCGCTGATGTGGTCGCCTGTACCAACCAAATTTTCATGATATGACAGGACTTTCTAATCGGAGAGTTATTCCTGAAGTTTCACAGCGTAAAACATCAACAACATCAAACATATACTGTATCTGCTGTTTACTTATTTCACCTCACCTCGACATCATCGCTTTTCAAAGTGAAAGGACGTGTCCCAATATGTATCACCAACCAACATACATTAGATACAGCCTCTCACAGTGAAAAGTCGTGTCTGCTTTGGCGGCGTCATTTTGAGCAATGACGTGAAAAAACTTTGAAAAGTCAAATGACAGCATACCCTGTTTCCAGTTTCTGGTTCATGACAACAGCCATGCGAATACGACAACAGGTTGTTAGTAAATACATTTTGCGATATTGACACAGATACAGTGCCTTCGGAAAGTATTCAGACCCCTTTTTCTATATTTTATTACGTTACAGCCTTATTCTAAAATTGATTACCCCATAATGACAAAACAAAAACAGGTTTTTAGAAAGTTTTACAAATTTATTAAAAATAAACAACTGAAATATGACATTTACATAAGTATTCAGACACTTTATACAGTACTTTGTTGAAGCACCTTTGGCAGCAATTACAGCCTTGAGTCTTCTTGGGTATGACCCTACAAGCTTGGCACACCTGTATTTGGGGAGTTTCTTCCATTCTTCTCTGCAGATCCTCTCAAGCTCTGTCAGGTTGGATGGGGAGAGTTGCTGCACAGCTATTTTCAGGTCTCTCCAGAGATGTTAGATCAGGTTCAGGTCCGGGCTCTGGCTGGGCCACTCAAGGACATTCAGAGACTTGTCCCAAAGCCACTCCTGCGTTGTCTTGGCTGTGTGCTTAGGGTCATTGTCCTGTTGGAAGGTGAACCTTCACCCCATTCTGAGGTCATGAGCGCTCTGGAGCAGGTTTTCATCAACGATCTCTCTATACTTTGCTCCGTTCATCTTTGCCTCAATCCCAGTCCCTGCCGCTGAAAAACATCCCCACAGCATGATGCTGCCACCACCATGCTTCACCATAGGGATGGTGCCAGGTTTCCACCAGACGTGACGCTTGGCATTCAACCTAAAGAGTTCAATATTGGTTTCATCAGACCAGAGAATTTTGTTTCTCATGGTCTGATAGTCTTTAGGTGCCTTTTGGCAAACTCCATTCGGGCTGTCATGTGCCTTTTACTGAGGAGTGGCTTCTGTCTGGCCACTCTACCATGAAGGCCTGATTGGTGGAGTGCTGCAGAAATGGTTGTCCTTCTGTAAGGTTCTCCCATCCCCACAGAGGAACTCTAGAGCTCTGTAAGAGTGACCATCAGGCTCTTGGTCAGCTCCCTGAATAAGGCCCTTCTCCACTGATTGCTCAGTTTGGCCGGGCGGCCATCTCTAGGAAGAGTCTTGGTGGTTCCAAACGTCTTCCATTTAAGAATGATGGAGGCCACTGTGTTCTTGGGGACCTTCAATGCTGCCTACATTTTTTTGTACCCTTCCCCAGATCTGTGCCTCAAGGCTCTACAGATAATTCCTTCGACCTCATGGCTTGGTTTTTGCTCTGACATGCACTGTCAACAGTGGGACTTATATAGACATGAGTGTGCCTTTCCAAATCATGTCCAATCAATTGAATTTATCACAGGTGGACTCCAATTGAGTTGTAGAAACATCTCAAGGATGATCAATGGAAACAGGATGCACCTGAGTTCAATTAAGAGTCTCATAGCAAAGGGTCTAAATACTTATGTAAATAAGGTATCTGTTTTTTATTTTTTAGAAATTTGGAAAAGTTTCTAAAAACCTGTTTTCGCATTGTCAATATGGGGTATTTTGTGTAGATTGCCGAGGATTATATATTTTTTCATCCATTTTAGAATAAGGCTGTAATGTAATAAAATGTGGAAAAACTCTAGGTGTCTGAATATTTCAGAAGGCACTGTATTATTGTTCGAAATACAAGGCCATTCGCGGCCGCTATAGTAATTTAAAGAAAGGCCGTTGACAGCCGCTATGGGTTCTAAAGAGTTAATAGCCATGTTATATAGTTGGGAAGAGATTTTCGATGTACCGATTACATGGCACATGGTTTATGAACTGATACACAAAACGACGATGGATTCAATAATTTGACTTTTCAATTTAAGTTATTATACAAAATTCTTGCAACCAATAGAATGGTATATATATGGAGGATACATCCATCCCAGCTCTGCATATTTTGCTGCGAAGAGACAAAATCATTAGATAATTTGTTTTGGTACTGTCCATATGTAGCTTGTTTTTGGTCGCAGGTTCAGGAATGCTGCAGAGGATAAATTCATTAGAGTTACCAGCCTCAGAAATTGCAGCCCAAATAAATGCTTCACAGAGTTCAAGTATCAGACACATCTCAACATCAACTGTTCAGAGGAGACTGCGTGAATAAGGCCTTCATGGTTGAATTGCTGCAAAGAAACCACTACTAAACGACACCAATAATAAGAAGAGACTTGCTTGGGCCAAGAAACATGAGCAATGGACATTAGACCGGTGGAAATCTGTCCTTTGGTCTGATGAGTCCAAATTTGAGATTTTTGGTTCCAACCACTGTGTCTTTGTGAGACACAGAGTAGGTGAACGGATGATCTCTGCATGTGTGGTTCCCACCATGAAGCATGGAGGAGGAGGTGTGATGGTGTGGGGGTGCTTTGCTGGTGACACTGTCAGGGATTTATTTAGAATTCAAGGCACACTTAACCAGCATGGCTACCACAGCATACTGCAACAATACGCCATCCCATCTGGTTTGCGCTTAGTGGGACTATCATTTGTTTTTCAACAGTGACACCTCCAGTCTGTGTAAGGGCAATTTGACCAAGAAGGAGAGTGATGGAGTGCTGCATCAGATGACCTGGCCTCCACAATCACCCGACCTCACCCAATTGAGATGGTTTGGGATGAGTTGGACCGCAGAGTGAAGGAAAAGCAGCCAACAAGTGCTCAGCATATGAGGGAACTCCTTCAAGACTGTTGGAAAAGCATTCCAGGTGAAGCTGGTTGAGAGAATGCCAAGTGTGTGCCAAGCTGTCATCAAGGCAAAGGGTGGCTACTTTGAAGAATCTAAAATCTAAAGTATATTTTGATTTGTTTAATACTTTTTTGGTTACTACATGATTCCATATGTGTTATTTCATAGTTTTGATATCTTCACTATTATTCTACAATGTAGGAAATAGTAAAAATAAAGAAAAACACTTGAATGAGTAGGTGTGTCCAAACTTTTGTCTGGTACTGTATATTAATATACAGTACATTTACATTTTTTTGGGGGGGGGAAATTATGCAAACAATTACACTCATAGAAGCCACAATCTATCTGCAATATTAAAGCTGATCTTCCCCCCAAAAAATATATAATAAAATAAACATTTAATGGGTTCTGTTAGTGTTTATTACCAAGTTGCAACAGCATAACACAATAGATTAGATAAACAGGAATGACACTCTCACTCACGGTTGCACAAAAAGAGCTGTGCACAAACCACGCTCCAAAATATTATATTGAGCCGCCGCCCCTACATTTTAATTAGCACTAAAAGAGGAAAGATCCCTTTTTTGAACTGCAAAGAACCATTGAAGAGGCGGCAGGTAGCTTAGTGGTTAAGAGCGTTGTGCCAGTAACCGAAAGTTCGCTGGTTCTAATTCCCGAGCAGACTAGGTGAAAAATCTGTCGATGTGCCCTAGAGCAAGGCACTTAACCCTAATTGCTCTGGATACGAGCGTCTGCTAAAATGTAATGGCTCAAAGGTTTTTTGGGGTCAGTATTGTTCCACATAGAATCATCACCCTTTACAACGAACCCTTAAGGAAGCTTAATTTGTTTGTGTGTAAGGTAACAATAAAGGTATCTCCAGAGAATCAGAATGACTGTTTGGGACCTTTAATACATGTCAAAATGTGTTGTGGTTGTTTGATTTTAACTCTTTCAAACCGGAGGGTGCTAACATGTAGACTGGGCAGGCTGCCATTACAGGGTTAGGGT
The DNA here is from genome assembly GCF_020615455.1 of Coregonus clupeaformis. Lineage (NCBI taxonomy): Eukaryota > Metazoa > Chordata > Actinopteri > Salmoniformes > Salmonidae > Coregonus > Coregonus clupeaformis. The sequence continues at coordinate 23,401,471 of NC_059225.1, read as the reverse complement.
TATGGTTGAGGTTAGGGTTAAGGCTAGGGTTAGGGTTAGGATTAGGGTTGAGACTAGGATTAGGGTTTGTGGACTGACCAAATATGCTACCATCATGCTTTCCACATAATCCCCTTGGTGCCCTTTTAATTTGTTCACAAAGAAGCTTTGGTGAAAATACGTACCTTTGGCATTTTACCTTGCTTCAACAACATTGTTGGGAGAAGCTATCGATAAAGCAATGAGTGAAATAAATCTGTGAAGTTATTAATTGGCTAGTTCGTTACAGGAGAGGTGCGAGTTACTGAACTTATAATATATGACTGTCTAACATGTTGCTGTTGCATAATAATGCTAATCAGTGTTGTGTAAATGTTACCCTTTCCCGGTAGACTAACATCAGGTTCCATTTCACATTCAAAACTACTAACCCCTTATCAATGTATCAGAGCATAATATATTAACCTTCCTCCCACACACACAGACATGCATACACACACACATTACATCATCCAAGGTGTTATCTTTCTCTGCTATCATTATTTATATCAAAGAACAAAAGGTTCACACACTCCATTATCTCAGACAACTGTTCAATTTCCTGTCAGACATGAAACGGTATAAAGCGGAGCAGGCAGTTATCATGTGGTAGCGGCTAGCGGGCGGATGCACATGCTGCAATGTTTTTGCGTGGTTATTGTGTGAACAAGGTGCTTCATTAGACGCCAGACGCCTCAGCTCCCTGCAGTACCCTCCAACACAATAGACCATCTTATTATATCTGTCCCATGCCCACCTGACCACCTGGCTGAGAGGCAATGAGAGGCCTGAACAGCCATACTCAAACTGCTGGTGATCATGGGCTGCCCCAACATCTGGACCATAAGCTCTCAGTGACAAGGTCTTATTCGGTCTCTCTCAATTTCAATTTCAATTTAAGGGGCTTTATTGGCATGGGAAACATATGTTTACATTACCAAAGCAAGTGAAATAGATAATATACAAAAGTGAAATAAACAATAAAAAAACAGTAAACATTACACTCACAAAAGTTCAGAAAGAATAAAGATTTCAAATGTCATATTATGTCTATATACAGTGTTGTGACGATGTGCAAATAGTTCAAGTACAAAAGGGAAAATAAATAAACATAAATATGGGTTGTATTTACAATGGTGTTTGTTTTTCACTGGTTGCCCTTTTCTTGTGGCAACTAGTCACAAATCGTGCTGCTGTGATTGCGCGCTGTGGTATTTCACCCAATAGATATGGGAGTTTATCAAAATTGCATTTGTTTTCTAATTCTTTGTGGGTCTGTGTAATCTGAGGGAAATATGTGTCTCTAATATGGTCATACATTTGGCAAGAGGTTATGAAGTGCAGCTCAGTTTCCATCACATTTTGTGGGCAGTGTGCACATAGCCTGCCTTCTCTTGAGAGCCAGGTCTGCCTACGGTGGCCTTTCTCAATAGCAAGGCTATGCTCACTGAGTCTGTACATAGTCAAAGCTTTCATAAATTTTGGGTCAATCACAGCGGTCAGGTATTCTGCCACTGTGTACTCTCTGTTTAGGGTCAAATAGGATTCTAGTTTGCTCCGTTTTTTTGTTAATTCTTTCCAATGTGTCAAGTAATTATATTTATGTTTTCTCATGATTTGGTTGGGTCTAATTGTGTTGCTGTCCTGGGGGTCTGTTGGGTCTGTCTGTGTTTGTGAATAGAGCTCTAGGACCAGCTTGCTTAGGGGACTCTTCTCCAGGTTCATCTCTCTGTAGATGATGGCTTTGTTATGGAAGGTTTGGGAATCACTTCCTTTTAGGTGGTTGTAGAATTTAACAGCTCTTTTCTGGATTTTGATCATTAGCGGGTATCGGCCTAATTCTGCTCTGCATGCATTATTTGGTGTTTTACGTTGTACATGGAGGACATTTTTGCAGAATTCTGCATGCAGAGTCTCAATTTGGTGTTTGTCCCATTTTGTGAATTCTTGGTTGGTGAGCGGACCCCAGACCTCACAACCATAAAGAGCAATGGGTTCTATTACTGATTCAAGTATTTATAGCCAGATCCTAATTGGTATGTCGAATTTTATATTCCTTTTGATGGCATAGAAGGCCCTTCTTGCCTTGTCTCTCAGATTGTTCACAGCTTTGTGGAAGTTACCTGTGGCGCTGATGTTTAGGCCGAGGTATGTATAGTTTTTTGTGTGTTGTAGGGCAACGGTGTCTAGATGGAATTTGTATTTGTGGTCTCTCTCTCTCTCGGCATCGCTCTCTCTCTCCCCCGCTCGCTCTCCTGTCTTTGTCTCTCTCTCTCCACCCACCCTGCTGTCCCCTGGCCAGGGACTCTGCTTTATTTCTCCTTCCTTTTATCTCTCCCTCTCTTCTCAATTGCTCTCCAATTCTCGCTCAGTCTTTTTTCTTTAACCACAGTCTTTGTGTCTCTTTCTTTCTTTCTTTCTTTCTTTCTTTCTTTCTTTCTTTCTTTCTTTCTTTCTTTCTTTCTTTCCTTCCTTCCTCATTCACTCGTTCTCCCTCCCCGGTGCATTGTCTTAACACCTATCTGTCTTTCTCTCCTTTTGTTGTTCTTTCCCCTCCTGGTCTGCTCTTTGTCCCACTCAGCTATATCCGTCTTACTCCCTTTCTCTACCAATCTCCTCCTCTGTGTATCCTAAATATGTTTCTCATCCTCTCTAAGCACCTCCTGACACTCCTCTTTTGCTTTGAGTCCCTCCCTCCCCCATACCCCCCTGCACACAGTCCTTGGAGAGTGCTGACTTATTTTCTGGCAGTGGCATGCCGGCTGGGCTGGGAGGAGCACTTTATTTTGGAGTGGAGAAGGGCAGGAACAGCGTTAGACATATGCTGCCTGTCTGACATTAAGCTGATGCAACATCTCCTGAAATGCTAGACTGCAATGCATCATTATTTGGATTACTCAATGGAGTCCATGCCCCCCTGTTTGTTAACCAGCTATTTGCACTAGACTAATAGACAAACAGGTGTAGGCAATTACGTCACATGTGACGCCCAGCCTTTAATAAGGGTAACAAGGTTTTAACCATTTGATTTCTTGTTTGTAGATATTGTTGATGTCAATACTGTAGCAGCAACTGTGACAAGAAACAATTAATGAAGTTGCATGGTCAATCATTTAGTTAGTCCTTTGTCACTATTCGCAAAGTTAAGAGAAGCAAACATTAAAGGCTATTTTTCACACCTGTGGCACGACCGCTTAGTACGAATACGCCATAAACGATTTATTAAGGCTTGTTTGCATTTGAGCATGTTATCAACTCAGTCCACACTGGCAGAATAGCTTTAGTGTGGACTTATTGTCATAAAACTGCTGGTTTGGTGTGTACAACTCTTATCTGTCTGTCATACTTCTCTCTGTGCTGTGTGGGATTAATGAATGTGAGTTTCAAACGCCACCCTATTCCTTATGTAGTGCACTTCTTTTGACCAGAGGCCTATGGGCCCTGGTCAAAAGTAATGCACTAAATAGGGAACAGGGTGCCATTTGGGATGCATTCTGAGTCATTAAGGGGGTGTTTGAAAGGTATAACAACTACCATTCCCTCAGACAAGTACCTAAATTAAACAACGGCAGAGCTAACAGTCTGAAGAGAGAGTATGGCTGCTGCTCCATCGCACTTCCTCTCTGGCTGTAATGTAATAGCCTCTCCATGCTATGCTGTGAGAGAGAGAGCAGTCACATATTAATTAATGCCGCTATTTGCATGCACAAGCGGTTTCTGAGGGTCTATCAAAGCAAATTGCTTTATCTGGAGTGAACATGACCCTGAGAACCACTGGGTTTTGTAAATAAGCCATTATCCATCTAAAACATAATTACATCACTAATGCCCTGCGCCGGTGCAGGGCCCCCGCCAGCCCGACCAGACACATACTTGGGCCTAATTAATAAACGTATCACACTTCAACGTTTACAACAACTGGGGAACGGAAATGTTGCTTAGTGCTGCGGTGACCTGCCAGGTGAGAGATGCTATTGAAATGAGCGAATGAGTGGGACACGTAATCAAGGAGGCCATTCAGCTGTGGCAGACAGAGCGAGGAAGAGGGGGTAGAGAAAGGGGGAGGGGAGAGAGAAAGAGGGGAGCGAGAGAGAGCGGGGGAGGTAGAGAGAGGGAGTTAGCAAGAGAGGGATGTAGAGAGAGAGAATTTAACATGTTGCCTCATATTTCCTGTTAGGCCCCTATGAGGTGAGGTTCATGACATTATCCATTGTAATCTAATTAAATATGCTAAGGTGTTGGGTGACATGTCCTGAATCAGTAGAGATTGGAAAGACAACACTTGCACATATGCGGTACAATGAATCCCTTTACATTCCATGATAACTGCTAAATAACATGTAGCTTGTCATCATAACCTTAAATAACATATACCTTGTCATGAAAACCTAACGTACCCTCTTTGCCTGGTGACTACTAAATAACATGTCACATACCTAAGAGCAGTATGATCGAAATGAAAGAGTAACACCGTTAGAGCTGGTTAGATGTGATGATGTGATATTTTGATCAAAACCTGCTCGTGTGCTGTTTTGAATGAGAGTCCTCATCATCATCATCATACAGCTATCATGCTGTGAGGAGCTGGCAGGTGGGAGAAGAGGAATCCTATCTCGCTGTGCTGTCCATGTGGTAATCAACATGCGATCACACAGCCTGTGTATTTAGACATGTCGCTGTTAATTAGCTAGCTAGCTGCGCCCCAACTTGTATTGTCACTATAAATAATCTAGCTGTGGTACTGCGATGAATTGCAAAAAGCCTCATCTAACTTGTATAACACTGTGGTTTTTCCTTGTCTCTGTTTACTATAAGTCTGAGTATGTGTGTTTTTGTTAAAATTTACATTTTAGTCATTTAGCAGACGCTCTTATCCAGAGCGACTTACAGTTAGTGAGTGCATACATTTTCTCATACTGGCCCCTCGTGGGAATCGAACCCACAACCCTGGTGTTGCAAACGACATGCTCTACCAACTGAGCTACATTGGACTAAATATTTGGTTAGATACAGCTTCTTAGATATGAAATGTGTGAGATGTTGAACGTTTAGACTTCATGTGTACCAATTGCATTTATTGTTAGCTGACCTAATAGCTTAAAGTTGTTCAAAATAAAATAGCAGTTATCTATGTTGAACAAGAAGTGTCTGTTGTCAGATAGATATGAAGTGTTCTCAATTCTGAAAGTACAGCTTTACACTACTTTAAATTAGAATAATTGTGTCTAATAATCCTCTCCCTAGGTGACTTGGTTGTGAGAAGAGATCATTTTCTTAACTCTCAGTGAAATACTCAATTGCTCCTTTCTTCCTGAGGCGTGTTGGAGAGGACAAGTAGGGCAAAACGTTTTTTTTTCGTTCATCTGTAATTTGGCTGCTGCTGTGACTTTACATCCTTAGAAAAGACTAAAGGTAAGATGTTTGAGATGTTTCCAACTTTTTATTTTCACAGGATGTCATTCCTTTTTATATAATGACATTACTACAATTATCTTTTTGTGCATGGATGTCAAAGTGGAGTGGTAGTAATGATGACCTTTCAATTAACTGTAAAAGGCTGTTTATAGAGTTCAGAGGGTGGAACGTAAACTATAGGAAAGTTAAAGGACCACACACACCACACCGAATGTTGATCTGCCATTTGTCTGCCCGTTGTTTGGTGCGTTGTGTTTTAGGGACCACCCCTGGTGGACGTCTGACTGCCAACATTTTTGCGCAATTCTATTGCACTCAGTTTGCAAATTATGTCTGGCACTCTGTTCAGAGGTGCCACAGTGGGGGAAAAAAGTATTTAGTCAGCCACCAATTGTGCAAGTTCTCCCACTTAAAAAGATGAGAGAGGCCTGTAATTTTCATCATAGGTACACGTCAACTATGACAGACAAATTTAGAATTTTTTTCTCCAGAAAATCACATTGTAGGATTTTTAATGAATTTATTTGCAAATTATGGTGGAAAATAAGTATTTGGTCACCTACAAACAAGCAAGATTTCTGGCTCTCACAGACCTGTAACTTCTTCTTTAAGAGGCTCCTCTGTCCTCCACTCGTTACCTGTATTAATGGACCTGTTTGAACTTGTTATCAGTATAAAAGACACCTGTCCACAACCTCAAACAGTCACACTCCAAACTCCACTATGGCCAAGACCAAAGAGCTGTCAAAGGACACCAGAAACAAAATTGTAGACCTGCACCAGGCCGGGAAGACTGAATCTGCAATAGGTAAGCAGCTTGGTTTGAAGAAATCAACTGTGGGAGCAATTATTAGGAAATGGAATACATACAAGACCACTGATAATCTCCCTCGATCTGGGGCTCCACGCAAGATCTCACCCCGTGGGGTCAAAATGATCACAAGAACGGTGAGCAAAAATCCCAGAACCACACGGGGGGACCTAGTGAATGACCTGCAGAGAGCTGGGACCAAAGTAACAAAGCCTACCATCAGTAACACACTACGCCGCCAGGGACTCAAATCCTGAGTGTCCCCCTACTTAAGCCAGTACATGTCCAGGCCCGTCTGAAGTTTGCTAGAGTGCATTTGGATGATCCAGAAGAGGATTGGGAGAATGTCATATGGTCAGATGAAACCAAAATAGAACTTTTTGGTAAAAACTCAACTCTTCGTGTTTGGAGGACAAAGAATGCTGAGTTGCATCCAAAGAACACCATACCTACTGTGAAGCATGGGGGTGGAAACATCATGCTTTGGGGCTGTTTTTCTGCAAAGGGACCAGGACGACTGATCCGTGTAAAGGAAAGAATGAATGGGGCCATGTATCGTGAGATTTTGAGTGAAAACCTCCTTCCATCAGCAAGGGCATTGAAGATGAAACGTGGCTGGGTCTTTCAGCATGACAATGATCCCAAACACACCGCCCGGGCAACGAAGGAGTGGCTTCGTAAGAAGCATTTCAAGGTCCTGGAGTGGCCTAGCCAGTCTCCAGATCTCAACCCCATAGAAAATCTTTGGAGGGAGTTGAAAGTCTGTGTTGCCCAGCTACAGCCCCAAAACATCACTGCTCTAGAGGAGATCTGCATGGAGGAATGGGCCAAAATACCAGCAACAGTGTGTGAAAACCTTGTGAAGACTTACAGAAAACGTTTGACCTGTGTCATTGCCAACAAAGGGTATATAACAAAGTATTGAGAAACTTTTGTTATTGACCAAATACTTATTTTCCACCATAATTTGCAAATAAATTCATAAAAAATCCTACAATGTGATTTTCTGGATTTTTTTTTCTCATTTTGTCTGTCATAGTTGACGTGTACCTATGATGAAAATTACAGGCCTCTCTCATCTTTTTAAGTGGGAGAACATGCACAATTGGTGGCTGACTAAATACTTTTTTCCCCACTGTAAGTACTATCGGCTGGCAAACGCTATTGGTGTGTCCAAACCTTAAGACTACACAGAGGCAGCACACAGGAGCTATGTAAAAAGTATCTTTATTCTCTAGAAGCAACCACCATCTCAATCAGTTCACGTGACAGACAATAATTTATAGACACAGGACAGGCATTACTAATCAATTATGAACATCCAATTCGCGTCCTAACATAAGTCCCCCTCTCACACAAAAAAAAAAACATCCTTGTTTCTCAAACATAAAAGGAACACTGTACTATTTAGAAGCAAAATACTTGAACAGAATATGCATATTGCCTAGATACATTTTATACAAATAATCCTCATACAGCTAAGGTTACCCCAGACTGTCATAGAATATGCACACAATGTTTTTATAATCTCCATACACATAACAAAAATATCCCACTGACAGAACATTTAAAATAGCTAATACAACAACAGTGTAAATTAACTTTCACTCCATCTTTTCTCTCTTCTTTGTTAACAAACTCGAATGAACATTTCCTTGAAACCACCGAAGTCCACGTGGATGGTCGACTTGAAGTCCCATGAGTGGCCCGCATGCACACAACAGGCCCAGTGGTGCGCCGGTCTCCTCAAGACCTCTCTTGGTTCCACACACGCAGTCAAAAAGTGACATAAGCAGGTAAGCTACAGTAAGTTCTCCCACACGGCGCACCGGCAGGCAGCTGCATCCATCCCAAACGAGTACCCAGTTGGTCGGACAGCAGAAATCTTCTCGCACAAGTGCGCAACCATGCAGCTCCGTTGCATCCATGTTGAAAAAGGCAAGGTTCGGGTCCGTAGCGGATGGCAGGAGAAGCCCAGAATTATTGGCACCCTTAATAAAGATGATCAAAAACAGCAGGTCCAGGACAAGGTACCACGTCCGGTGAACAGGTCAGGGTTCCATAGCTGCAAGCAGAACAGTTCAACCTGGAGCAGCAGCACGACCAGGTGGACTGGGGACAGCCAGGAGTCATCAGGCAGGTAGGCCTGAGGCATGGCCCTAGGGCTCAGGTCCTCCGGGAGGGGAGGGATAGAGGGAGAGAGAGAGAGCATTAGAGGGAGCATACTTAAATTCACACAGGACACCAGATAAGATAGCAGAATTACACCAGATATAACAGACTGACCCTAGCCCCCCGGCACATAGAATATTGCAGCATATATACTGGTGGCTGAGACAGGGGGGTCAGGGGACACTGTGGCCCCGTTTGACGATACCCCCTAGCCTTACCAGGAAGCCAGTGTAGAGAGGCTAGCTCTGGAGTAATATGATAAAATTTTGGGGTTCTTGTCAAGATTCTAGCAGCTGTTTTTAGCACTAACTTAAGTTTATTTAGTGCTTTATCCGGGTAGCCGGAGACAAGAGCATTACAGTAGTCTAATCTAGAAGTGACAAAAGCATGGATTAGCTTTTCTGCATAATTTTCTGACAAAAGGTTTCTGATTTTTGCAATGTTACGAAGATGTCCTTGAAATATTCTTGATATGTTCATCAAAAGAGGGTTCAGGGTCCAGAGTAACGCCGAGGTCCTTCACAGTTTTATTTGAGACGCTCCATCAGGATTAATTGTCAGATCCAACAGCAGTTTAAAAGTAAAACATTTGCCGCAATCTAATTCCTTATGTCTGAAACACAGGCTTCCAGGGTAGGCCATTTTGGGGCTTCACCATGTTTCATCGAAATGTACAGCTGTGTCTCGTCCGCATAGCCCTCTGTTCACAACGTTGACATCAGCAAACCGCTCGCCCACACGACGCCATACACACTGTCTGCCATCTGTCCAGTAAAGTTGAAACCGGGATTAATCTGTGAAAAACACACTTCTCCAGAGTGCCAGTGGTCAAGACACTGGTGAGGACGACGATCTTGCAGATGAGCATCCCTGAGACGGTTTCTGACAGTTTGTGCAGAAATTATTCTGTTGTGCAAACCCACAATTTCATCAGCTCTCCGGTTGGCTGGTCTCAGACGATCCCTCAGGTGAAGGAGCTGGATGTGGAAGTCCTGGCCTGACGTGGTTACACGTGGTGAGGCCGGTTGGACGCACCGCCAAATTCTCTAAAACAATGGTAGAGAAATTAATATTTTCTGGCAACAGCTCTGGTGGACAATCCTGCAGTCAGCATGCCAATTGCACGCTCCCTCAAAACTTGAGACACCTGTGGCTTTGTGTTGTGTGACAAAACTGCACATTTTAGAGTGTCCCCAGGTGCAGCTGTGTAATGATCATGCTGTTTAATCAGCTTCTTGAAATACCACACCTGTCAGGTGTATGGATTATCTTGGCAAAGGTGAACTGCTCACTAACAGGGATCTAAACAAATTTGTGGGCAACATTTTAGAGGAATAAGCTTTTTGTGCGTATGAAAAATGCCAGGGATCTTTCATTTCAGTTCATGAAACATGGGACCAACACTTTACATGTTGGGTTTATATTTTTGTCCAGTATAGCCCAGTATTTGTATTATTTATTTTATACAGTATTTTTTGCTCATCCTTATCAAGGGTGCCAGTAATTATGGACCCCACTGTACAGTTGAAGTCGGAAGTTTACATACACTTAGGTTGGAGTCATTAAGATGCATTGTTAACAAACTATAGTTTTGGCAAGTCGGTTAGGACATCTACTTTGTGCATGACACAAGTAATTTTTCCAACGATTGTTTACAGACAGATTATTTCACTTATAATTCACTGTATCACAATTCCAGTGGGTCAGAAGTTGACTGTGCCTTTAAACAGCTTGGAAAATTCCAGAAAATGATGTCATGGATTTGGAAGCTTCTGATAGGCTAATTGACATCATTTGAGTCAATTGGAGGTGTATCTGTGGATGTATTTCAAGGCCTACCTTCAAACTCAGTGCCTCTTTGCTTGACATCATGGGAAAATCAAAAGAAATCAGCCAAGACCTCAGAAAATTAATTGTAGACCTCCACAAGTCTGGTTCATCCTTGGGAGCAATTTCCAAACACCTGAAGGTACCACGTTCATCTATACAAACAATAGTACGCAAGTATAAACACCATGGGACCACGCAGCCATCATACCGCTCCGGAAGGAGACACGTTCTGTCTCCTAGAGATGAACGTACTTTGGTGCGAAAAGTGCAAATCAATCCCAGAAAAACAGCAATGGACCTTGTGAAGATGCTGGAGGAAACAGGTACAAAAGCATATATATCCACAGTAAAACGAGTCCTATATCGACATAACCTGAAAGGCCGCTCAGCAAGGAAGAAGCCACTGCTCCAAAACCGCCATAAAAAAGCCAGACTACAGTTTGCAATTGCACATGGGGACAAAGATCTTACTTTTTGGAGAAAAGTCCTCTGGTCTGATGAAACAAAAATAAAAACTATTTGGCCATAATGACCATCGTTATGTTTGGAGGAAAAAGGGGGTTGCTTGCAAGCCGAAAAACACCATCCCAACCGTGAAGCACAGGGGTGGCAGCATCATGCTGTTGGGGTGCTTTGCTGCAGGAGGGACTGCTGAACTTCACAAAATAGATGGCATCACGAGGAAGGAAAATTATGTGGATATATTAAAGCAACATCTCAAGACATCAGTCAGGAAGTTAAACCTTGGTCGCAAATGGGCCTTCCAAATGGACAATGACCCCAAGCATACTTCCAAAGTTGTGTCAAAATGGCTTAAGGACAACAAAGTCAAGGTATTGGAGTGGCCATCACAAAGCCCTGACCTCAATCCTATAGAACATTTGTGGGCAGAACTGAAAAAGCGTGTGCGAGCAAGGAGGCCTACAAACCTGACTCAGTTACACCAGCTCTGTCAGGAGGAATGGGCCAAAATTCACCCAACTTATTGTGGGAAGTTTGTGGAAGGCTACCCGAAACGTTTGACCCAAGTTAAACAATTTAAAGGCTAATTGAGTGTATGTAAACTTCTGACCCACTGGGAATGTGATGAAATAAATAAAAGCTGAAATAAATAATTCTCTCTACTATTATTCTGACATTTCACATTCTTAAAATAAAGTGGTGATCCTAACTGACCTAAGACAGGGAATTTTTACTTGGATTAAATGTCAGGAATTGTGAAAAACTGAGTTGAAATGTATTTGGTTAAGGTGTATGTAAACTTCAGACTTCAACTGTATGTAAAAGTCTGCGTTAAAAATAAGTATTTAGATGATTAAGATGTTTTAGACAGTGGACAGTCCAGTACTCACTGTTCGCCTGTCCGAACAGCTAGCAGTGAGGGAGATAATGGTGCAGAGAACACAGTGCACGTTCCTGTTCGTATGTTAGCTCCACAAGGAGAGTAGGAGGTCTGGCTAGCATGTAGCCTATAGCGGTCACGTCTCTTAAGTCCAGTGATAATTTCAGAAGACATTCTAGAGTAATTCGAAGTGGTAAAAAACACAGCTGCCACCTATGTAACGTACTGTTTAGGGGGTTCGGAGAGCGGAACGTCAACTATAGGAAAGTTAAGACTACATAGAGGCAGCACACAGGAGCAAAAAGACATGTAAAACATGTCTTTATTCTCTAGAAGCAACCACCATCTCAATCAGTTCACGTGACAGACGAGAATTTATAGCCACAGGTCAGGCATCACTAATCAATGATAAACATCCAATTCACATCCTTACATAACCATTGAATCTATAGACAGTTCTTGAATAGGCACACAAGTGGAAATTATTTAAGACAACAGAATAGCATTTTCATTAGTGAATGCATATTCAACAATGAAACAACAGCAACAACAGTACCTAAATAAAGAGACTAACATGATACAATAGAACAGCTAACGAGACGCTACAAACATAAATTATTGGTTGGAATCCATATAAGCAGCCAGACAATTAAAACAAGTGGATGTATCCCAAATGGTCCCCTATTTCCTTTATAGTGCATTACTTTTGATCAGGGCCCATATCACAGCAGATTCTCCTGTGTTAAATCAATACTGAGAGTGGGACCATATACACACTGGAATCATTGTTAACACTGGAGAAGGTGCTGTGTAGAGCTGTGGTCAAAAGTAGTGCACTACATAGGGAATAGGGTACCATTTGGGATTCAGAAGAGTATGCTAGGCATGCACCACCCTGATGTTTTGTGTCTGTGTGAGACAGATGAAGTGAAGACAGTGTGCTTGAAGAGTGTGCGTGTGTGCCTCCCTTTGTGTGATAAACAAAATGTGATAATACCCTCGTTGTGCTTCACCTGCGTTTAATGTCTGCACAGTCAGACAGATATGCTAATGCGGGTTGGGCTATGAATATGAGGAGTATAAATATGAACAATCACACTGCCAAGCACTCCCCTCTGGGGATATCACACAATGTAGTGGAATTTTAGGTGCAGGTTTTCCAAACAGGGCCAGGTGTCTGAAGTGGTGTGTAATTAATTGCAAAATGGGATTAAGGACCAGCCATTGCACTAGATAGACTCCCTGTTTCCATATAATTCAAAACAACGTGATGTGATGTTGCATTGTGCTAAAGTTTCGGATTAAGACAACTGTTGTGTATTAGCGCAATTTAGATTACAACCAGATTAAGACAAACGTGTTTATTATTGTTAATGACTTAGTGAGTTCCTTAGCAAACCCACCTCTGTCCTGGGTATACTGTAGGATTTTGCCTGATACCCAAATGGGCCTCTGGTCAGAAGTAGTGCACTCTAGGTAATAGGGTGCCGTGTGGGATGTAGACAATATATTACAATGTTCCCAGGACCCTGAAAATACAGTTTGACCACTTCAGGAAGACCATGTGGGGTTGAGGAGCTACTACTACTACTAATAATAATAATAATAAAAGTTGAGGCGTTTTTTGTCCATAGAAGACTCCCTTTCTAAAGATTCCTTGGAGAACTCTTGTCCGATAAAGAACCTTTGAGTTAAGTGTGGGGTTCTTGACGTAGCATCTTAGGTTCTTCAGAATTCTAAAATGTTCCAGAAATGTATGGAAGCCTGCAGATGTGTCCCTTTCATAGAACACAACAAATTGGTCAGTGTTAACTAGTGTTGATTTTTCATTGTAACATTTCTAGTGTTGATTCAAGTTAAATTACCACTCTAAAGAGTTAAGTCAACACTCAGTGGCGTAAAATAACCCCAGTGTTGGTGTTAATAACCATTAGTGATATGGAAACTAAGCTTCCTGAAGCATTGAAGCTTTCTAGCCAATTGTGTCAAAAATAGCTTAGATACTCAAGCCTTTCATCAACACTAGTGGCACCTGCTGGTCAAAATAATAGACAAATTATTATAGATGACGTCGCACTATACCAAAACCAATGCCAAACCAATAAGGTGGTTGTTCGACGAAACGAAGCTTCAGACGTCATTGATCACATGCTTCTGATAAAGTGATGCAGGCACACTGCTTCAAAGTCAACTGCTTAGCGATTTAGACACATGCCTCGGAGCTCTGGTATCAAACGTAACATCACTAATAACCAGAGTTGAACTAAAACCACGCCCATCATGATCATATTTCCCAGCATGCTCTATTGCAGGCTGAGTTTTAGAATTGTTGTTTAAATATCTATGTTTGTGCATGTACATTGATTGATTAATTAATATTAAGCTACTCAAATATAAATAACATACATTTTTGGATTTAGCTAGCTTAACTAGCTTCTCCGGTTTGATGCAGTCAAGACAGGTACTACGTAATCATGTTGGATGATAAATAACCTAGACATGGCAGCTATTAGTATACTATAGCGAGAGTCGGCTTGTTAGTTGGTTGGTTGGTTGCTGTCTCTGGTCTCTCCCTGCCTCCCTGCTCCCCTGTGTCACTCGCTCACATAAGCCCCCCCCCCCCCCACCCCACCCCCACCCCACCTGCTAGAGCGGCACGTCTCACTCTCCCTCATCTCAAGCTTCATCAGCTCTAGTTAATAAAGTAGCTTAAAGGCATAGAACAGTCATTCTGATTCCCATGTAAAATTTTCTGAGGATAGAAATGCTCAACATTTGAGAACAAAGTAAATTTTCTCTCATGGCTAACTACCAGGAAGTTAGAAAAGACAGGCTTGACTGACAGCTCTTTGAAACACCTATGTCAAGAAACTTGGATGCAGTGAGCAGTATTGCAGTAAAATCATCTCAAGCTAATTTGGTGATACACAAAGCAACTCAAACAACATTGCATTTTTTTTAAATACATATTTCGTTTAGCATGTCTCTTGTGCTGTGATTCACAGAGACCTTTGGCATCAGAGCTGTGTTGAAAGAAGAACCATGGTCACATTTGAACTCTACAGGCTACGTTTTTTTCATCATGGGGAATGTGAAACTGCCGTCAGGACATGAACAACATGCTGTGAACACTTGATACATTGATATGCTGAATCCTTAGAATCAAAGGGACAGTCCCAATGACATTGTCTGGCTATTAGAGCCTGCCTTCTGTGAGTCTCCCTATAAATTAGAGTACTTACTAAACCAAAATTAGATCACGTTCTGCAAGGCCATGCCCGTTGAAGGAATGAGCCCATCTCCTTGGAAAACAAATACCTATCAATGAAGACTCCTACTCAGACCGGGGAATCATCCCAGAGGTGATCCTGCAGGAACCCACGGTTTGCATTCAAGACTAACTGACTGAGTTAGCAATCCATATCAAAGGAAGAATTCACTACATAGAAGCAACTCCAGAGAGAGAGAGAGAGAGAGAGAGAGAGGTAGACTGAGTTAGTAGAGAGAGTCTCTCGATCATTTGGTTGTGAGCGACACTGACATCGGACCTACTGTCGCGAGAGACTTGGACAACAATGTTTTCTTGGACATCCCATCATGACACAAGTGATTTTTCTCTTACATTGCTCCTATTGTATGAAAGTGGCATTGTGTGTGTAACGTGAGTGGAAGTCATTGAGTAGTTGTAAGACGGGAGGTCTAATTTACCAACTCATGATCAATATTGTCTCTGCATTGTCCACATTCGGATGCGAACTGATAGCGTAGCCCCACAGGCGATTCCTGGTTGATTAAACTATAATTTCACGGTTGTGAAAGCATGTGTTGGTGGAGCCTCTCATATTTTCCCCTCTCAATTGATGACCATCCCACCCCCAAAGGTCTTGTGAATGTACTGTATGTACTGTTGTATTTGCTGAGTTGAGTACAGAAGTTCATTTATATTGATCTGTGGAGATTCTCACCTCAATAACTGTGTTGTATCCCGTATACCCTGCCTCTATCACAAACTACCTAATATTCTAACGTATTTAGTCAAGTAAATAAAACCTTGAATGAATTATTTGTGTCATTGAGTTCATTTACAAGCGATTGGATTCTTGAAGTCTGACAGCTCGACGACCATTCAGAATGAGAATATAGTAAATTGATTGTTGATTAAGACTACTGTTGATATTGGATTAGTGGTATAATGGTTAATGATAACTACTGAGTGAATTCAAGGTGCCTCTCAATATCAAAACCCTTAATGGTGCCCCTCTTAGATTAATTTGGATAGGATAACCAAAATAATTACATCCATTAGATCAATTAAATATTCCAGTAATTAATCAATAAATTATCTTGAACATCCCTAGCCAAAGTCACAACACCGCCGATAACTTCAGAACAAAGTTGACTACAAATACAAAGTTGCCAATGTCTTTGCAATTGATAAAAACAAGCTGAAAACTGAGATGACTGCTTGAAAATATATACAGTTGAAGTCGGAAGTTCACATACACTTAGGTTGGAGTCATTAAAACTTGTTTTTCAACCACTCCACAAATTTCTTGTTAACAAACTATCGTTTTGGCAAGTCGGTTAGGACATCTACTTTGTGCATGACACAAGTAATTTTCCAACAATTGTTTTTAATTCACTGTATCACAATTCCAGTGGGTCAGAAGTTTACAAACACTCAATTAGTATTTGGTAGCATTGCCTTTAAATTGTTTAACTTGGGTCAAATGTTTCGGGTAGCCTTCCACAATAAATTGGGTGGATTTTGGCCCATTCCTCCTGACAGAGCTGGTGTAACTGAGTCAGGTTTGTAGGCCTCCTTGCTCGCACACGCTTTTTCAGTTCTACCCACATATGTTCTATAGGATTGAGGGGCTTTGTGATGGCCACTCCAATACCTTGACTGTGTTGTCCTTAAGCCATTTTGACACAGCTTTGGAAGTATGCTTGGGGTCATTGTCCATTTGGAAGACCCATTTGCAACCAAGCCTTAACTTCCTGACTGATGTCTTGAGATGTTGCTTCAAAATAAAAAATTTAGTCATTTAGCAGACGCTCTTATCCAGAGCGACTTACAGTTAGTGCGTGCATAAATTTTTTCATACTGGCCCCCCGTGGGAATCGAACCCACAACCCTGGCATTGCAAGCGCCATTCTCTACCAACCAATATCCACATAATTTTCCTTCCTCATGATGCCATCTATTGTTTGTACAGATGAACGTGGTCCCTTCAGGCGTTTGGAAATTTCTCCCAATGATGAACCAGACTTGTGGAGGTCTTCAACTTGTTTTCTGAGGTCTTTGCTGATTTCTTTTGATTTTCCCATGATGTCAAGCAAAGAGGCACTGAGTTTGAAGGTAGGCCTTGAAATACATCCACCGGTACACCTCCAATTGACTCAAATGATGTCAATTAGCCTATCAGAAGTTTCTAAAGCCATGACATCATTTTCTGGAATTTTCCAAGCTGTTTAAAGGCACAGTCAACTTAGTGTATGTATACTTCTGACCCATTGGAATTGTGATACAGTGAATTATAAGTGAAATAGTCTGTCTGTAAACAATTGTTGGAAAAATTACTTGTGTCATGCACAAAGTAGATGTCCTAAACGACTTGCCAAAACTATAGTTTGTTAACAAGAAATTTGTGGAGTGGTTGAAAAACGAGTTTTAATGACTCCAACCTAAGTGTATGTAAACTTCCGACTTCAACTGTATATTGAAATACATTTCATGTTTAATCAATCTAGTTCTATTTTTCTCTTTGTAGGCTGTCTGTAATTTGTCAACATATTTAATGATGTGTACCTTAACATGTGCGCAATGATGTGACAAATCGGTGATCTAGTGAATTTTTATTGGTTAAGCAATTGAATAAGCCAGTATTGTCAGTATTGTGAAATAATTATATTGTTAAGGAAAGATTTGAATGGAGAAAGATGATCCGAGAGCAGCGCTCTCTTTATTTTTTGATTCTATCATTATCAACACATGCTCCAATGACGCACTTAGCGACCGTTCTTTCTGCGTGGTGTTTTGGGAAATGCATGTTAAATCTTCGGCCATTGTAGGATAGATGCATCGTTAAAACACTCGTAAGACTAAGTTCCATTGCTATCGGGAAACCGGTAGTGATGGGGAAATGAAGCTTCCTGAAGTTTTGAGGCTTTCCAGCCAATTGTGCCGAAAATAGGTCACAGTCTACAATCGTGGCACTTGATGGTCAAAATAACTTAAAACAGCCAAATTATTATAGATGACATTGCACACGCACAGTGCAGCCTTTTTGTTTTCTACCAAACCAATCCCAAACCAATCAGGTGGTTGTTCGATGAAAAGAAGCTTCGGACGTCATTGATCACGTGCTTCTGATAAAGCAATACAAGCATAGGCACACTGCTTCGAAATAAATTGCTTAGCGATTTCGACGCATGCCTCGAAGCTCCGGTATCAAACGTTACATCACTACTGACAGCTGGTTGCCATTTAGGTAATGCAAAATTCCCATTAACGCCATTAAGTTACTTTGAAATGCACAGTAACCTTTTAACAGTGCAGCTCTATAATGTCACATGCTTTTACAATGTTTGCAGAACTGATCGTGTTAAAAGAGGCCCTCAAACTTTGACATCATAACCATCAACCATTTAAACTGGTACAACACGATTGGCACTAATACACATCTATTAGATAATTTCTCAAAATATGCTGATGACCCCACCGGTACATTGCCCCCCACCTACATTTCAAAGCGCAGTGGTGATTGTACCTTATATTCAAAATATATATATTTTTTTTTTACCATTATACTAGATTATCCACACATGTACCATAAAAGGTATAGTCTCAAGTAACCAGCATTCAGCAGCATACTGTCCTTTTACAGCAACATCACCTTAATTCAGCTGTACAAATTCAGTAACTTGTTGTTGTTTACCTTACTTTCACTGCAACCAATAGCCTGTAGTGGACTGTAAAATTACAGGAACATTTTGTTAATAGTGTAGCATTTCTTTGCATAAAAAGAAACCATGGTGGAGAGGGATAGAACAGGATGGTTCTTCACAACCATCACAGCAGTAAAGAACCCTTTTACTGATATGTGTAACAGAAAAAAAATGCATATCACCCTCACCCCTGACAAAGCCCTCAATAACCTTTTTTTTGTGTATGCTGGTCCAGCTTGGTCTAGCTCAGGGGTGTCAAACTCATTCCTTGGAGGGCATAGTGTCTGCTGGTTTTAGTTTTTTCCTTTCAATTAACACCTAGACAACCAGGTGAGGAGAGTTCCTTACTACAGTGGCTTGCGAAAGTATTCACCCCCCTTGGTATTTTTCCTATTTTGTTGCCTTACAACCTGGAATTAAAATTGAATTTAGGGGGGTTTGTATCGTTTGATATACACAACATGCCTACCACTTTGAAGATGCAAAACATTTTGGGGGGTGAAACAAACAAGAAATAAGACAAAAAAAACAGAAAACGAGAGCATGCATAACTATTCAGCAAGTCTCTTGGGGTATGTCTCTATAAGCTTGGCACATCTAGCCACTGGGATTTTTGCCCATTCTTCAAGGCAAAACTGCTCCAGCTCCTTCAAGTTGGATGGGTTCCGCTGGTGTACAGCAATCTTTAAGTCATACCACAGATTCTCAATTGGATTGAGGTCTGGGCTTTGACTAAGCCATTCCAAGACATTTCAATGTTTCCCCTTAAATCACTCGAGTGTTGCTTTAGCAGTATGCTTAGGGTCATTGTCCTGCTGGAAGGTGAACCTCCGTCCCAGTCTCAAATCTCTGGAAGACTGAAACAGGTTTACCTCAAGAATTTCCCTGTATTTAGCGCAATCCATAATTCCTTCAATTCTGACCAGTTTCCCAGTCCCTGCCGATGAAAAACATCCCCACAGCATGATGCTGCTACCACCAAAATTGACAGTGGGGATGGTGTTCTCGGGGTGATGAGAGGTGTTGGGTTTGCGCCAGACATAGCGTTTTCCTTGATGGACAAAAAGCTAAATTTTAGTCTCATCTTACCAGAGTACCTTCTTCCATATGTTTGGGGAGTCTCCCACATGCCTTTTGGCGAATGCCAAATGTGTTTGCTTATTTTTTCTTTAAGCAATGGCTTTTTTTCTGGCCACTCTGTGGAGTGTATGGCTTAAAGTGGTCCTATTGACAGATACTCCAATCTCTGCTGTGGAGCTTTGCAGCTCCTTCAAGGTTATCTTTGGTCTCTTTGTTGCCTCTCTGATTAATGCCCTCCTTGCCTGGTCCTTGAGTTTTGGTGGGCGGCCCTCTCTTGGCAGGTTTGTTGTGGTGCCATAATCTTTCAATTTTTTTATAATGGATTTAATGGTGCTCCGTGGGATGTTCAAAGTTTCTGATATTTTTTTATAACCCAACCCTGATCTGTACTTCTCCACAACTTTGTCCCTGACCTGTTTGGAGAGCACCTTGGTCTTCATGGTGACGCTTGCATAGTGGTGTTGCAGACTCTGGTGCCTTTCAGAACAGGTGTATATATACTGTTTGCAATCCCTTTGTCACGAACGTTGAGAGACGGGTCGGACCAAGGTGCAGCGTGAAAAGCGTACATGTTTATTAACTCAAATAAACATACAACAAAACAAGAAAACAACGTAACGTGAAGTCCAAAGGGCTATACACATACCAGCCTAACAGGAAACAAGATCCCACAATACACAGTACACTTGTAGCATCCCTCTAGGTCTATTAATAATATATTTTTCTCTGAACTTGAACAGCATGGCTCTGAGGGAGAGGAAACAACATGAATGTTAAATCAAACACACTGTACTTTTACCTTCTAGTCACTACAGTGTATCCAGGAAATAGCCAGGAAGGAGGCTGATTTAGTGGAAATGCACAACTAACCTCTATGAAAATGTCATGCAGCAGATCTCCAAATTGCAATTGTGGACTATACCGTTCATACCGTTATGCATAAAATGCGACTGACTGACTGACCATGTCAGACTTGGATTTTACCAGTTCTTAATCTATTACCTTGGTAATTGGTATAGACTTACAGTGCATTCAGAAAGCCTTGACTTTTTCCACATTCTGTTATGTTACAGCCGTATTCTAAAATTGATTAAATTGTTTATTTTCCTCATCAATCTACACACAATAAATAAAAAACAGGTTTTTAGAACATTTTGCAAATGTATAAAAATATAAATACTGAAATATCACATTTACGTAAGTATTCAGACCCTGTACTCAGTACTTTGTTGAAGCACTTTTGGCAGCGATTACAGCCTCGAGTCTTCTTGGGTATGACGCTACTGTCACGGATTCTGCCGAGGCTGCTCCTCCTCCTTGCTCGGGCAGGCTTCGGCATTCGTCGTCCCCGGAGTACTAGCTACTGCCGATCGATGTTTCGGTGTTTGTCTTGTTTTGTCTTGAGTAGTTACACCTGTTGTCTATTATGTTTGATTGTTTAGCCTATAATTTCCCTTGTCTCACGTTTGGTATTTGTGTGTTATTGTTTTATGTCTAGTCGATGTTAGGCATTGCCGTTATTCCATATTTCGTATATGGTGTTTTTCCCTCCAGTTGCGGAGGTGTTTGTTTTGTACTTTACAATTAGTAAAGTAGTCTGCCAGAATCTCTGTGTCCTGCGTCTGACTTCACTCGCCGCGTACACTTCACTCCTTGACAGAATAACACACCACCATGGAGTCAGCAGGATCAGCGGTACCGACAGGATCATTGGAGGAGCGCGTAAGCAGCCAAGACGACATGATCCAGAGACTCGTCACCGCCATGCAGGATGTTATGGACACTTTGAGCCGATGGAAGAGAGGAGGTTTGCCCACACCTCCTCCAACAATACCACCACCATCGGCCAGACCCATCGTTCCATCTCCGGAGTCCAGTGGGATTCGGCTCTCGCTCCCGAGGGCTTATGATGGCACTGCTGCCGGGAGTCAGGGTTTCCTGCTCCAAGTAGTACTCTACCTGGCAACCATTCACCCGGCGCCCTCGGGATACGAGAGCGTTTCTGCCCTCATCTCCTGTCTGTCCGGCAAGGCATTGGAGTGGGCCAATGCCGAATGGAGGGGAATAGACGCTGCCACCGTCAGTTATGCGGAGTTCTCCCGCCGCTTCAGGGCGGTTTTCGATCATCCCCCAGAGGGGAAAGCGGCGGGGGAGCGTCTGTTCCACCTCAGACAGGGGAAGAGGAGCGCGCAGGAATTCGCACTGGATTTCCGGACTCTGGCGGCCAATGCGGGATGGAATGAGAGGGCCCTCATCGACCACTATAGGTGCAGCCTACGGGAGGACGTTCGCCGAGAGTTGGCCTGCAGGGACACCAACCTAAGCTTCGATCAGTTGGTGGACATGTCGATCCGTCTGGATACCCTGTTGGCTACCCGCGGACGTCCGGAGCTGGGGCCGTCCATTCCATCCCCCAGCACCTCCGAGCCGAGCCCTATGGAGCTCGGGGGTGCTGGTGCTAGAGAGAGGAGGAGAGAGACCCAGAGAGAGGCCGTCCCCTGCACCAACTGTGGCCGTAGAGGACACACTGCGGTTCGGTGCTGGGGAGGGTCTCCTAGGGATCGAGGCAGCAGGTCACAAACTGATGAGTCATTCCAGGTGAGTAAGCGCCCAACTCACCCAGAGCTCTCTGTTGTCCACTTGTGTATCCAAGTTGTGTTTCCCCAGGTTTCTTCTCACTCCCAGCATAAGGCGCTAGTCAATTCAGGCGCAGCTGGGAATTTTATTGATCGTAGTTTCTGTTATAAGTTAGGGATTCCCCTCATACCAGTTGATGTGCCCTTCCCTATCCATGCCCTAGACAGCCGCCCTTTGGGGTCGGGATTGATTAGGGAGGTCACGGCGCCACTTAAGATGAAGACGCAGGGGGGTCATGAGGAAATTATACAGTTGTATTTGATCGACTCTCCTGCGTTTCCCGTGGTGTTGGGGCTTCCTTGGTTAATATCTCATGACCCCAACATTTCGTGGCAACAGAGGGCTCTCAGGGAGTGGTATGATCAGTGTGTCGGGTGGTGTATAGGTGTTACCGTAGGGGCGACAACGGTGGAAAGTCTGAACCAAATGCCCGCACTGCACATTCCTCCTGAGTATACAGATTTGGCACTCGTCTTCAGTAAGAAGAAGGCAACTCAATTACCACCTCATAGACAGGGGGATTGTGCGATAGACCTCCAGGCAGGCGCTGCACTTCCGCGTAGACATGTGTATCCTCTGTCTCAAGAGGAGACGGCGGCTATGGAGACATACGTTGCCGAATCTCTGGGACAGGGATACATACGGCCCTCCACTTCTCCTGCGTCCTCGAGTTTCTTTTTTGTGAAGAAGAAAGATGGAGGTTTGCGCCCGTGTATTGATTACCTTGGTCTCAATCAGATTACCATTAAATACAGTTATCCTCTCCCTCTGATTGCAAGTATGACGGAGTCATTACACGGGGCGCGATTCTTCACAAAATTGGATCTCAGGAGCGCTTACAACCTGGTGCGCATTAGGGAAGGAGATTAATGGAAAACAGCATTTAGTACCACCTCGGGTCACTATGAGTATCTCGTCATGCCCTACGGGTTAATGAATGCTCCTTCAGTCTTCCAATCATTTGTGGACGAGATTTTCCGGGATTTGCATGGACAGGGTGTAGTGGTGTATATTGACGACATTCTAATATACTCTGCTACACGAGCCGAGCATGTGGCCCTGGTGCGTCGGGTGTTGGGTAGGCTGTTGGAGCATGACTTGTATGTGAAGGCGGAAAATGCCTGTTTTTCCAGGAGTCCATCTCCTTCCTGGGACATCGGTTGTCCGCGTCAGGGGTGGAGATGGAGATTGACCGCATTTCAGCCGTGCGTAATTGGCAGACTCCTACCACGGTTAAGGAGGTGCAGCGGTTTTGGGGTTTTGCCAATTACTACCGGAGGTTTATCCGGAGTTTTGGACAGGTAGCAGCTCCCATCACCTCCCTGCTAAGGGGGGGCCCGGTACGTTTGCAGTGGTCGGCTGAAGCGGACAGGGCGTTTAGACATCTGAAGGACCTGTTCACCTCGGTTCCGGTGCTGGCACATCCGGACCCCTCTTTGGCGTTCCAAGTGGAGGTGGACGCGTCAGAGGCGGGGATTGGTGCTGTACTGTCTCAACGCTCGGGCACGCCTCCTAAACTCCGTCCCTGTGCCTTTTATTCTAAGAAGCTCAGCCCGGCGGAACGTAATTATGACGTGGGGAACAGGGAGCTGCTAGCGGTGGTTCAAGCCCTAAAGGTGTGGAGGCATTGGCTTGAGGGGGCTAAACACACTTTTCTCATTCTGACTGACCATCGTAACCTGGAGTACATCCGGGCAGCTAGGAGACTGAACCCTCGTCAGGCTAGGTGGGCCATGTTTCTGGCCCGGTTTGTATTTAAGCTCACGTATATACCAGGGTCACAGAATGTTAAGTACCTGCCGCTCGAGATCCGTGATCGACTGATTTATTGGGCTCACACGTCACCCTCCTCTGGTCATCCTGGTATTGGCCGGACAGTGCACTGCCTTAGTGAGAAGTACTGGTGGCCAACCTTAGCCAAGGACGTGAGGGTTTATGTCTCCTCCTGCTCGGTGTGCGCCCAGTGTAAGGCACCTAGACACCTGCCCAGGGGGAAGTTACAACCCCTACCCGTTCCACAATGGCCGTGGTCTCACCTATCGGTGGACTTTGTCACGGACCTTCCCCCCTCCCAGGGGAATACCACGATTTTGGTCGTTGTAGATCGGTTTTCTAAGGCCTGCCGTCTCATTCCATTGCCAGGTCTCACTACTGCCCTACAAACTGCTGAGGCCCTGTTTACACATGTCTTCCGGCACTACGGGGTGCCTGAGGATATAGTGTCTGATCGGGGTCCCCAGTTCACCTCTAGAGTCTGGAGGGCGTTTATGGAACGCTTGGGGGTCTCGATTAGCCTTACCTCGGGTTTTCACCCTGAGAGTAATGGGCAGGTGGAGAGAGTAAACCAGGATGTGGGTAGGTTTCTGAGGTCCTATTGCCAGGACCGGCAGGAGGAGTGGTCGGGGTATATCCCCTGGGCAGAGATTGCCCAGAACTCACTTCGCCACTCCTCCACTAATCTTACTCCTTTTCAGTGTGTGTTGGGGTATCAGCCGGTCCTGGCACCCTGGCATCAGAGCCAGATCGAGGCTCCTTCGGCGCTCGGAGGAGACATGGAACGCTGCGCATGTCCATCTGCAGCAGGTTATCCGTAGGCATAAGGCGAGCGCCGATCGCCACCGCAGTGAGGGTCCAGTTTATGCACCTGGAGATCGAGTCTGGCTCTCGACTCGAAACGTGCCCCTTCGCCTGCCCTGCCGGAAGCTGGGTCGGCGGTTTGTGGGGCCATTTAAAGTCCTGAGGAGATTGAACGAGGTATGTTACAGGTTACAACTGCCCAATGATTACCGCATTAACCCCTCGTTCCATGTGTCTCTCCTCAGGCCGGTGGTAGCTGGTCCACTCCAGGAGAATGAGATACGAGAGGCTCCTCCGCCCCCACTGGACATCGAGGGGGCTCTGGCGTACTCAGTCCGGTCCATCGTGGATTCGAGACGTTGGATGGGGGGTCTGCAGTATCTCGTGGAGTGGGAGGGGTACGGTCCGGAGGAACGGTGCTGGGTGCCTAGGAGGGACATCTTAGATCCCTCCCTCTTGACGGAGTTCCACCGGAGTCATCCAA